>NC_139654.1:5237169-5359669 GCF_951799395.1 Argentina silus | reverse complement strand
CACAACTCGACCGTAACTCGAGCGTCACTTGACCGTAATGTGACCGTCAGTTTCGACTGTCACTTGACCGTAACATGTCCGTCATGTAAATTGATCATAATGTGACCGTCACTCGACCGTAATGCAACCGCAAACGCAACCGCAAACGGGACCCCCTCCTCCCTCCCTCCCTCCCCCTTCCTCCCCCCTGAACAGAGGAGGACGAGCTGGGGAGAGAGTTACAGAAGAAGGTCGATCAAAGGTAACCGTGTTTTAACCGTGTTTTTCAACCGTGTTTTTCAACCGTAAATTGAGTCTTGACCGTAACTCGACCGTAAAGTGACCGTCACTTGACCGTCACTCGACTGCAAACGGGACCCAGAACCGTAACATGACGTCACTTGGCCCTGAATTGAATCTTGACCGTAACTCGTTCGCAAACGGGACCCCCCCCCCCTTTCCCTCTCTCTCCCCTCAACATCTCTCTCTCCTTCCCTCCCTCCCCCCTCCCTCCCTCCTCCTCCCTCCCCCCCTCCCACAGGGACGCCCTCAACAAGATGACTAACTCTCTCCTCTCTCTCTCCCTCCACCCTCCCCCCGGGGGAGAGAGGGGGGGAGAGACACGTTGTTGTGTTGTTTTTTTCTGACCGAGAGAGAGAGAGAGAGAGAGAAGGAGGGGAGAGGGGGAGGGAGGGAGGGAGGGGGAGAGAGAGAGAGAGATGTTGTTTTGATGTGTTTTGACGTTGAGTGGCGATAGAGAGAGGGAAGGAGGGAGAGAAGGAGGAGAGGGAGGGGGGGAGGAAAGGAGGAGACAGCGGGAGAGGGGGGAGGGAGGGAGTGGGAGGAGAGAGGGGGAGGAGAGGGGGAGAGGGAGGAGAGGAGGGAAGGAGGGAGGGGAGGAGAAAGAGAGAGACAGAGAGAGAGAGAGGGAAGGAGGGAGGGAGAGAAGGAGGAGAGGGAGGGGGTGGAGGAAGGGAGCTGATGTAGGGTGGAGCATTACTCTCACACACAAGCACGCACGCACACACACACACACACACACACACACACACACACACCACTCCCCCGACAGTTACAGAGACACAGAACAAGGAAGTGTTCCCGCCCACAATCACTTCTAGGAAAACGAAACTTACAGTATCTCTGACACTCGACGCTGCTCAGTCTGGTCGTTGTGTGCAGCAAAATGGCAGAGAGCATGGACTCTTTTAGCTGTCCGATCTGTCTGGATCTACTGAAGGATCCGGTGGCTATTCCCTGTGGACACAGCTACTGTATGGGCTGTATTAAGGGCTGGTGGGATCAGGAAGATCAGAAGGGGGTCTACAGCTGCACCCTGTGTAAGGAAAGCTTTATCCCCAGGCCTGTTCTGAGGAAAAACACTCTGTTGGCTGAATTAGTGGAGAATCTGAAGAAGACAAGACTCCAAGCTGCTCCTCCTGATCACTGTTATGCTGGACCTGGAGATGTGGCGTGTGATTTCTGCACTGGGAGAAAGCAGAAAGCCCTCAAGTCCTGTCTGGTGTGTCTGGCCTCTTACTGTGAGACTCACCTCCAGCCTCACTATGAATCTCCTGCCTTTAAGAAGCACAAGCTGGTCAACGCCTCCACACAACTGCAGGAGAAGATCTGCTCTCTTCATGATGAAGTGATGAAGATTTTCTGCCGTACCGACCAGCAGTGTATCTGTTATCTGTGTTCTTTAGATGAACATAAAGGCCATGACACAGTCTCAGCTGCAGCAGAAAGGACAGAGAAACAGGTAAGAAGAAGAGCTTCAGACTAGTATTACTCTGAATATCACATACAGGACAACTATGAGTAATAAATAAGAACCAGAGCTACTAGTTGGTGACTCTGTCTGTAAAACATCTAAAAGTAAATGTCACTGACTGATTGAATGATATTTCCAGAGATCCAAAGTCTCTTCCACATGACTGTGTTTGTGTATGGAGAGGGTTAAGGTTGTTGGTGTTCTTGTTTTACAATCTGGTTCTTATCAGACAAGTTTTAACAGGTACAATGACTCATAACAGTGTAACAGTCCTTCTCTCTCTTCTGGAGTGTAGTGCAGTGTGCAGTAACAATGTGTGTGTGTGTCTACAGCGTCAGCTGGGGATGAGTCAGCAGGAAGTCCAGCAGAGAGTCCAGAAGAGAGAGAAGCAACTGAAGGAGGCCAAACAGGCTGTGGAGTCTCTCACAGTGAGTGTGTGTGTGTGTGTGTGTGTGTGTGTGTTTTCTTTCTTTTCTTCTTTTTGCCAAGTCACTACCCCCCATCATCAGAGGACTTAAGTACTTTGTTTGTTTCATTCATTTTAATAGTTATTACAAATATATTCCATCTACTAGGTACCTATTTATGTTATTATTTATTCATTTATTTATTATTTTACATGGTCATTGATGTCCATTTTGGTTTATTTGGTATTTTTCCTGTTGTACGTGTTAAGATATATCAACTCCATCCAAACACACACTATTAGTAAATAGTATATTTGAATTTAATCTGATTATTTGCTGTAATATTTGATCTGATTGTTCTGGAATGTAACATTGAAATTGTAACCAGCTTTGTATGCCTTGTTTTAA
Source organism: Argentina silus (assembly GCF_951799395.1). Lineage (NCBI taxonomy): Eukaryota > Metazoa > Chordata > Actinopteri > Argentiniformes > Argentinidae > Argentina > Argentina silus. The sequence goes on along the minus strand of NC_139654.1, from coordinate 5,357,101 downwards.
CAAGGGTGATACTTTGTACAGTATTTCATTTTTAACATCCCAAAACTGAGATGTTGTGATCTGTATGAAGGCCAACAAGCCTTTTTTAAATCGAGGGTGAGCTTCTTTTAGTAATCTGCTTCACAACCAGTTTGGTAAAGTATAGTATAGTTTTTGAATGATTGAAGCTTTTAGGGAGAGGCCAGTCCTTAAATAGACTGGGTCTTTATACTGACCAGTGATAGCGAGATCAGACCCTCTTGTTGTGTGTCAGATAGTTTGTTGTTTTTGGCGGAACTTCTCCTGCCAGTAATGGATGTTTCAGTATCTCACCAAAGTTTCATATACTTCTACTCGTATGCCATCAAAACCAGGGCTTTTTCCTGTCTGATAAGATTCAATTGCCTTAAGACGTTTGTGTGTGTGTGTGTGTGTGTGTGTGTGTGTGTGTGTGTGTGTGTGTGTGTGTGTGTGTGTGTGTGTGTGTGTGTGTGTCCTAACAGCGCTCTGCACAGACAGCAGTGGAGGACAGTGAGAGGATCTTCACGGAGCTGATCCGCTCCATTGAGAGAAGGTTGTCTGAGGTGAAGCAGCTGATCAGAGCCCAGCAGGAGGCAGCAGTGAGTCAGGCTGAAGGACTGGTGGAGAAACTGGAGCAGGAGATAGCTGAGCTGAGGAGGAGAGACGCTGAGATGGAGCAGCTTTCACACACAGAGGATCCCATCCATTTCCTCCAGGTAACCACACTGACCCTCCATCTGCAATACTGAAAAAAGATTACTGTTCAGTTATTCATTCATCCTCTGTTCTCTCTCTCTCCTTCTCTTTCTCTCTCTGTCTCTGTCTCTCTCTCTCTCTGTCTCTCTCTGTCTCTCTCTCTGTCTCTCTCTCTGTCTCTCTCTCTCCAGAGTTATCAGTCTCTCTCCAGTCCCAGTGAATGTTCAGACTTCCCCAGCATCATTGAGGGTCCTCTTCAGTTGTTTGGAGGTGTGAGTGAGGCTGTGTCTGAGCTGAGAGACAAACTAGAGGACCTCCTTAAGGGAGAGTGGCCCAACATCTCAACTACAGGTGGGTTAGTGTTAGGGTTAGGGTTAGGCTTAGGGTTAGGGTTAGGGTTAAGGTTAACTCTAACCCTAACCCAACATCTCAACTACAGGTGGGTCACAAACTCTACCTGCTCAACTTACATCACCTCAACTTCAGACCAGTTACAGTTGTGGTCAGAAGTTTACATACACTTGTAAAGAACATGTATGTCATGGCAGTCTTGAGTTTCCAATCATTTCTACAACTTTTATTTTTCTGTGATGGACTGATTGGAGTACATACTTCTTTGTCACAAAAAACATTCATGAAGTTTGGTTCTTTTATGAATTTATTATGGGTCTTCTAAAAATGTGACAAAATCTGCTGGGTCAAAAATATACATACAGCAATGCTAATATTTGATTAAATGTCGCTTGGCCATTTTCACCTCAATTAGACGCGTTTGGTAGCCATCCACAAGCTTCTGGCAAGCTTCTGGTTGAATCTTTGACCACTCCTATTGACAGAATCGGTGCAGTTCAACTAAATTCGTTGACTTTCTGACACAGACTTGTTTCTTCAGCACACTCCACATGTTCTCAATGGGGTTTAAGTCAGGACTTTGTGAAGGCCATTCTAAGACCTTAATTCTAGCCTGATTTAGCCATTCCTTTACCACGTTTGATGTGTGTTTGGGGTCATTGTCCTGTTGGAACACCCAACTACGTCCAAGACCCAACCTTCTGGTTTTAGGTTTTCCTGAATAATTTTGAGGTAATCCTCCTTCTTCATTATTCCCTTTACTTTCTGTAAAGCACCAGTTCCACTGGCAGCAAAACAGGCCCAGAGCATAATACTACCACCACCATGCTTGACGGTAGGTATGGTGTTCTTGGGGTGAAAGGCCTCACCTTCTCTCCTCCAAACTTATTTCTGGTCATTGTGGCCAAATAGCTCAATTTTTGTTTCATCTGACCACAGAACTTTCCTCCAGAAGGCCTTTTCTTTGTCCATGTGATCAGCAGCAAACTTCAGTCAAGCCTTAAGGTGCCGCTTCTGGAGCAACGGCTTCCTTCTTGCACGGCAGCCTCTCAGCCCATTGCGATGTAAAACACGCTTGACTGTGGACACTGACACCTGTGTTCCAGCCGCTTCTAATTCATGGCAGACCTGCTTTTTGGTGGTTCTTGGTTGACTCTTGACCATCCTGATCAATTTTCTCTCAGCAGCAGGTGATAGCTTGCGTTTTCTTCCTGATCGTGGCAGTGACACAACTGTGCCATGCATTTTATACTTACAAACAATTGTTTGCACAGTTGATCTTGGGACCTGCAGCTGCTTTGAAATCGCTCCAAGTGACTTTCCTGACTTTTTCATGTCAATGATGCGCTTTTTCAGACCGTGCTGAGCTCCTTAGATTTTCCCATTGTAGCGTTTTTGGCTGAGTGTAATGAGTGTATCAAACAAGTCTTATTTAAATGGGCTGAAATAATTCACCAGCTGTAGTCAATCATAATCACTCATAACAAGTTAAGAGGCCATGCCACAAAGCAAATTTGATTGACACAACTTTCTACATCACCAAAAATTGATAATTCAAGGTGCTGTATGTATATTTTTGACCCAGCAGATTTTGTCACATTTTCATAAATTCATAAAAAGAACCAAACTTCATGAAAAATCAATTTTTTTGTGACTCAAGACTGCCATGACATACATGTTCTTTATAAGTGTATGTAAACTCTTGCATGTGTGTGGGTGTGTGTGTCTAACTGTCAATAATAATAATAATATTATCAAGATTGTGTCACAAAAAATGTGGATCTACTGTTCTTCCCTGTTCCTTGTATATGATTGACATTATATATTAGTAATAGAATGGTGATCAGGAGAAAACTAATAGACAGAGAAGTACAGTAAATAATATCTGTAACTTAGCAAACAAACACAACAGGGTCCATATCCAATCACAAAGCCCCCTCCCTAAATGTCCAACCAATCACTGGGTTTTTCCCTCCTCAGGTCCAAGTCCCGCCCTAATCCACTTAGTCCCAATAGAAAACGGATCCGTCTTTTACAAATTACATTCATGGCATTTAGCATACGCCTTTATCCAAAGCGACTTACAAAAATACATTTGTTTAAGTAAGTGAATCATCTTTCCAACAGTCATCATTAGACAAAGTAATCAATGCTCACACCAGGGGCCATTGGCAGTTGTAATGCCAGTAGGCTATTTTTATTAATTTTTTAAAATTGATTTCATTAGCAGGAGAGAACTTGTACAGCGAGTTAGCAGGGGTGAAAGAGGTCTTGGGGTTGGGGTTGCCCGCTTGGATGTGACCAGTTTTTGAACATCCTCAGGCGAGAGGGGGAGAAATCTGATAAACCAGAGACTGGGTGTTGCACAGTGGGTTTGGGAGGAGAGGTAGCATTGTTGGTGAGAGGTAGAGGGAAGGAGCTGCTAATGTCATCAACCTTCTTTTCAAAATAGGTGACAAAGTCATCGGCAGACAGAGAGGAGGGAGGAGCGGGAGGAGGAGGGTTGAGGAGTGAGGAAAATGTGGAGAACAGTTTTCTTGGGTCAGAGACAGAGGATTGAATTTTGGGATGGTAGTATAAGGCTTTACCAGCTGATGCAGATGAGGTGTAGTTGAGGAGGAGAGAGAGATAAGGGTCTAGATCATCAAGCTTGCAGGGTTTCAGACAGCCAGGGAGCGCGTGGAGAGGATGGTGCCGGCCTTGATATCTGTGGACAGAGAGAGTCGACGGATGAGGAAAGAGAGGACAGGAGGGTGGAGGAAGCTGCGTCAGTGGATAGAAGAGAGAAAGATTCAACAGAGGGTAGGGCGGTTAAGACAGAGGAAGAAAGAGTGGTGAGTGAGAGGGTGCGCAGGCCGCGACGAGAAGACACAGTGTGGGTATTCTCAGCCAATGTTCTTGTAGACAAGAACCACGTTTCACCGCGGAGGTCAATGTTCTTGTAAACAAGGTCGATCCACCGGTTCTCTGCAACACGTTAGATTTCATTTTGTGGGCTTTTAGACTAAATGGTCGTCGCAGACCCAGGTCACTCCAACCTTTGTACTCCCCCAGGGGGTGCAAATCCTATTGTCTCCCCTCCTCTTGGTAAAGCCTCTTTTTATGACTTTCCATTTCCCCATCAGTCGGACATTTAAAGTCGCATAAAATTCAACATCTATTCTATCAAATACTAAACCATCAATGAAAACATCCAAACAACAACAGACCCTAAACTCTAACCCCCTAACCCTAATGGAAATACTAAACCATCAATGAAAACATCCAACCAACAACAGACCCAAACCCCAAACCCCTAACCCTAACCAACAACAGACCCTAACCCCCAATCCTAACCCGAACCCCAACCCGCAACCTTAATCCTACTTATTTAACCCTTTCGGGACCTCAAACGCGCAGCTGCGTTTTCAGGGGTTTCCAAAATGTTTTGATCAATATCTCAGTGATAATCCGGCGTAGAAACATGGTTTAAATATCCCCTGAGCCCTCCTGTGACATGCCCTCTCACTTACAGACGGAGCTATTAACCTAGGAACAGCTTGGTACAGGCCCTCCCTGCGTAATTGGTGAATTTGGAAGCAGCCTAGCTTGAGTCGCTCAGACACTGCCTTTTACCGTCGTTGATTGGTCAATTCGCACGTCCATCTTCTTCGCTACACGTGACGTCGGCATTGTCGGTATTGACAAACATTTCAGTGACAGTGACAGAGACAGAAAGCAGAGAAGATGTGTTTACAAGGATCCATTAGAAGTCCTTTTTTATATTCTGTCTAGTATTTTATTCATATTGTATGCCATTTCTGTGTAGCTCAGGACTTCATGAATGAATTTCAAGCACCAAAACAATTCATCCACATGGGTAAAGGTATGTTTTCACATGGGATTTGAAACATTTCTGAAAAACGGATTCGAAATGTTCAGGTTTAGGCCTACTTACCTCTTCACACAGTGCTGTTGGGGTAAACATCTATCACAATCAAGAAAGCTGAGTTTGTACTGAAAATATTGATATGAAACACTTGGGTATTATTTTGTATGGAAGTGACTTCAAATTGAGAAAGAATAAATGTATGTAAAAATGGAGAAAATACCCCTGGTCCCCAAAGGGTTAACCTGCAAAGTGAGGCCTTCTCTTTTCCCCCCATCAGAACAATGTGGGACCTGTCCATGTTTCCAACCCTTGACTGATACATGTCTCTCTCTCTCTCCCTCCCTCTCTCTCTCCCTCCCTCTCTCCCTCTCTCCCCCCTCCCTCCCTCCCTCCCTCTCTCCCTCCCTCCCTCCCTACCTCTTCTCTCCATCCAATCTCTCTCTCTCTCTTTCCCTCTTTCTCTGTCTTTTTTTCTCTCTCCCTCCCTACCCCCCTCTCTCCCTCTCCCTCCCTCCCTTTCTCCCTCCCTCCCTCTCTCCCTCCCTACCACACTCTCTCCCTCCTTCCCTCTTTCTCTCTCCTTCCCTCCCTTTCCTCCCTCCCTCCCTCCTCTTGCTCTCCGTGCCTCTCTCTCCCTCCCTACCTCTCTCTGCTACTCTACCTACCTCTCTCCCTCCATCCTCTCCCTCCCTCCCTCCCCCACCTCTCCCTTTCTCTCTCCCTCCCTCTATCCCTCCCTCCTTCCCTCCTCTCCCTCTCTCCCTCCCTCTTTGCCTCCCTCCCTCCTCTCTCTCCCTCCTTCCTCTCTCTCCCTCTCACCATCCATCCCTCCCTCTATCAATCCCTCTATCTCTCCCTCCCTCCCACCTCTCCCTCCCTCCCTTCTTCCTCCCTCTATCCTTCCCACTATCCCTCCCTCTATCCCTCTTTTCCTCCCTCCCTACTCTCTCTCCCTCTCTCCCTCAATCCTCTCCCTCCCTCCCTCACCCCCTCTCTCCCTCCTGTCCCTCCCTCTCTGCTTCTCCCTCCCTCCTTCCTCCCTCTATCCCTCCCTCTCTCCCTCAATCCTCTCCCTCCCTCCCTCCCTCCCTCCCCCTCTCTCCCTCCCTATCTCTCTCCCTCTCTCCCTCCTCTCCCTCCATCTTTGCCTCCCTCTCTCCTCTCTCTCCCTCCCTCTATACCTCCTTCTCTGCCTCCCTCCCTCCTCTCTCTCATTCTCTCCCTCCCTCCCTCCTTCCCTCCCTCCCTCTATCCTTCCCTCTATCCTCTCCCTCCCTCTTTCTCCCTCCCTCTCTCCCTCCCTCCCTCCTTCCTCTCCCTCCCTCTCTTTCTCCCTCACTCCCACCTCTCTCTCCCTCTCTCCTTCCTCCCTCTATCAATCCCTCTATCTCTCCCTCTCTCCCTCCCTCCTTCCTCCCTCTATCCTTGCCTCTCTCCCTCCCTATTTCTTTTCCTCTCTCCCTCCTCTCCCTCCCTCTCTGCCTCCTTCCCTCCTCTCTCTCCCTCTCTCCCTCCCTCCTTCATCCCTCTATCCTTCCTCTCCATTCCTCGCTCCCACCCTCTATCACTCCCTCCCTTCCTCTCTCCCTCCCTCTTTCTCCCTCCTTCCCTCTCTCTCTCCCTCCCTCCCTCTCTCCCTCCCTCACTCTTTCTCTCTCTCTCTTTCTTTCACTCCCCTCTCTTTTCTCCCTCCCTCCCTCCTCTTGCTCTCCCTCCGTGCCTCTCTCTCCCTCCCTACCTCTCTCTACTACTCTCCCTCCCTCTCTTCCTACCTCCTTTTTCCCTCTCTCCCTCCCTCTCTCCCTCTATCCTTCCTTTCCCCCCCTCACTCCCTCCCTTCCTCTATACCTCCCGACCTGCATCCCTCCCTCCCTCTTTCCTTCCCTCTCTCCCTCCCTCTATCCTCTTTTTCCCTCTATCTTCTCCCTCTCTCTTTCTCCCTCCCTCTATCCCTCCTCTCCCTCTCTTCCTCCCTCCCTCTATCCCTCCTCCCTCTCTTCCTTCATCCCTCCTCTCTCTCTCCCTCAATCCTCTCCCTCTCTCCCCCCCCTCTCCCTACCTATCTCCCTATCTCCCTCTATCCCTCTCTCTATCTCTCCTTCTTTCCCTCCCTCTATCCTCTCCCTCCCTCTATGCTCTCCCTCCCTCCCTCCTCCCTCTTTCTCTCTCCCTCCCACCCTCCTCTCTCTCCCTCTCACCCTCCATCCCTCCCTCCCTCTATCAATCCCTCTCTCCATCCCTCCCTCTCTCCCTCTATCCTCTCCCTCCCACTTTCTCCGTCCCTCTCTCCCTTCCACCCTCCCTCCCTCCCTCTTCTCTCTCCCTCCCTCCCTCTCTCTCCTACTCTCCCTCCCTCGATTCCTCCTCTCCCTCTCTCGCTCCCTCCCTCCCTCCTCTATCTCCCTCTCTCCCTCCCTCCTTCATCCCTCTCACCCTCTATCCTCTCCTTAACTCTTTCTCCCTCTTGCCTCCCTCCTTCCTCCCTCTATCCCTCCCTCCCTCCCTCCTTCCCCCCTCTATCCCCCCCTCCCTCTCTCCCTCCCTCCCTCTCTCCCTCTTTCTCCCTCTCTCCCCCCCTCCCTCTATCCCTCCCTCTCTGCCTCCCTCATTTCTTCCTCTCTCCCTCCCTCCATCCTCCCTCTATCCCTCCCTCTTTCTCCCTCCCTCCTCTCCCTCCCTCCCTCTCTCTCTCTCCCTCCCTCCTCTCTCTATCCCTCCCTCCCTCCCTCCCTCCTTTTCTCTCTCCCTCTTTCCCTCCCTCCCTCTCCCTTTCTCCCTCCCTCTACCCCTACCTCCCCTCTCTCTCTCTCTCTCTCTCTCCCTCCCTCTCCTCCCTTCCTCTTTCTTCCTCTCTCTCTCCCTCCCTCCCTCCCTCCCGTCTGTAGTGAATGGAGTGGATGTTTTCCTGCCACCAGAGCCCAAGACCAGAGCCCAGGACCAGTTCTTCCAATGTGAGTGTGTTTCTCCTGAAGTAGCTGACAGTTTCTCTCTCTCTTTATCTCTCCCTCCCTCCCTCTCTCTGTTCTTCCCTCCTCTCCCTCCCTCCCTCCCTCCCTCCATTGATCCTCTCCACAAACCCTGAGACACAACTAGAGATCTCTCGGAGAGGGAGAGACTCATCAAAGACAGCCTACATATCTGACTCTCCCTCTCTCTCCCCCCTCTCTCTCTCTCTTTCTCTCTCCTCTCTCTCTCTCCCTCTCTCTCTCTCTCCCTCCATCCCTCTCTCTTTTTATCTTCCTCCGTCCCCCTCTCTCTTCCTCCTTTCTCTCTCTCTCTCTCCCTCTCTCTTTCTTTCTCCTCTCTCTCTCTCCCTCCATCCCTCTCTCTCTCCCTCCATCCCTCTCTCTCTTTCTCTTCCTCCGTCCCCTCTCTCTCTCTCTCTCTCCTCCCTCTCTCTCTTTCTCTTCCTCCGTCTCTCTCTATCTTCCTCCTCTCTCTCTTTCTCTTCCTCCGTCTCTCTCTCTCTATCTTCCTCCTCTCTCTCTCTCTCTCTCCTCACTCTCTCTCTCTCTCTCCTCTCTCTCTCTCTCCCTCCCTCCCTCTCTCTCTTTCTCTTCCTCCGTCTCTCTCTATCTTCCTCCTCTCTCTCTCCCTCTCTCTTTCTCTCTCCTCTCTCTCTCTCCCTCCCTCCATCCCTCTCTCTTTCTCTTCCTCCATCCCCCTCTCTGTTCCTTCTCTCTATCTCCCCTCTCTCTCTCCCTCTCTCTCTCTCTCTTCCTCTGTCCCACTCTCTCCCCCCTCTCCTCTCTCCCCTCTCTCTCTCTCTCCTCTCTCTCTCTCTTCCTCCGTCCCTCTCTCTCTTCCTCTGTCCCACTCTCTCCCCCCTCTCCTCTCTCCCCTCTCTCTCTCTCTCTCTCTCTCTCTTTCTCTTCCTCCGTCCCCCTCTCTCTTCCTCCTCTCTCTCTTATTCTCCCTCTCTCTCTTCCTCTCTCTCTTCTCTCTCTCTCCCTCCATCCCTTTCTCTCTTTCTCTTCCTCTGTCCCCCTCTCTCTTCCTCCTCTTTCTCTCTCTCTCTCCTCTTTTTCTCTCTCTCCTCTCTTTCTCTCTCTCTCTCCCCCTCTCTCTCTCTCTCTCTCTCTCTCCCCTCTCCTCTCTCTCTCTTTCTCTCTCCTCTCTCTCTCTCCCTCCATCACTCTCTCTCTTTCTCTTCCTCCGTCCCCCTCTCTCTCTCTCCTCTCTCTCTCTCTCTCCCTCCCTCCCTCCCTCCCTCTGCTCTTCCCCCAGATGCCTGTGAGCTCACACTGGACCCAAACACAGCACACAGAGACCTCTCTCTGTCTGAGGAGAACAGAAAGGTGACACGGAGGAGAGAGAAGCAGCCGTATCCTGATCACCCAGAGAGATTTGACTACTTCCCACAGGTGCTGTGTAGAGAGGATCTGACTGGGCGCTGTTACTGGGAGGTAGAGAGGAGTGGGAGAGGGGCTCATATAGGAGTGACATATAAAGGAATCAGCAGGAGAGGAAAGGGTAATGACTGTAGGTTGGGATTCAATGACAAGTCCTGGAGCCTGTTCTGCTTTGATGACAGATACTCCGCCTGTCACAATAATAAGAGCATTGTCATACCTGTCCCCTCCTCTGGCTCCCGCAGAGTAGGAGTGTATCTGGACTGGCCGGCCGGCACTCTGTCCTTCTACAGCGTCTCCTCTGACACACGGACCCTCCTGCACACATTCCACTCCACATTCACTGAGCCCCTCTACCCAGGGTTTTATCTTTGGTTCCAGGGCTGTTCAGTGACCCTGTGTTAACTAGTCTCAGGGAGATCACACTGAACACCAAAGGCTCAAAGATGACGGATCAGAACATGATGCAGTTGGATAGTGGTGTGTTTTCACTGAGATGTTGGATGTACAGATGTTCCCTCTCCCAGTGTGTAGTGTGTAGGGTGTAGGATTGTTGTGTGTAGTTATATTATTTTTTACTGTATATATATATATATATATATATTATATTATATTAAATAAAATAAAATGCATCTGATAGTAAAATAGACTGCAATAGAGTGACAAAAAATGGAAGCTTACATGTTTTTTTGTTTTTTTGATGGAAATGCATCTGACAATCCAGATGAATGATTAGATGATCAAATCAGACTGATGAACTCTGAGAATAACACAGGAGAGAGTGTCTGTATGTATATAAGAGTTGGTTAGATTGGGTGTTTGTGTTGTGATGCTGGATCACGTTGCTGTGTGTAAGATAGCAGGGAGTGGATGTGAAGACAGCTCTCCTTCTCTGTCAGTACAACATGGACATGTTCTATAATTCACTTTCCATAGAATCCTTCACCTGTCTCTCTATCCAACGTACATGTTGTTCCTTCTCCTATGTGTGTGTGTGTGTGTGTGTGTGTGTGTGTGTGTGTGTGTGTGTGTGTGTGTGTGTATATAAGAGTTGGTTAGATTGGGTGTTTGAGTTGTGTCACCGAGGGTGAGTCTAGTACGTCCTTTCCCCGGCCTGAACACCATTCCCAACGTTCCCCAGTTAAACACGGCAGGATCGGCCCGAGGTTCGAGAGCAACCTTGGTGAATCACCACGACACGGCAAGAGAAAGAGAAAAAGCTTAGCAGCCGGGGGCCCGACCTGACGAGGGACACCGCGGCTGAGGATGTTCCTGAAACACATTTTATCTTTGAACTATCCTTCAAATAGGTGCAACTGCATAACTGCTTATGAATGATAAGTTGATTCAAATAGGTGTTAACTGCATTACTGCTTATGAATGATAAGTTGATTCAAATGTGTGTAACTGATTAATGATAAGTTGATTCAAATGTGTGTAACTGATAAGTTGATTTAAATGTGTGAAACTGAAATGATAAGTTGATTCAAATGTGTGTAACTGATTAATGATAAGTTGATTCAAAAGTGTGTAACTGAAATGATAAGTTGATTCAAAAGAGTGTCACTGATTGATGATAAGTTGAGTCAAATATATATAATTGGTTAATGATAAATGAGTTCAAATATGTGCAAAAGGCAAAACTGAATAAGAGAAATTATAAGGGTAGTGTATGACTCCGGGTCAACACATCTGGTTGGACCTTGTAGTGATAACGGTTTAACTGATACTGAAGTAGGCAACCAAATGCATTAATGTTTGCCTGTATAATTCTTACTCAGAAATGATTACTGAAGTAGGCCACCATACTAATGTTTAACTGTATAATTCATGTGTGCTAATGATAATTGTATACCATATGTACTAAATGTTAACTTTGAGAAAGGCCTAGATTAGTATGTTACAAAAATAGAATATAATTGCACAATAAGAAGTGGCCTTGAGTCCATGTTTGAGCAGGAGAGTGATAAGTATGTCTAGTAGACATAACAACAGGTGCCTTATGCCCATGACTAAGCATGGGTGCGAACTCAGGGTGATGTAATGAATTAGATAGAATTCTAGGCTTGACTGAGAACTAGATCGAATTCTATGCCTGACTGAATGAACTAGATAAGAAAGGGTGGGGGTAACAAAAAGCCCCATTGAAGACTATAAAAAGAGCTCCCTGGAGCAGCACAACGGTCATTCCCTGCTGCAGAGCGTAACACCTGAAGGACCGGAGCAGGAGTGAGTGTGTTGAAGATTACCCCGGAGTGGACACTGGAGATTTCATACTCTAGCACTCGAGCAGAATCTCCGTGACCGGAGCTCACACTCTGATTAAATTCTGACTTCAGGACTCGCCACTCGAGTACAACGGAGGACCTTGGCGGACCTTTGTTTGTATAACAACAGCTCTGGCGGATAGAGGAACCGGCTTCGCTCTGATCAATTGACACTGGGGCTTCTCTAAATTTCATTGTAATGCTGCAATGTTTTAAGCCATCATTAAAGAATTTAACCTGCATTTAAAGGAACAGTTTTCTCAAATTTAATTCTTAATTATTATTACTATTATTATTCTTATTATTCTTATTATTCTTATTATTATATATATATATATATATATATTTTTTTTTTTTTCATTTTTAGTCATTCCATCCCTCATAAGCCTTTTTACCTCCTCCTGGTAACATAAAATATTATAGACTACTGTGCATAATACATCTTAGGATCTGAAGGGTTATATCTGGCCCCTTATTACCTCCTTTGGATAAAGGGTAAAACCCTTTATCTGCAACCACACTAACTGGCACTCATGTCAGATTAGAGTGGTCATTAACCATAGAGATTTTTCAGTGCAGCTGAGGTGGGTAGAGGAAGATATGGGGGGAACTATGGGATGTAGACCGTTAACAGCGGAGTGAATCTAATCGACACCAACCTACATAGGACCAGTCAGCATCTGACAGGGTAACACCCCTCAGGCTGAGGATCCATAACCTGTTATCTGAGGGTTGGTCGGGGGTTCTGTACAGAGCCTAAATTCCCGGGAGACAAAGGAGGATTCCACCGTCAAGTGTGAGAACCAATTATGCACTGGGAATTGTGACACTTTTTCCGTACCTCCAAGATCCATTCTCCAAACAAGGATATGTAAGTTCTTGTTTTCTATGTGAAAACCCAAACCATTGTATTTTCTATACTTTCTTCCCTTTTTAGTTTCCTTGTTTGTATTTAAATCCTGTTTCAGATGAGTATATAGGTTTCTCAGCCTTGTATTTCCCACTAGTTTTTGTAAAGTTTTATATTGTCAGTGTCTAAACTTATTGTGTTGAGTAATTTATATGAATATGTGTGCCTTGGTTTTGTTGTCTTAAACAGGAACACTACTATGATCCTGAGGGTAACACTGGCTACATTGCATGGAGGATCAAGACGGTTCAACGCAACACCTCTGCTGGCTCCTGGGGTCATTCCAAGACAGTTATTCAGGATGGTCCAAAAACCAGACGAGAATCTTTGTTGGCCTATGACCAGCTATTTGGTGAGGAGTGCAGGGAGGCGATATCTACAATCAGACATTCAACTGATGAATCTGTGGTCAGAGACAAAATGAGTATCGACAGAAGATGGTCCATGATGAGGATGCATCATCATCAGTCCTGGATGTGTTCCTTCATTTCCTTGATGTGCCTGGATTGGTAAGAAAATCTTTAGCTTTTGTAGTAGTTTCAGTATTTGACCCCACCATTTCCCTTTGTCATCTATACTGAAATCTGTATATCAAAATATTGTCTCCTTGTTTGTAGATCGACCAGGATTTCTCCATGATGTTTGGTGACGAAGTGTCTCAGAAATTCCTGGCAAAGTGGTCAACATTCTTCAAGCCAAAAGTCATCGCAGACTGCAAGACTCTTCCACCAAATCAGTACATTGTTGAGCTGCTGTCAGGAACTGAACCTCATCCTGAGGACAACCACGGTCAGTAAAGACGGTTTTGTATTTCCAAAATATTTCATTAGTGTTCATTAGTGTCTAATTTAATTCTTTTGTGATGTCTTTAGGATGAGACAGTGATATGTCGTTAATCCTTTTGCTGCTGCATCTGCTCCCTCCGACCTCAAGAGGCCAGAAAAAAACAGCCAAGATCAGTCCAGCTCATGCAGCCAGCCATCTTGTGAGATATCTTAAAGTATGCAAAAGTTCATTTTTAAACCTCAGATGTGCGTTTTGAGGTGCAGATTACTTTGGAATTCTGAGACATACATCATCTCATTTTGTTCATTCCATCTGTAAATAAGCTGCGATGAAACGCTTGGTGATAAAAAACCATGCAAAGAGTTTAATTTTCATATTTATTTTGTCCCTTTTCTGACCTACAGGAAGGAGCCAGTGTGACTACCTTCCTTGAGACTGCTGACACAAAACAACCATTCCTCCTCTGCATCGGTGAGCAAAGGAATGATATCCAACGGTTCTACCTTGTTATCGACCGAAAACCGATACCATGCAAGGCACATACATCAGTGGCAGCTTTTGATGAACTGTTCAAAACTCACTACGTCTTCAGTCTTTCATAAGACAAAGCTCTTTGTAATTTCTACACATTTATCCAAACCACAATTTACAACATCGATATCGGAAGAGCAAAGGAGAGCCCACGTGTTAAAGAACTTAGAGCACGACTGCTGCAGCGAGAGGACTGCATTTATAAACAGCCTTCAAGATGTTCACATGTTTTGTATGTAAAGCGCACCACAAAAATTGTTTGGTTCTTTGTCAACATCTAAAATTTCAACATGGTCTATATCCTGGCAAAACATTACGTTTAAAATGTGGAGAGCTAGGTTGTCCATTATCATGTTGTACTACAAGTGGCTTCCGAAAGCACCACAACAAGGTGCATAGTCACAGCATGGATCAAGAGGTTGATACTAATCAGTATCTAATACATCTTGCAGCTCTATTCTACACTGAAGATCTGAAGACATATGGTTTTGATGTGATACTAAAGCCTCTTATTGATGACCTGAAAATCTTAGAAACCGAAGGAATACAGCTTCCTTGTTTTGAACAACCATTGTTTGGCTCAGTTATTCAAGTAACAGGAGATAATCTGGCTTTAAATAGCACATTTCTGTAGGTTTTGTTTAATGAGTAAGGAAGAAGTGCAATCTGTATTTACTGAGAATCATCCTGGGTTAATTTTCCGTTCCAAAGAGGGTCATACTGAACATTGTAGGGCACTAAATAAAAATCCTGAACTGCGGTCATTATATGGTGTTAAAAAGTCACGTGTGCTCAATTCATTAGAGTATTTCCATAACACTGATAACTATGCTGTTGATATAATGCATGATTTGCTAGAGGGTGTGGTACAGTATGAACTTAAGCTGGTTTTTGAGTACCTTGTTAAACAGGGCTATGTCTCTTTGAACTCATTGTCAGACAGGATACAGAGCTTTAATTACGGTTCCACAGAACATAAAAACAAACCAACTGGGTTAAAGATGGATGATAAGAGCAAACACCCGGGTCAGAATGCTGTCCAGTCATGGTGTCTTCTGCACACACTGGGTGATGTCATTGAAAGGGATAACAGTCACTGGAACTTTCTGCTCCTTCTAATACAGATTGTCAATATAGTGTTTTTCTACACCGTAAAAGGTGTTTCTTACTTGAAACATCTGATCCGTGATCACCATACTCTGTTCAAAGCATTGTTTCTCGACAAGAAGTTGATCCCCAAGCACCATTTGATGATACACTATCCGAGATGCATGCAAAAAATTGGCCCTCTTATCCATATGTGGTGCATGCGATTTGAAGCCAAACACGCATTTTTCTAAAGATGTGGTAAAGATTTAAAAAATCTCACCAAATCATTGGTGAAGCAGCATCAGCGCCAACTGGTGTTTCAATTTGAAAATTATTGTTTTAGATTATTTGAATTTGGTCCTACAACATCAAAAACAATCAGCACCTTGCAAGGTGGGGAAGAACTTAGTCAGACATTATATTTAGAAGCATGTTCAAGTGTTTCAAGCAACAACTGGGTCAGAAATGATGGTACTGAGTACCAGGTTGATTTGTTCATATGCACTGGATGTACCGATGATCTCCCTGCTTTCAAAAAGATCTGTGATATTATTATATACGAAGAGCGTGCTTTCATAATAGCCTGTAATGTAGAAACAATGTACTATGATGACCACTTTAATGCCTACTGTATAGAAGACCAAATGGATGAGTTTTCTGTTATCTGCGTTGATGAACTGACTCATTTCAAACCATTTGACAAGCAGTGCTCTAATGAGAATAGTCACAAAGCATACATAGTGCCCTATTCTTATATGTAGAAAAGTTCTCAGTAAATACAGATTGCACTTCTGTCACAAAGGTGTCGCAGGGAAGTTGTTACATTATTTTTTATTTTTTATTTTGAATGAATAAGCCTCAAAGTCTGGTACTATTCTGTGACATACATCATCTAATTTTGTTCATTGCATTTGTAAATAAGATGTGATGAAATGCTTAGTAATAAAACCATGCATATTTACTTTGTACCTTGGCTTACCGACAGAAGGGAGCCAGTGTGACGTGGACATTTAAATTGTCTTTGTTTTGTCTTCTATTTATCTGCCATCAAGATCTGGATGATAACAAAATAAAAAATGTTTTTCATAAAGCAATCAACTTGTATGTCATTCTTATTTTTAATTGGTTCATTTCCGAATTATTGAAATATTTAAATGTTTTATTTTAATTGTATAGTAGCATATTTTGACTTTATAGTGTTAATGAGGCAACTCCTTTTATAGAAATTCAAATCACACTGAGAGAGTTAATTTCTAACACTAAGCAATGGAGTTGAAAACATGTAACACTGGTAAGTGTTAAGCAGTGTTAAATTTCAACAATAGAAAGAGTTGATATGAACTCTATTATAGTGTAAACATGGCAACACTTTCAAAAGTGTTCAATTCACTCTGTGGGGAGTGGACCCCTCCGGACACTTTAAAAGTGTTGAAATTACCTCTATTAGAAGAGTTAATTTGAGTCTGTCGATTTTGCTGTGTAGTGATTCAACTACTCGTGATTCGACTACTAGTGATTCAACTACTAGTGATTCAACTGCTAGTGATTCAAATACTAGTGATTCAACAACTAGTGATTCAACTGCTAGTGATGATTCAACTACTAGTGATACAACTACTAGTGATTCAACTACTAGTGATTCAACTACTAGTGATTCAACTACTAGTGATTCAACTTCTAGTGATGATTCAACTGCTAGTGATTCAACTGCTAGTGATTCAACTACTAGTGATTCAACTACTAGTTATTCAACTACTGTCTCCCGGCAGTCAGGCCCTGTACAGGTGCCCCGGCCCAACCCTCTGTCTAACAGGTATGGACCTCAGCCTGCAGGGTCTTACCCTGTAAGCTACTTCCTAACAGGTCCTGTGTAGGTTGGTGTCGATTAGACTCACTCCGCTTGTTAACAGTCTACGTCCCATAGTTCCTCCATTGACTTCCTTTACCCACTTCAGTTGAACTGAAAACTCCCCCGAAAACCGTACACAGAAGTGGGTAACCTCTATGGTTAATGACTGCTCTAATCTTATATGAGTGCAAGTTGGTGTGGTTGCGGAAAGGTGTTTATCGGTAAGTACAATTTACCCAAAGGAGGTAATGATGGGCTAGATATAACCATTCTGATCCTATGATGAAATATGCACAGTAATCTATAACCTTTTATGTCACCAGGAGGAGGTAAAATACTAATGATGAATGGAATAGTTCAATAAAAATAACATTTTTAAAAATTTAGTTTAGAAAACTGTTACTTTAAATGCAGGTTAGATTGTTTAATAATGGATTAAAGCATTACAGCATAGCTAAGTTATCATAAAAATGGGTTACAGACAGAGTATTAAAATATTAAAATGATGAAAATATAAAAATGAGAAAAATTAGAAAAGAATAAAATCTCTACCTCTATCCCTCCTCTGCCTAATCTACTTGTCCTCTCCGTCGAGTGAAGCCGGTTCCTCTTTCCGCCACGGCTGTGGTAAAGAGCCGGTGTTATGCTCCCCTGGCTGAGGGACCCCTGGCTGAATCAGTCCCTCCCCTGGCCGAGGGACTCTGATTCCCGCAGAGTGTCTCAGCTTTGCCCCCTGAAACTGCTCTACCGGTCTCAGCTTTTCCTCTAAGTCCGTTCTTCCTCAAAGAAAGGTCCGCCAGGTCCTCTGTTGCAATCCAGTGGCGAGTCCGTTAGTCAGGATTTGATCAGAGTGTGAACTCCGGCCACGGAGAACTTCTCGGGCACCAGACTATGAGAGCTCCAGTTCCACCCCGGGGTGAGGTATCCAACACACTCCTTCCTGCTCCGGTCCTTCAGGTTTTAACGTTCCTCAGCGGGGAATGACCGATGTACTGCTCCAGGAAGCTCTTTTTATACTCTGCTTCTGATCCAAAACCTCCCATATGCCATCATCTTTGTTTACAAAAAACAAACAGAGCGGTGTTTTAACCCTTTTGGCAGGTAGCTAGTACCATGGCTAAGCTAATCTAGTGGCTAAGTAGCTTGCTAATAAAGTAAATAAGGAAGTGCTTTTAAGGGAAGTCCTATTAAGGAAGTTTTTCTGTCCCTCAACTCTCAGTGTTAGAAGACCTCATCAAAACAATACATCCAAACAGTAAAACAGTATAGTAATCAAACATATCCATAAATCAATACCAGTAAATCACTCTATACTTCACATTGTTACACTTAATCATTGTTATCATTCTCATACTTGATTATGGACACAGTAGTACTTTTTGTTGGTGATTCCCACCACCTGACCTACTTCACCCCGTAGGTCTTACACAATAACCCCTTTTATGCAATAATAAAACTCTGTATCATCAAAATAAACTTCAGTAATATAGTATAATATTTCAGTAATCATCCCTGAGTAAGATTCACACAATCAAACATTGGTATTCTTATATTCTTAGTACTTTCATTGGTAGCATGCCGTCATCACAATGAGGCCTAAGCAGACATGTTGACACGGGGTCATACACTCACACTCTAGTTCCTCTTAAGCAGTTATGCAGTCACACCTATTTGAATCAACTTATCATACATAAGCAGTTATGCAGTTTACACCTATTTGAATCAACTTATCATTCATAAGCAGTTATGCAGTCACACCTATTTGAATCAACTTATCATTCATAAGCAGTTATGCAGTCACACCTATTTGAATCAACTTATCATTCATAAGCAGTTATGCAGTTTACACCTATTTGAATCAACTTATCATTCATAAGCAGTTATGCAGTTGCACCTATTTGAGGGATAGATGGAAGATAAAATGTGTTTCAGGAACATCCTCAGCCGCGGTGTCCCTCGTCAGGTTGGGCCCCCAGCTGCTAAGCTTTTTCTCTTTCTCTTGCCGTGTCGTGGTGATTCACCAAGGTTGCTCTCAAACCTCGGGCCGATCCTGCCGTGCTTAACTGGGGAACGTTGGGAATGGTGTTCAGGCCGGGGAAAGGCCGTACTAGACTCGCCCTCGGTGACACAACTCAAACACCCAATCTAACCAACTCTTACATACAGACACACACACACACACACACACACACACAGGAGAAGGAACAACATGTTGGATAGACAGACAGGTGAAGGAATCTATGGAAAGTGAATCACAGAACATGTCCATGTTGTCCTGACAGAGAAGGAGAGCTGTCTTCACATCCACTCCCTGCTATCTTACACACAGCAACGTGATCCAGCATCACAACTCAAACACCCAATCTAACCAACTCTTATATACATACAGACACTCTCTCCTGTGTTATTCTCAGAGTTCATCATCAGTCTGATATGATCATCTAATCATTCATCTGGATTGTTTCACTATCAGTTGCATTTCCATCAAAAACAAACAAACATATATAAACAAATATATACATATTTTCTGTACCTGTAGTCTATTTCACTATCAGATGCATTTTTTAATAATAATATATATATATATGTATGATATATATATATATACACACTGGACCCAAACACAGCACACAGAGACCTCTCTCTGTCTGAGGAGAACAGAAAGGTGACACGGGGGAGAGAGAAGCAGCCGTATCCTGATCACCCAGAGAGATTTGACTCCTGGTCACAGGTGCTGTGTAGAGAGGGTCTGACTGGGCGCCGTTACTGGGAGGTAGAGAGGAGTAGGGGAGGGGCTGGTATAGGAGTGACATATAAAGGAATCAGCAGGAGAGGAGGAGGTAATGACTGTTTGTTGGGATACAATGACAAGTCCTGGAGTCTGATCTGCTCTGGTAACAGTTACTCCGCCTGGCACAATAATAAGTACACTGACATACCTGTCCCCTCCTCTGGCTCCCACAGAGTAGGAGTGTATCTGGACTGGCCGGCCGGCACTCTGTCCTTCTACAGCGTCTCCTCTGACACACGGACCCTCCTGCACACATTCCACTCCACATTCACTGAGCCCCTCTACCCAGGGATTGGGTTTTGGCTTCTGTATGTGGACTGTTCAGTGACCCTGTGTAAACTAGTCTCAGGGAGATCACACTGAACACCAAAGGCTCAAAGATGACAGATCAGAACATGATGCAGTTGGATAGTGGTGTGTTTTCACTGAGATGTACAGATGTTCTCTCTCCCAGTGTGTAGTTATATTATTTCTTACTGTATATATATATTGTGACAGCCGCCGGGGTGTGCGGGCGTGTCACGGACCCAAACACAGTGTAAGCAGAGAGGTCCACACCAGAATTACAATCAAAAATATTTATTTGATTAGCGGGGAGAGGGAAATGATAGGGTGGGGGTGAGAAGGCGTCGTGTCGTTCAAGGGCCTCGCAGGAGATCCGTCGTCGGGAAGATAGCAGGGGGTTCGGTACACGGTGGGTGGTCCTCTTACGTTCCAGGTCGGGGCAGGCAGCGGGGTAGTCAGACAGGCGAAGGTTGGCAACGTAGCGGGCTCTCGGACGTTCTCGGGGTCGGGCTTCAAAGGGGGCTCTACGGTCAGGGATCATACACAGGACAACGGTGACTTTGCTTACTCTCTCTCTCATCAACTCCTCCATGTTTCGCCATAGCTACTCTCCAAAACCGGGTGCTCTGTTGGCTCCTTTTGTAGGGTCTCTGCTGCTCCTGCTGATGCCCTTCAGCTGTGCCTTGATGAGCAGGAACTCCATGTATGGGCATACGGTGATTATCTCCACTGGTTGCAGCTGTGGCCACTTGGGGCGCAGGAACTCCATACATGGTCCTGCCAAAGACAACACGGGGCAAGAGAGGGACAGCAGAAACAGCAGAGACAAAGCGAGGCGAGATATACACTCCATTTACCACCGTTCCACACTCGCGCATGGGCTTAGGCACGGGGCGGGCGCCACAATATATATATATATATATTATTAAAAAATGCATCTGATAGTGAAATAGACTACAGGTACTTCTCCTGTGTGTGTGTCTGTGTGTGTGGTCAGAGAGGATGAGGGGAGACACATTTAACTGTTTAATTGTATTGATAATTTCCTGTACTTGTAACATTCAAGCCTCTGTTGTTTTATATTGATTGTTACATTCCTTTACAGTTCAGTCTTCTTCTAGTTGGTACTGTCGGCCATCATGCTTTATGTTAACATGTATAGTTTATTTCCCTCTTCTATTCTCCCATGGACCAACCACAACTCACAAACCTCATTTCCCCCCAAGTGCCTCTGTGTTTTGGTAGTAATGACAGTAACTCACCTTCTGCCTCCTCCTTCTCATTCTGATAAAGGCAGCACTAGTCTACTAGCCTGAACTAACCCTGGAGTCAAGGTCCTTCATTTACTACAATGATGATGATGATGATGTCCATATAAACAAAGTGTTTGTGAAACAAAGAGCCGTGTGACCTCATGTTGACTCTCCACATGTCAGAGAGGCATGTCTTGTTTGCATGTACACCAGAAATAATACACAATATACCATAATGGACTGAAATGACCATGTGAAAAGATAGAATCATGTGTAAATAAATAAAATAACCTGGTAGATAAAATTGATTACGTTTATTTATTTTTGCCATCAATCCTCACACAATGCCCCATAATGACAAAGGGAAAACACGTTTTTAAACATTTTGAAATACAGAAATATGTCAAGTACATAAGGATTCAGTTTAATTTAATACCAGTTTAATTCATAACCAACACACCTGACTTTAATTTCCTCGATTGGGGAATGGCTTTGTGGGTAGTCAGCCATCTTGTTGTTTAAGACCTTGTGGGGGGACATGCAGCGTTCGGCCTGTAGAGGGAGCTACAGCACCGTGGCCAGGGTTACGTCGGCGAGGCTCCGTTGCACACCTGTTGCAAATGAAGCCTCGTTGACTAGATGGTTTAAGATGTTAGGGTTAGATGTCTCGGCGTTCGAGAGGAGGACGGCGACTGGAAAGTGTGTTTGGAGGAGGCTGGACAGCCAACAGAAGAAATAATAACCATTTTTATAATAAACGGGACATTCCCTTACCAACACACTGCGTCCGCCTATCTGTGAGCAAGGGACTTGTTACAGACCTATTCAGATGAATCCGATTTACTGCAACAATCACCAGGATAGAAACAGTTAACTAACTAACTAACTGTTTCTATCCTGGTGATTGTTGCATTAGATCAGATTCATCTGGATAGATCTGGAGCAATGGAGGATGGCAAACACACATGCTAATGAATAGTTTCATTATCACTTACACACCTGTATCATTTTTCTTGAATGTCAAACACATAAAATCCATTGGTTGAGTTTAGACAACACTGACCAGGTAGAAGAAAGTTCTCTACAGTCATGTCATGCCATAGGTAGAGATGTGTAACATTCAGAGACAATTGTGCCTTGTTTTTTTATCTTTATTCCCCATGAAGCCAGACCTTGTTCCAGACCTATCCAGATGAATCTGATCAAATGCAACAATGCCTCTTGTTCTGTAATGTGTCATATATTTTATAATAACAAGACCAATTTCCCAAGTGGGTGACAATAAAGTTTTTCTGAAATTGAATCTCAAAGATGATCTTAAAGCGATATTGCAAAGAACCACAGGAGTCCAGTACATAGTAGGCTGTCATTGTAGATGTGTACACAGCAGCAGCTTTCAACACCGGTTAGATGCGGCTTGGGAGGGCAATGGTCTGGGCAGTGTGAGGTCCCATGCACCTGTGTGTGTGTTTAGTGTGCTTGAACCTATAGTTAGATTGACATCCCTCTAACCCAATCAATCCATCCACTCTCACCTTCAGCCAATGGGCTTCACTGGCAGGGCCAGTATGAAAGGACTGGGACACACCCCCAGCTGGTGCTTTGCTGATGGACTCCTTGCTGAAAGCATGTGCATTTTACATCTAGCTCCTTTTGAGGTGGTTTGTATGCATCTAGTGAGTGCTTTTAGTTCTGCAAATTGTGATTTCCAGTCTTTGGTTTGAGTTTTGGCTTCACCAGATTAAAATAGATTCACCTTAACATGTCTTCTGTCTTCTGTTTCTGTCATTTTCCAGTACTCTTTCTGTAAAAATCTAGCCCTGCTACGCTGCCTCAAATGCTGTTTTTGATGGGTGTGATTTAAGAGGTTGTTGACATTTTACATTCCTCCCATGTTAGTCGGCACAGTAGAAGTGTGATTGACTATAGCTAGTTCATACAGTAGCATTGGGACTGTAGCTAGTTCATACAGTAGCAGTGTGATTGACTGTAGCTAGTTCATACAGTAGCAGTGTGATTGACTCTAGCTAGTTCATACAGTAGCAGAGTGATTGACTGTAGCTAGTTCATACAGTAGCAGTGTGATTGACTGTAGCTAGTTCATACAGCAGAAGTGTGATTGACTGTAGCTAGTTCATACAGTAGCAGTGTGATTGACTGTAGCTAGTTCATACAGTAGCAGTGTGACTGACTGTATCTAGTTCATACAGTAGCAGTGTGATTGACTGTAGCTAGTTTATACAGTAGCAATGTGATTGACTTTAACTAGTTCATACAGTAGCAGTGTGATTGACTGTAGCTAGTTAATACAGTAGCAGTGTGATTGACTGTAGCTAGTTGATACAGTAGCAGAGTGATTGACTGTAGCTAGCTCATACATTAGCAGTGTGACTGACTGTTGCTAGAACTATCTACAATGATATGACTACTGTATGAACTACCTACAGTCAATCACACTGCTACTGTATCAACTAGTTACAGTCAATCACACTGCTACTGTATGAACTAGCTACAGTCAATCACACTGCTACTATATGAACTAGCTACAGTCAATCACACTGCTATTGTCTTACGTGTCTCCAACATGTCTCACTTGTTTCGTACTTGTGTCACTTATTGTCTTGTCATTGCACTACTGCTTATTTGTATTATGTGTATTTTGTATGCTGCATTGTCATGGAATCAAGCCTAATAATTGTAGTCCCTGCACTTGTGTATGGGACGCAATAAACTTGAAACTTGTAACAGTAATGCCATTTTTGTTGTAACTACCTGCTTGATAGTGAATATTTTAGGTCTCTAGCGGTTGTGAATGAACATTGTCAGCAACGACACACTGACTTATATTTGTGAGGTAGTTCAGGAACCACTGACAAGCATTCTGATCCAAATCTATTTAAGACAGTCGACTCACTAACAGTGAATGATCCACTGGATCAAAAGCTTTTGATAGATCATTAAACAAGGCAGCACAATGCTGCTTTTTATCAAGAGCAGACAATATCATTGATTACAAAGAATGCCGCTGAAATAGTCCTGTCTCCTGGTCTAAAGCCTGATTGAAATGCTTAGTTTACACTTCACTACCCATAAGGCCTGTTGTAGTTTAGACTTCACTACCCATAAGGCCTGCTGTAGTTTAGACTTCACTACCCGTAAGGCCTGCTGTAGTTTAGACTTCACTACCCATAAGGCCTGTCACAGTTTAGACTTCACTACCCATAAGGCCTGTTGTAGTTTAGACTTCACTACCCATAAGGCCTGCTGTAGTTTAGACTTCACTACCCATAAGGCCTGTCATAGTTTAGACTTCACTACCCATAAGGGCTGCTGTAGTTTAGACTTCACTACCCATAAGGGCAGTTGTAGTTTAGACTTTACTACCCATAAGGCCTGTTGTAGTTTAGACTTCACTACCCATAAGGCCTGTCGTAGTTTAGACTTCACTACCCATAAGGCCTGTCGTAGCTGCAAATGACATATGTTGTATCTGGTGGAATCAGGTTTAATGATGAACCCATCCATTGGATGGAGGTGGTTACAAATGTAAAACAAGTGGTCAGTTTGGAGAGTTTGGTTCCTCATAGACTCAATGTCTGATAACTAGATCTGAGTCCAACCAATGAAATTATCATTCAGCTTCAAATTTGAGGCAAATTAGTTCTATTCTAGTGAGGGAGGTGTGTGTGTGTGTGTGTGTGTGTGTGTGTGTGTGTGTGTGTGTGTGTGTGTGTGTGTGTTTGTGTGTGTGCGTGTATCTGTGTGTGTGTGTATCTGTGTGTGTGTGTGTGTGTGTGTATATCTCTGTGTGTGTGTATATCTGTGTGTGTGTGTGTGTCCTCCTCCTTGCTCTCCAAAAAATAAATGTTTCTACTGTAGTTTGGTTGAAGTTTCATCCTTTATCAAATAAAGTCTTTAAATACCCAGTTTCATCCTTTAAATACCTGGGTCCTGTTTCATCCTTTAAATACCTGGGTCCTGTTTGAATGCTTGATATCAGCTGAACTACTATTGAAGCAGGGTTTTTCCATCACTCTGTGTACGTGACACGACTCTGACCACAGAGTTCAGTTCCCCTGTTGTTCAACTGAAGGTTTCAGTTCCCCTGTGAGGCAAGAGAGTTACAGGAACAATGTTGCGACATAGGACTGTTATCAGAGGACCAGACTTGTTGAACACCAAGACGTTCATTAAAGCACCTTGTGAAGAGTGAGACCTGAGCCTCTGTCAGCCAGTGTGCTGGAAGTGACCAATAAGGACCGGTTTATTGTGTTCACAGCGATGGGGGGCTGCAGAGAGAAGTGATAGGCAGATCAAACAGGTACGGTTCTAATTTTAGGTGGACTTTTTGTGATATTTAAGCTGATTGTGTTTGATCATAGTTGAGTTTCCTGGGTCAGCGTCAGAGCAGAGATACTCAATACTGTGTGATGGATTCAGATTCTTTACCTTCATCCTGAAGTGTGCACTAGTACCTATTGTTTATGTCGGGATGTCAAAAAACTGGTACATTTCTAATTTTATTTGGACCTTTTGTGATTGTTTTGCTGATTTGATACATACCTTTCAAGCCTTGATTTTTTCATTTGTTGGATTTAGTTTTTGGGTATGTTTTGTCTTAACATTAATTAATTCATTTGACCTAAATTATTAATTTTACTGCATTGCATTAGTCTCTACAGTCAACTCAAACTGTGCCGTTCATTGCTGGTTAGAAAGAGGAACTGAACAGAAAACCTACTTTTTCTGTTTAAAGTGGTCTATGTGTCTTAGTAGTAGTCATATACATACATCCTAGCACCAACATGTTCAAAACAAAGAGAACAGAGCACTTCTTGAGAACAGAGCATGGTTGGTGAATTGTGAATCAGTGAATTATTACGTCCTAATTCACCCATTTTGGGCGTTGGCTGTGGCATCAAACCACACTTCCAAACTCAAGTCTTCTTCTCAGCTGTATTGAAAATGAGGAGGAGGAAAATCAATGACATCCCTGCAGCCCCTCTTTTAATGACTAAAATATCTTATCTAATTTGTTTTTATCCACCTGTGTTTCTATAGCACTTTTCACTTTTAATTATTTATTCTCTCTGTGAAGCACATTGTGTTAAAGTGTTTATGAAGTGTGCTGTACAAGTAAAGTCTGATTGATTGATACTTTATTGTAAATGTTGTCGTGTACATGAGGAGAATACCACACAGTCAGCCCTGCAATTCTCTGACATCAGCTCTGTGGCAACATGAAACCCCCCACCCCCTCACCATTTCCTTTTGTACATTCAGAGAAACTTCATAGTTGAGGCTGATGGAGTCTTCTGGGTCAGGGTCAGAGATACTCTGTGTGCTTCAGATTCTCTACCCATCATCCTGAAATGTGCACTCCTTACCTCTCCTTCATGTGGGAGTTCAAAGTGGGGTGAATGTAGTGGAGGTGATTTAGAATCACACTTGTGATGAGGTTCTGTTGTTTTTTAAAATATTTTTAATTGGATAAAAAGCATAGTTCAGAATAAGAACATTCAACAGGGTAACACTGGATATCAGGGTATTCATTGGTTCTTCAGAATGTCATGAATCAAAAGAAAGATAAAAAATTATGGAAGGTAGCTCAACATGTTCCTGGTTTTCTCTGTTCGTCTCACCTGGTAGTCAGCATGACAGCTCACCTGCTGGTAGGTAGTCAGCAGGACAGCTCACCTGCTGGTAGGTAGTCAGCATGACAGCTCACCTGCTGGTAGGTAGTCAGCATGACAGCTCACCTGCTGGTAAGTAGTCAGCATGACAGCACACTTGCTCTCATGTGTTATTCTCGTGATCCAAAATCAGTTGATGACAGCACAGAGGTGATAAACCAAGACTGTAAACATTGTACACAGCTTAGAGCAACCACACATTCAGCCATGGAGCACTTGGCCAGTGGTGGTCAAACCAAACCATCTCCACACCTACAGCTCATTTGTTCATGTATCCTCAGTGATCCACAATGGCTCCTGTCTCTGAGCTGCTGCTGAATACTTTGAAGGAGCTGGTCAAGACAGACCTGAAGGAGTTTATATGGTACCTGACTAAGAACATACCAGAAGGCTTCCCTCACATCCCAACAAGCCAACTGGATGGAGCTGACAAGCTGGACACTGTGGATACGCTGGTGGACACCTACGGTGATGACGATGCTGTGAATATCACACTGGAGATCCTGAGGAAGATGAAGCAGAACCAGCTCGCTGAAACATTAAAGAGAGAATATGATAAGAATAAGAGAGAACATATCACAGGTGAGTTCCATTCATGTTAAAGACTGACAGCCACAGCCACACATGCACGCACGCACAAACGTATGCACATATTTGAATACTTTATTTGGGTAAAGTTAAAACATCACATCAAAGAACGCAAAATACATCAAATGTATCATGGAAAACAAACCATCTTCTGCACAAAAACAATATTTCATGTATTCACCACATTAGTAAAAATCTTGTCACCATTGTCACTAAACCAACTTGCCATCACTTGGGAATGCTTGTGAATTGTGACTATTGATAGCAACACCTGTCTAACTGCACTAGCAATCAGGTCCACAGTGTGTTCAAGCCTAGCAGTGTAAAAGCCTTTCTATGTAACCGAGTTGAGATGATAAAGTCACTCCTCAAGTTGAAATACACCCATCTGTGCCATTCAGCTTATCTGTGGCGTAGCTGGTTAACATTGGGTGCTTCGGTGGGCAGGAAAGTGTGTTGGCAATACAGAGGACACAGATTTGAGACTGGTGTTAGCTTGTGTACGAGGAAGCCATACTGTGTGTGGCAGCGTGACGCCTGTTGTATTGGTGCCGTGACTCGGATCTGCAGTTGTGCTTATGTCAACGGCTGGGGTCGCTGTGGAGTGAGTTCATAGGGTGAGTGTTACTGAATTGAAAAAGTGATAAACTCACTCCCAAAGTTTAAATAATCCCACATGCATCAGGCCAGTGTTGTCGTAGCTGCTTCTGTGTCTCATGCTTTAGTCCTCGATGATGTATCCTGGGATGTCTTCTCAAAGCCCAAAAAGTTGTCATCTGTGTCGGTTGCACACACACAAACACATTGGAGCTGTGCCTGTTTTCATGTTCTAGCTGGCTTCTCATCATATAGTGTTGATTGGGTTGATTACTAGTGATAATAAAAGTGATCAGTATAACAAGAATGAGATATGATGACAATATCATAGAAGAATAACTGAATTGTTGTTTTTTCCAGATACAGAGCAACTGTCAGGTCGAGACAAACTGAAATGGAATAAAGGTCAGTTCCACCTTTGTGTTGTCAGAGTTAAAAGACTGAATTTGTATGAATGAATGCAAAAGCAACTCACTCTGATTAATAACAATACCAAC
Organism: Argentina silus; assembly: GCF_951799395.1. Taxonomy (NCBI): domain Eukaryota; kingdom Metazoa; phylum Chordata; class Actinopteri; order Argentiniformes; family Argentinidae; genus Argentina; species Argentina silus. The sequence continues at coordinate 5,328,695 of NC_139654.1, read as the reverse complement.
ACACACACACACACACACACACACACACACACACACACACACACACACACACATTCACATTGTAACCTGCATCTGACGTCTAGTAAAAGTGGTAATAATGAATTGGATTTCAATGATAGTAATCAGAATAATATTGATAAAAATCACAATATTGACAATATTGAAGAATGAACTCTGTGTTGCAGTTCAAGACGAACTGAAATCCTCTTACAAGAAGAGGGTTAATAAGGTACATGAGGGGACGTCAACGGAAGGTAATCGCATCGATCTAAACAACACCTACACCGAGCTGCACATGATCGAGGTGGCCTGGGGAGGGGTCAGTACTGAGCATGAAGTCACACATATTCAATCCATAACCCCAGCCACAGGAAAGACCATCAAGACCAGCAACATTTTCAAACCCCGGCCTGACCAAAAAAAAAAAGTGCTGACGCTTGGCATCGCTGGAGTGGGAAAGACGTTCTGTGTGCAGAAGACTGTTCTGGACTGGGCAGAAGGAAATGAGAACAAGCACATTGATTTCTTGTTTCTGCTTCCTTTTCGCCAAATGAATCCTGACAAAGAAGAAGAAGACCGCAGTCTGATTGAAATGCTTCATGGATCTTTCCCTGAAATGAAACCAATCAAGACTCTGGGAAAGGAATCTAATATTCTGTTCATCTTTGATGGCCTGGACGAGAGTCGACTGCCTCTGAACTTCAAAACAGTTCTGAGAGACGAGACAGAGCGGGCCTCCATTGACGTCCTGATCACAAACCTCATCGCAGGAGAGCTCCTCCCCTCTGCCCTCATCTGGATAACCTCCCGACCTGCTGCAGCCAATCAGATTCCCCGAAAGTACATTGACCAATGGACAGAGATACGGGGGTTTGATGAAAAACAGAAGGAGGACTACTTCAGGAAAAGAATCAGTGATGAGAACCTGGCCAAAAGAATCATCATCCATGTGAAGTCATCAAGGAGCCTCCACATCATGTGCCACATACCAATGTTCTGTTGGCTCATAGCCAGTGTTCTAGAGAGACTATTGGGTGGAGCAGAGAGAGGAGAGATGCCCAAGACTCTGACTGAGATCTACATAGACTTCCTGGAATCTCAGATTGACAAAATGAATGAAGAGAAGATTCCCACAGGAACAATTATTCTTCAGCTTGGACAGTTGGCATTCCGTCAGCTGCAGAAGGGACATCTGATCTTCTATGAGGACGACTTGAGAGAGAGTGGCATTGATGTCAGAGAGGCGTCAGTGTACTCAGGTTTATGCACTCAGATCTTTAAGATGGAGGGGAAGAACAGTCGGAGGCCGGTGTTCACCTTTGTGCATCTGAGCATCCAGGAGTTTCTTGCTGCTTTATATGTGTTCCTCACATTCAACAACAGCAATGAGAATCCACTGGACAAACAGAAATCCTCACACAGGAAGTTTTGGTCATCACTCAGACGCAAACCTCTGGTTGACTTGCACAAGTGTGCAGTGGACAAGGCCTTACAGAGTGAGAATGGTCACCTTGACCTCTTCCTGCGCTTCCTCCTGGGCCTCTCACTGGAGTCCAATCAGTCCAATCTCCAACGAGGCCTTCTGACACAGACAGGAAGCAGCTCACAGACCAATGAGGAAACAGTCAAGTATATCAAGAAGAAGATCAGAAAGAATCCCTCTCCAGAAAGGTGCATCAATCTGTTCCACTGTCTGAATGAGCTGAATGACCATTCTCTAGTGGAGGAGATCCAAAGCTACCTGAGCTCAGGACGTCTCTCAGAAACCCAACTCTCACCTGCACAGTGGTCAGCTCTGGTCTTTGTGTTGCTGACTTCAGAAGAAGAGCTGGATGTGTTTGACCTGAAGAAGTACTCCAGATCAGAAGAGGGTCTTCTGAGGCTTCTGCCAGTGGTCACAGCCTCTAAGACGGCACTGTAAGTAGATGGACAAAACACTGTATTGAAACTTGGGTTATGAATGGAGTATGTGATCACTTATTATGATTTATGGATTAAATGGAAGAAACTGAGTTATTGATCACATGGTCAAAAGTCATTCATTAATGGATTGCACACTTATCTTTCATGTTTTATTGACACACAAATATGTGACTTGCTCCATCATGTTCAGTCGCTTTGTGTCTCAACTCCCAATAATGAGGTAGAAAGAGCCAGCTGCAGTCGGAGGACTGAACACTGGTTTGGAGAAATCCACTCCTGACATTGACTCTGTTTTTAACCTAACGACTATCGCATTCCACTCGCGGTACCACGGATACTCACACCCCGGCTCAAATGGTCTTACATTAGGCAAATAACATAGGTAGCATATACAATAACATGGCTGGCTGTGTTCACAGTTCAGCTAATGAGTTTGTCAGCTTTATTTTAGTGGATGTGGAATGAGTCAGTTCTCTAGCCAGTGAGTTTACAGTTGGTGCAATTGGAAGGAGCTCGCCACTCATCTCCAACTGAAAGCTCTATCCATCATTTAAGGCATGAAAAGTATGGATACATGAAGATTTCACCTTTAAAATGAAGTGAAATGATTAGAAAACATGTTGTTCTATGTTAACATCCCGAAAATGTGATTATATTGTAATTAGGTGCGTCGACATGCAACTGGAAATGATAGAACACGTCACATATGTACATTTTTCTCTGAGTTAAAATGACTTAATGCTTGTATTTATTCCTCATTCAGGCTGAATGGATGTGACCTCACAGAGAGATGCTGTGAAGCGTTGGCCTCAGCTCTCAGCTCAGACTCCTGCCACCTGAGAGAGCTGGACCTCAGTAATAATGATCTACGTGAGGGGAGGGTGAAGCTGCTCTCTGCTGGACTGGGGAGTCCACACTGTCAACTACAGACACTAAGGTGAGGTCTGAGACTATTTTTGTTGTCAGACACATCATTCCTTTGTGTCTGTTACATTATCATTCTATGGAATCAATGATACTTTCAAGAAAGGCTCAATAATTGAGACACACAATGGACATTATCTTCCAATCAATTACTATATAATGTGTGTGTGTGTGTGTGTGTGTGTGTGTGTGTGTGTGTGTGTGGTGGGAGGGGGGCTGCTTTGTCTTCACTCTCTGAATATGTTTGCCCTCCTCAAATCCTGGCCCACCTGGCCTTAGATCAGCTCATGGGACTACACAATACTGCACTAACCCAATAGCTAGCAAATATATTATACCAGACGTAGAAATCCAGTGACTACAAATGTATCCATAGATAATTGCTCACCTGTTCAGAGCAACTATAACTCTCACCTGTGAATTCTTGCACCACAGTGATCGTTTGACTTCATGTATTTATTTGTATTCCTCATTCAGGCTGCATGGATGTCACCTCACAGAGAGATGCTGTGAAGCGTTGGCCTCAGCTCTCAGCTCAGACTCCTGCCACCTGAGAGAGCTGGACCTCAGTTATAATGATCTTGGTGACGGGGGGGTGAAGCTGCTCTCTGCTGGACTGGGGAGTCCACATTGTCAACTACAGACACTGAGGTGAGGTCTGAAACTATTCTTTTTGTCAGACACATCATTCCTAAGTGTGCTACATTATCATTCTATGGAGTCAATGATACTTGCACAGAAAGGCTCAATAATTGAGACAGACAATGCACATTATCTTCCAATCAATTACTATATAATGTGTGTGTGTGTGTGTGTGTGTGTGTGTGTGTGGTGGCAGGGGGGGCCGCTCTGTCTGCATTATCATTCTATGGAATCAATGATACTTGCACAGAAATGCTCAATAATTGAGACAGACAATGTACATTATCTTCCAATCAATTCCTATGTTATGTGTGTGTGTGTGTGTGTGTGTGTGTGTGTGTGTGTGTGTGTGTGTGGTGGGAGAGGGGCTGCCCTGTCTTCACTCTCTGAATATGTTGCCCTCCTCAAATCCTGATCCACCTGCCCTTAGATCAGCTCATGGGACAACACGATACTGTACTAACCGAATAGCTAGAAAATACATGATACCAGACGTAGAAATCCAGTGACTACAAATGTATCCATGGTTGCTTGCTCCGCTGTTGAGAGCAAGTATAGCTCTCACTCATGAATTCTTATCATAATGCACCACAGTGATCGTTTTTGCTGCATGTATTTATTTGTATTACTCATTCAGGCTGAATGGATGTCACCTCACAGAGAGATGCTGTGAAGCGTTGGCCTCAGCTCTCAGCTCAGACTCCTGCCACCTGAGAGAGCTGGACCTCAGCAATAATGATCTAGGTGACGGGGGGGTGAAGCTGCTCTCTGCTGGACTGGGGAGTCCACACTGTCAACTACAGACACTGAGGTGAGGTGTCTTTTGGGGTGCAGAAGCATGAGTATCTCGGGCCATTATAACACACTCGTTTGAATGTTCTTCACTTGAATACAATGTTTCTAGCCTTTCAACTGCTAAATGAAGAGGATTTAAAGCTGCACATGTACATTAGAGAGGAATAATCAGATTCTTGATTTCAGATGGAGTGACATTATTTCCCCAGGTTGTCAGGCTGTGGAGTCCCAGAGGAAGGCTGTGTTTCTCTGGCTTCAGCTCTGAGGTCTAACCCCTCCCATCTGAGAGAGCTGGACCACAGCTACAATCACCCAGGAGACTCAGGACTGGCGCTGCTCTCTGCTGTACAGAAAGATCCACTCTGTAAACTACAGACACTCAGGTAAAGGCTGAATATGTGGCTGGACGTATCAATGAGATTAATGTACAGTATCTATTTTCCACATGATTGTGAGTGTGTCATTCATTCTGTGGTTGATATAGTGTGGACCATGGTGGAGAGTGCAGGCTCAAACCTGGGCTGATCAAATGTAAGTCACCAACGCTGTAGAGAATAGGACTGTGATATTACTCAAGAACCAGGGTACAGCAGCGTTCAAACAGAGCACCAGTATTGTATTCATATGTAAATCTAAAATATTAGTAAATGTGAATTAGTTGTATCCCCTTGTAAAACATTTTAAATTAATAAGTAATATTTTGTGAAAAAAAGAATGTTTCCATAACAAGATGACATTGTGAATATTGTAATTTATTCAATTGTATTGATTTGATGATTATTTTTGCCCTCTCAATCAGATGCCTGTGAGCTCACACTGGACCCAAACACAGCACACAGACGCCTCTCTCTGTCTGAGGAGAACAGAAAGGTGACACGGGGGAGGGAGAAGCAGCCGTATCCTGATCACCCAGAGAGATTTGACTACTGGGACCAGGTGCTGTGTAGAGAGGGTCTGACTGGGCGCCGTTACTGGGAGGTAGAGTGGAGTGGGAGAGTGGCTGATATAGGAGTGACATATAAAGGAATCAGCAGGAGAGGAAGGGATGTTGACTGTTGGTTGGGATACAATGACAAGTCCTGGAGTCTGATCTGCTCTGATGACAGTTACTCCGCCTGGCACAATAATAAGAAGACTGACATACCTGTCCCATCCTCTGGCTCCCACAGAGTAGGAGTGTATCTGGACTGGCCGGCCGGCACTCTGTCCTTCTACAGGGTCTCCTCTGACACACGGACCCTCCTGCACACATTCCACTCCACATTCACTGAGCCCCTCTACCCAGGGTTTTATCTTTGGAGATTGGGCTGTTCAGTGACCCTGTGTAAACTAGTCTCAGGGAGATCACACTGAACACCAAAGGCTCATATTATGTTTTACTATATATATATATATCTATATATATAGTTTTTTTGATGGAAATTCATCTGACAATCCAGATGAATGATTAGATGATCAAATCAGACTGATGATGAACTCTGAGAATAACACATGAGAGAGTGTCTGTATGTATATAAGAGTTGGTTAGATTGGGTTTTTGAGTTGTGATGCTGGATTACCACATGGACATGTTCTGTAATTCACTTTCCATTGATTCCTTCACCTGTCTATCTATCCAACGTACATGTTGTTCCTTCTCCTGTGTGTGTGTTTGTGTGTGTGTGTGTGTGTGTGTGTGTGTGTGTGTGTGTGTGTGTGTGGTCAGAGAGGATGAGGGGAGACACATTTAACTGTGTAATTGTATTGATCATTTCCTGTACTTGTAACATTCAATCCTCTGTTGTTTTATATTGATTGTTACATTCCTTTACAGTTCAGTCTTCTTCTAGTTGGTACTGTCGGCCATCATGCTTTATGTTAACATGTATAGTTTATTTCCCTCTTCTATTCTCCCATGGACCAAACACAACTCACAAACCTCATTTCCCCCCCAAGTGCCTCTGTGTTTTGGTAGGAATGACAGTAACTCTCACCTTCTGCCTCCTCCTTCTCATTCTGATAAAGGCAGCACTAGTCTACTAGCCTGAACTAACCCTGGAGTCAAGTTCCTTCATTTACTACAATGATGATGATGATGATGATGATGATGATGATGTCCATATAAACAAAGTGTTTGTGAAACAAAGAGCCGTGTGACCTCATGTTGACTCTCCACATGTCAGAGAGGCATGTCTTGTTTGCATGTACACCAGAAATAATACACAATATACCATAATGGACTGAAATGACCATGTGAAAAGATAGAATCATGTGTAAATAAATAAAATAACCTAGTAGATAAAATTGATTACGTTTATTTATTTTTGCCATCAATCCTCACACAATACCTCATAATGACAAAGGGAAAACACGTTTTTTAAACATTTTGAAATACAGAAATATGTCATGTACAGAAGTATTTAGACCCTTTGCTATGACACTCTTAACATTTGCTAAAAAGAAAAAATGTCTTAAACAAGTCACTGAACAAGTTGAATTGAGTCTGAGTACAAGGATAGTTTTAACTATTATCCTTGATTTAAGATGGACTCAATTCAACTTGTTGAGTGACTTGTTGACAACATTTGTGCATTTGAGTTCAGTGTGATAAAAGAAGAAAACAAGTTGTTTGGGTTTGTTTTTTCTCTGCTGAAGAATTGTGTGTTGGTTGTGAGTAGCTTGGTGGTGTAATGGTAGGAGACATACCCCATGAGCAGAAGGTAGCTGCTTCAAATCTTGTTGTGCTTTCCAAATGTGTCTGCACAGTGAGAGAAATGACAATGATTGAACATAGGGATCCAGAAAGTTGAATGGGATATGCAGTATAGTTTTGAAGTGAGACAGGGAATTCTTTGCAAAAACTCCTAAATCCTATTAAATTATTTAGTGATAACCACTGTGTGATAACCACTGCTGTACACTGTTCTGGAAGGGCGGTGGGGGCAATCCCTGAAATCCCCTCCCCCACTTTTTTTTTTTTAAACATATTTTTATTGTTGAAAAGCACAATGGACACAGCGCCAGGTTAACATGACCATTTTTTTTTTCCTTTCCTACATTTTCTTTCCCCCCGCCTACCCCACCACCCCTCCCAACCCCACGACAACAACAAAAAAATATGTCAATAAAAAAATAAATAAAACAACAAAACAAATTAAAGCAAAACAAAAACTAGAAAACCTCTGGTTGGTTGTGAGTAGCTCTATTACGACGATTTTGAAACTGCTAACCCTCTAGGTTCCAAGAAGGTGATACACAAAATTGGGGGTGTCTACTTTACTCTAAAAAATCTTCCACCCAAGTGTAACTCAGTACTGATGAATGTACATCTTGCAGCTCTATTCTACACTGAAGATCTGAAGACATATGGTTTTGATGTGACACTAAAGCCTCTTATTGATGACCTGAAAATCTTAGAAACCGAAGGAATACAGCTTCCTTGTTTTGAACAACCATTGTTTGGCTCAGTAATTCAAGTAACAGGAGATAATCTGGCTTTAAATAGCTTGTTGGGGTTTGTGGAATCTTTCATACTGAACATTGTAGGGCACTCAATGAAAATCCTGAACTGCGGTCATTATATGATGTTAAAAAGTCATGTGTGCTCAATTCATTAGAGTATTTCCATAACACTGATAACTATGCTGTTGATATAATGCATGATTTGCTAGAGGGTGTGGTACAGTATGAACTTAAGCTGGTTTTTGAGTACCTTGTTAAACAGGGCTATGTCTCTTTGAACTCATTGTCAGACAGGATACAGAGCTTTAATTACGGTTACACAGAACATGAAAACAAACCAAGTGGGTTAAAGATGGATGATAAGAGCAAACACCTGGGTCAGAATGCCGTCCAGTCATGGTGTCTTCTGCACAACACTCCACTTATGTTGGGTGATGTCATTAAAAGGGATAACAGTCACTGGAACTTTCTGCTGCTTCTAATACAGATAGTCAATATAGTGTTTTCCTACACCATAACTGATGGGATGATATCTTACTTGAAACATCTGATCTGTGATCACCATACTCTGTTCAAAGCATTGTTTCCCGACAAGAAGTTGATCCCCAAGCACCATTTGATGATACACTATCCGAGATGCATACAACAAATTGGCCCTCTTATCCATATGTGGTGCATGCGATTTGAAGCCAAACACACATTTTTCAAAAAATGTGGTAAAGATTTCAAAAATCTCACCAAATCATTGGTGAAGCAGCATCAGCGCCAACTGACGTTTCAATTTGAATATTATTGTTTTAGACGATTTGAATTTGGTCCTACAACATCAAAAACAATCAGCACCTTGCAAGGTGGGGAAGAACTTAGTCAGACATTATATTTAGAAGCATGTTCAAGTGTTTCAAGCACCAACTGGGTCAGAAATGATGGTCCTGAGTACCAGGTTGATTTGTTCATATGCACTGGATGTACCGATGATCTCCCCGCTTTCAAAAAGATCTGTGATATTATTATATACGAAGAGCGTGCTTTCATAATAGCCTGTAATGTAGAAACAATGTACTATGATGACCACTTTAATGCCTACTGTATAGAAGACCAAATGGATGAGTTTTCTGTTATCTGCGTGGATGAACTGACTCACTTCAAACCATTTGACAAGCAGTGCTCTAATGAGAATAGTCACAAAGCATACATAGTGCCCTATTCTTATATGTAGAAAAGTTCTCAGTAAATACAGATTGCACTTCTGTCACAAAGTTGTCACAGTGAAGTTGTTACATTATTTTTTATTTTTTATTTTGAATGAATAAGCCTCAAAGTCTGGTACTATTCTGTGACATACATCATCTAATTTTGTTCATTCCATCTGTAAATAAGATGTGATGAAATGCTTAGTAATAAAAACCATGCATATTTACTTTGTACCTTTGCTTACCTACAGAAGGGAGCTAGTGTGACGTGAACATTTAAATTGTCTTTGTTTTGTCTTCTATTTATCTGCCATCAAGATCTGGATGATAACAAAATAAAACATGTTTTTTTATAAAGCAATCAACTTGTATGTCATTCTTATTTTTAATTGGTTCATCACCGAATTATTAAAATATTTCAATATTTTATTTTAATTGTAAAGTAGCATATTTTCACTTTATAGTGTTAATGAGGCAACTCCTTTTATAGTTTTATATATATATATATATATATATATATATAAAGCAAATCACACTGAGAGAGTTCATTTCTAACACTAAGCACTGGAGTTGAAAACATGTAACACTGGTAAGTGTTAAGCAGTGTTAAATGTCAACTATAGAAAGAGTTGATATTAACTCTATTATAGTGTAAACATGGCAACACTTTCAAAAGTGTTCAATTCATTCTGTGGGGAGTGGACCCCTCCGGACACTTTAAAAGTGTTGAAATTAACATTTGAGCCTGTCGATTTTGCTGTGTAGTGATTCAACTACTCGTGATTCGACTACTCGTGATGATTCAACTACTAGTGATTCAACTGCTAGTGATTCAACTACTAGTGATTCAACTACTAGTGATTCAACTACTAGTGATTCAACTACTGATGATTCAACTACTAGTGATTCAACTACTAGTGATGATTCAACTACTAGTGATTCAACTACTAGTGATTCAACTACTAGTGATTCAACTGCTAGTGATGATTCAACTGCTAGTGATTCAACTACTAGTGATTCAACTACTAGTGATTCAACTACTAGTGATTCAACTGCTAGTGATTCAACTACTGTCTCCCGGCAGTCAGGCCCTGTACAGGTACCCCGGACCAACCCTCCGACTAACAGGTATGGACCTCAGCCTGCAGGGTCTTACCCTGTAAGCTACTTCCTAACAGGTCCTGTGTAGGTTGGTGTGGATTAGACTCACTCCGCTGTTAACAGTCTACGTCCCATAGTTCCTCCATTGACTTCCTTTACCCACTTCAGTTGAACTGAAAACTCCCCCGAAAACCGTACACAGAAGTGGGTAACCTCTATGGTTAACGACTGCTCTAATCTTATATGAGTGCAAGTTGGTGTGGTTGCGGAAAGGTGTTTATCGGTAAGTACAATTTACCCAAAGGAGGTCACCAGGAGGAGGTAAAACACTAATGATGAATGGAATAGTTCAATAAAAATAAACATTTTAAAAATTGAGTTTAAAAAACTGTTACTTTAAATGCAGGTTAGATTGTTTAATAATGGATTAAAGCAGTACAGCATAGCTAAGTTATCATAAAAATGGGTTACAGACAGAGTATTAAAATATTAAAATGATGAAAATATAAAAATGATAAAAATTAGAAAATAATAAAATCTCTACCTCCACCCCTACTCTGCCTGATCTACTTGTCTGTGAAATTTAGAGATGTCCCAGTTCCTCTCCGTCGAGTGAAGCCGGTTCCTCTTTCCGCCACGGCTGTGGTAAAGAGCCGGTGTTATGCTCCCCTGGCCGAGGGACTCTGATTCCCGCAGAGTGTCTCAGCTTTCCGGCTACGGTCAACCTCTCGGGCACCAGACAATGAGAGCTCCAGTTTCACCCCGGGGTGAGGTATCCAACACACTCCTTCCTGCTCCGGTCCTTCAGGTTTTAACGTTCCTCAGCGGGGAATGACCGATGTACTGCTCCAGGAAGCTCTTTTTATACTCTGCTTCTGATCCAAAACCTCCCATATGACATCATCTTTGTTTACAAAAAACAAACAAAGCGGTGTTTTAACCCTTTTGGTGGGTAGCTAGAACCATGGCTAAGCTAATCTAGTGGCTAAGTAGCTTGCTTCTAAAGTAAATAAGGAAGTGCTTTTAGGGAAGTCCTATTAAGGAAGTTTTTCTGTCCCTCAACTCTCAGTGTTACAAGACCTCACCAAAACAATACATCCAAACAGTAAAACAGTATAGTAATCAAACATATCCATAAATCAATACCAGTAATCACTCTATACTTCACATTGTTACTCTTAATCATCCTTATCATTCTCATACTTGATTATGGACACATAAACTTCTTGTTGGGGATTCCCACTACCTGACCTACTTCCCCCCGTAGGTCTTACACAATAACCCCTTTTATGCAATAATAAAACTCTGTATCATCAAAATAAACTTCAGTAATATAGTATCATACATCAGTAATCATCCCTGAGTAAGATTACACAATCAAACATTGGTATTCTTCTATTCTTAGTACTTTCATTGGTAGCATGCCGTCATCATAATGAGGCCTAAGCAGACATGTTGACACGGGGTCATACACTCACACTCTAGTTCCTCTTAAGCAGTTATGCAGTTACACATATTTGAATCAACTTATCATTCATAAGAAGTTATGCAGTTTACACCTATTTGAATCAACTTATCATTCATAAGCAGTTATGCAGTTGCACCTATTTGAAGGATAGATCAAAGATAAAATGTGTTTCAGGAACATCCTCAGCCGCGGTGTCCCTCGTCAGGTCGGGCCCCCGGCTGCTAAGCTTTTTCTCTTTCTAGCAGTGTCATGGTGATTCACCAAGGTTGCTCTCAAACCTAGGGCCGATCCTGCCGTGCTTAACTGGGGACCGTTGGGAATGGTGTTCAGGCCGGGGAAAGGCCGTACTAGACACACCCTGGGTGACACAACTCAAACACCCAATCTAACAAACTCTTATATACACACACACACACACACAGCAGAAGGAACAACATGTACGTTGGATAGATAGACAGGTGAAGGAATCTATGGAAAGTGAATTACAGAACATGTCCATGTTGTACTGACAGAGAAGGAGAGCTGTCTTCACATCCACTCCCTGCTATCTTACACACAGCAACGTAATCCAGCATCACAACTCAAACACCCAATCTAACCAACTCTTATATACATACAGACACTCTCTCCTGTGTGATTCTCAGAGTTCATCATCAGTCTGATTTGATCATCTAATCATTCATCTGGATTGTCAGATGCATTTCCATCAAAAAAACTAAAAAACATGTAAGCTTCTATTTTTTGTCACTCTATTGCAGTCTATTTTACTATCAGATGCATTTTATTTAATATATATGTGACATGTGACATAATATATATGTGACATTTAATATATATGTGACATAATATATATAGTGTGTAGGATTGTTGTGTGTAGTTATATTATGTTTTACTATATATATATATAGTAAAACATAATATAACTACACACAACAATCCTACACACTACACACTACACCCGACACACTAGGAGAGGGAACATCTGTACATCCAACATCTCAGTGAAAACACACCACTATCCAACTGCATCATGTTCTGATCCGTCATCTTTGAGCCTTTGGTGTTCAGTGTGATCTCCCTGAGACTAGTTTACACAGGGTCACTGAACAGTCCCAGTCCCAAAGATAAAACCCTGGGTAGAGGGGCTCAGTGAATGTGGAGTGGAATGTGTGCAGGAGGGTCCGTGTGTCAGAGGAGACGCTGTAGAAGGACAGAGTGCCGGCCGGCCAGTCCAGATACACTCCTACTCTGCGGGAGCCAGAGGAGGGGACAGGTATGACAATGCTCTTATTATTGTGACAGGCGGAGTATCTGTCATCAAAGCAGAACAGGCTCCAGGACTTGTCATTGAATCCCAACCTACAGTCATTACCCTTTCCTCTCCTGCTGATTCCTTTATATGTCACTCCTATATGAGCCCCTCTCCCACTCCTCTCTACCTCCCAGTAACAGCGCCCAGTCAGATCCTCTCTACACAGCACCTGTGGGAAGTAGTCAAATCTCTCTGGGTGATCAGGATACGGCTGCTTCTCTCTCCTCCGTGTCACCTTTCTGTTCTCCTCAGACAGAGAGAGGTCTCTGTGTGCTGTGTTTGGGTCCAGTGTGAGCTCACAGGCATCTGGGGGAAGAGCAGAGGGAGGGAGGGAGGGAGGGAGAGAGAGAGAGAGAGGAGAGAGAGAGAGGGGGACGGAGGAAGAGAAAGAGAGAGAGTGATGGAGGGAGAGAGAGAGAGGAGAGAGAAAGAGAGAGAGAGGAGAGGGGAGAGAGAGAGAGAGAGAGAGAGAGGGGGAGAGAGAGAGAGAAAGAGAGGAGAGAGAGAAAAAGAGGAGAGAGAGAGAGAAAGAGGAGGAAGAGAGAGGGGGACAGAGGAAGAGAAAGAGAGAAAGGGATGGAGGGAGAGAGAGAGAAGAGAGAGAGGAAGAGAGAGAGGGAGAATAAGAGAGAGAGGAGGAAGAGAGAGGGGGACGGAGGAAGAGAAAGAGAGAGAGAGAGAGAGAGAGAGAGGGGAGAGAGGAGAGGGGGGAGAGAGTGGGACAGAGGAAGAGAGAGAGGGACGGAGGAAGAGAGAGAGAGAGGAGAGAGAGAGAGAGGGGAGAGAGGAGAGGGGGGAGAGAGTGGGACAGAGGAAGAGAGAGAGAGAGAGGGAGAGAGAGAGGGGAGATAGAGAGAAGGAACAGAGAGGGGGATGGAGGAAGAGAAAGAGAGAGGGATGGAGGGAGGGAGAGAGAGAGAGGAGAGAGAAAGAGAGAGGGAGAGAGAGAGGAGGAAGATAGAGAGAGACGGAGGAAGAGAAAGAGAGAGAGGGAGGGAGGGAGAGAGAGAGAGAGGAGAGAGAGAGAGAGAGTGAGGAGAGAGAGAGAGAGAGAGGAGGAAGATAGAGAGAGAGAGACGGAGGAAGAGAAAGAGAGAGAGGAGGAAGATAGAGAGAGACGGAGGAAGAGAAAGAGAGAGAGGGAGGAGAGAGAGAGAGAGAGAGGGGACGGAGGAAGAGAAAGAGAGAGAGGGATGGAGGGAGAGAGAGAGGGATGGAGGGAGAGAGAGAGAGGAGAAAGAAAGAGAGAGGGAGAGAGAGAGAGAGAAAGGAGGAAGAGAGAGGGGGACGGAGGAAGATAAAAAGAGAGAGGGATGGAGGGAGAGAGAGAGAGAGGGAGAGAGAGAGAGGAGAGAGAAAGAGAGAGAGAGAGGGGGGAGAGAGAGGGAGAGTCAGATATGTAGGCTGTCTTTGATGAGTCTCTCCCTCTCCTAGAGATCTCTAGTTGTGTCTCAGGGTTTGTGGAGAGGATCAATGGAGGGAGGGAGGGAGGGAGGGAGAGGAGGGAAGAACAGAGAGAGGGAGGGAGGGAGAGATAAAGAGAGAGAGAAACTGTCAGCTACTTCAGGAGAAACACACTCACATTGGAAGAACTGGTCCTGGGCTCTGGTCTTGGGCTCTGGTGGCAGGAAAACATCCACTCCATTCACTACAGACGGGAGGGAGGGAGGGAGGGAGAGAGAGAGGAAGAAAGAGGAAGGGAGGAGAGGGAGGGAGAGAGAGAGAGAGAGAGAGAGGGGAGGTAGGGGTAGAGGGAGGGAGAAAGGGAGAGGGAGGGAGGGAAAGAGGGAGAGAGAAAAGGAGGGAGGGAGGGAGGGAGGGATAGAGAGAGGAGGGAGGGAGAGAGAGAGAGGGAGGGAGGGAGAGGAGGGAGGGAGAAAGAGGGAGGGATAGAGGGAGGATGGAGGGAGGGAGAGAGGAAGAAATGAGGGAGGCAGAGAGGGAGGGATAGAGGGAGGGGGGGAGAGAGGGAGAAAGAGGGAGAGAGGGAGGGAGGGAGAGAGGGAGGGGGGGATAGAGGGGGGAAGGAGGGAGGGAGGGAGGGATAGAGGGAGGAAGGAGGGAGGCAAGAGGGAGAAAGAGTTAAGGAGAGGATAGAGGGTGAGAGGGATGAAGGAGGGAGGGAGAGAGGGAGATAGAGGAGGGAGGGAGGGAGCGAGAGAGGGAGAGGAGGAATCGAGGGAGGGAGAGTAGGAGAGAGAGGGAGGGAGGGAGAGAGAAGAGGGAGGGAGGGAGGGTGGAAGGGAGAGAGGGACGGAGAAAGTGGGAGGGAGAGGATAGAGGGAGAGAGGGAGGGATGGAGAGAGGGATTGATAGAGGGAGGGAGGGATGGAGGGTGAGAGGGAGAGAGAGGAGGGTGGGAGGGAGAGAGAAAGAGGGAGGAGGGAGGGAGGGAGAGCATAGAGGGAGGGAGAGGATAGAGGGAGGGAAAGAAGGAGAGATAGAGAGAGGGATAGAGGGAGATAGGGAGATAGGTAGGGAGAGGGGGGGGAGAGAGGGAGAGGATTGAGGGAGAGAGAGAGGAGGGATGAAGGAAGAGAGGGAGGAGGGATAGAGGGAGGGAGGAAGAGAGGGAGAGGAGGGATAGAGGGAGGGAGAAAGAGAGAGGGAGAAGATAGAGGGAAAAAGAGGATAGAGGGAGGGAGAGAGGGAAGGAAAGAGGGAGGGAGGGATGCAGGTCGGGAGGTATAGAGGAAGGGAGGGAGTGAGGGGGGGAAAGGAAGGATAGAGGGAGAGAGGGAGGGAGAGAGGGAAAAAGGAGGTAGGAAGAGAGGGAGGGAGAGTAGTAGAGAGAGGTAGGGAGGGAGAGAGAGGCACGGAGGGAGAGCAAGAGGAGGGAGGGAGGGAGAAAAGAGAGGGGAGTGAAAGAAAGAGAGAGAGAGAAAGAGTGAGGGAGGGAGAGAGGGAGGGAGGGAGAGAGAGAGGGAAAGAGGGAGAAAGAGGGAGGGAGAGAGGAAGGGAGGGAGTGATAGAGGGTGGGAGGGAGGAATGGAGAGGAAGGATAGAGGGATGAAGGAGGGAGGGAGAGAGGGAGAGAGAGGAGGGAGGGAGGCAGAGAGGGAGGGAGAGGAGGGAGAGAGAAAAAGAAATAGGGAGGGAGAGAGGCAAGGATAGAGGGAGGAAGGAGGGAGGGAGAGAGGGAGAGATAGAGGGATTGATAGAGGGAGGAAGGAGAGAGGGAGAGAGAGGTGGGAGTGAGGGAGAAAGAGAGGGAGGGAGAGGAAGGAGGGAGGGAGGGAGAGAGGGAGGGAGAAAGAGGGAGGGAGAGGATAGAGGGAAGGATAGAGGGAGGGAGGGAAGGAGGGAGGGAGGGAGAGAATGAGAGAGAGGAGGGAGGGAGGCAGAGAAGGAGGTATAGAGGGAGGGAGAGAGAGGAGAGAGGGAGGCAAAGATGGAGGGAGAGGAGGGAGAGAGGGAGAGAGATAGGGAGGGAGAGAGGGGCAGGGAGGGAGGGAGGGAGAGGATTGAGGGAGAGAGGGAGGGATAGAGGGAGGAAGGTGGGAGGGAGAAGCAGAGAGGGAGGGACAGGAGGGAGAGAGGGGGTGAGGGAGGGAGGGAGAGGATTGAGGGAGAGAGGGAGAGAGAGTAGGGAGGGAGGAAAAGAGGGATAGAGGGAGGGATAGTGGGAAGGATAGAGGGAGGAAGAAGGGAGGGAGGGAGAGGTGGGAGGGAGGGAGAGATAGAGGGATTGATAGAGGGAGGGATGGATGGTGAGAGGGAGAGAGAGGAAGGAGGGAGAGAGAGGAGGGAGGGAGGCAAAGAGGGAGGGAGAGAGGGAGAGGAGGGAAGGAGGGAGGGATAGAGGGAGGGAGAGAGAAAGGGAGAGGTGGGGGAGGGAGGGAGGGAGAGGATGGAGGGAGAGAGGTAGGTAGAGTAGCAGAGAGAGGTAGGGAGGGAGAGAGAGGCACGGAGAGCAAGAGGAGGGAGGGAGGGAGGAAAGGGAGGGAAGGAGAGAGAAAGAGGGAAGGAGGGAGAGAGTGTGGTAGGGAGGGAGAGAGGGAGGGAGGGAGAAAGGGAGGGAGGGAGAGGGAGAGAGGGGGGTAGGGAGGGAGAGAGAAAAAAAGACAGAGAAAGAGGGAAAGAGAGAGAGAGAGATTGGATGGAGAGAAGAGGTAGGGAGGGAGGGAGGGAGAGAGGGAGGGAGGGAGGGAGGGGGGAGAGAGGGAGAGAGGGAGGGAGAGAGAGAGGGAGGGAGAGAGAGAGAGACATGTATCAGTCAAGGGTTGGAAACATGGACAGGTCCCACATTGTTCTGATGGGGGGAAAAGAGAAGGCCTCACTTTGCAGGTTAACCCTTTGGGGACCAGGGGTATTTTCTCCATTTTTACATACATTTATTCTTTCTCAATTTGAAGTCACTTCCATACAAAATAATACCCAAGTGTTTCATATCAATATTTTCAGTACAAACTCAGCTTTCTTGATTGTGATAGATGTTTACCCCAACAGCACTGTGTGAAGAGGTAAGTAGGCCTAAACCTGAACATTTCGAATCCGTTTTTCAGAAATGTTTCAAATCCTATGTGAAAACATACCTTTACCCATGTGGATGAATTGTTTTGGTGCTTGAAATTCATTCATGAAGTCCTGAGCTACACAGAAATGGCATACAATATGAATAAAATACTAGACAGAATATAAAAAAGGACTTCTAATGGATCCTTGTAAACACATCTTCTCTGCTTTCTGTCTCTGTCACTGTCACTGAAATGTTTGTCAATACCGACAATGTCGACAACACGTGTAGCGAAGAAGATGGACGTGCGAATTGACCAATCAACGACGGTAAAAGGCAGTGTCTGAGCGACTCAAGCTAGGCTGCTTCCAAATTCACCAATTACGCAGGGAGGGCCTGTACCAAGCTGTTCCTAGGTTAATAGCTCCGTCTGTAAGTGAGAGGGCATGTCACAGGAGGGCTCAGGGGATATTTAAACCATGTTTCTACGCCGGATTATCACTGAGATATTGATCAAAACATTTTGGAAACCCCTGAAAACGCAGCTGCGCGTTTGAGGTCCCGAAAGGGTTAAATAAGTAGGATTAAGGTTGCAGGTTGGGGTTCGGGTTAGGATTAGGGGTTAGGGTCTGTTGTTGGTTAGGGTTAGGGGTTTGGGGTTTGGGTCTGTTGTTGGTTGGATGTTTTCATTGATGGTTTAGTATTTCCATTAGGGTTAGGGGGTTAGAGTTTAGGGTCTGTTGTTGTTTGGATGTTTTCATTGATGGTTTAGTATTTGATAGAATAGATGTTGAATTTTATGCGACTTTAAATGTCCGACTGATGGGGAAATGGAAAGTCATAAAAAGAGGCTTTACCAAGAGGAGGGGAGACAATAGGATTTGCACCCCCTGGGGGAGTACAAAGGTTGGAGTGACCTGGGTCTGCGACGACCATTTAGTCTAAAAGCCCACAAAATGAAATCTAACGTGTTGCAGAGAACCGGTGGATCGACCTTGTTTACAAGAACATTGACCTCCGCGGTGAAACGTGGTTCTTGTCTACAAGAACATTGGCTGAGAATACCCACACTGTGTCTTCTCGTCGCGGCCTGCGCACCCTCTCACTCACCACTCTCTCTTCCTCTGTCTTAACCGCCCTACCCTCTGTTGAATCTTTCTCTCTTCTATCCACTGACGCAGCTTCCTCCACCCTCCTGTCATCTCTTTCCTCATCCGTCGACTCTCTCTGTCCACAGATATCAAGGCCGGCACCATCCTCTCCACGCACTCCCTGGCTGTCTGAAACCCTGCAAGCTTGATTATCTAGCCCCTTATCTCTCTCTCCTCCTCAACTATACCTCATCTGCATCAGCTGCTAAAGCCTAATACTACCATTCCAAAATTCAATCCTCTGTCTCTGACACAAGGAAACTGTTCTCCACATTTTCCTCACTCCTCAACCCTCCTCCTCCCGCTCCTCCCTCCTCTCTGTCTGCCGATGACTTTGTCACCTATTTTGAAAAGAAG
The DNA here is from genome assembly GCF_951799395.1 of Argentina silus. NCBI lineage: Eukaryota > Metazoa > Chordata > Actinopteri > Argentiniformes > Argentinidae > Argentina > Argentina silus. The sequence goes on along the minus strand of NC_139654.1, from coordinate 5,309,932 downwards.
GTTGATGACATTAGCAGCTCCTTCCCTCACATCAAACGTGGTAAAGGAATGGCTAAATCAGGCTAGAATTAAGGTCTTAGAATGGCCTTCACAAAGTCCTGACTTAAACCCCATTGAGAACATGTGGAATGTGCTGAAGAAATAAGTCTGTGTCAGAAAGCCAACGAATTTAGTTGAACTGCACTGATTCTGTCAAGAGGAGTGGTCAGAAGATTCAACCAGAAGCTTGCCAGAAGCTTGTGGATGGCTAACAAAAGCGTCTAATTGAGGTGAAAATGGCCAAGGGACATTTCATCAAATATTAGCATTGCTGTATGTATATTTTTGACCCAGCAGATTTTGTCACATTTTTAGAAGACCCATAATAAATTCATAAAAGAACCAAACTTCATGAATGTTTTTTGTGACAAAGAAGTATGTACTCCAATCAGTCCATCACAGAAAAATAAGAGTTGTAGAAATGATTGGAAACTCAAGACTGCCATGACATACATGTTCTTTACAAGTGTATGTAAACTTCTGACAACAACAGTAACTAGTCTGAAGTTGAGGTGATGAAAGTTGAGCAGGTAGAGTTTGTAACCCACCTGTAGTTGAAATGTTGGGTTAGGGTTAGGGTTAGGGTTAACCTTAACCCTAACCCTAACCCTAACTCTAACCCTAACCCACCTGTAGTTGAGATGTTGGGCCATTCTCCCTTAAGGAGGTCCTCTAGTTTGTCTCTCAGCTCGGACACAGCCTCACTCACACCTCCAAACAACTGAAGAGGACCCTCAATGATGCTGGGTAAGTCTGAACATTCACTGGGACTGGAGAGAGACTGATAACTCTGGAGAGAGAGAGACAGAGAGAGAGAGGAGAGAGAGAGAACAGAGGATGAATGAATAATTGAACAGTAATCTTGTTTCAGTACTGCAGATGGAGGGTCAGTGTGGTTACCTGGAGGAAATGGATGGGATCCTCTGTGTGTGAAAGCTGCTCCAGCTCAGCGTCTCTCCTCCTCAGCTCAGCTATCTCCTGCTCCAGTTTCTCCACCAGTCCTTCAGCCTGACTCACTGCTACCTCCTCCTGGGCTCTGATCAGCTGCTTCACCTCAGACAACCTTCTCTCAATGGAGCGGATCAGCTCAGTGAAGATCCTCTCACTGTCCTCCACTGCTGTCTGTGCAGAGCGCTGTAAGGACACACACACACACACACACACACACACACACACACACAAACGTCTTAAGGCAATTGAATCTTATCAGACAGGAAAAAGCCCTGGATTTGATGGCATACCAGTAGAAGTACAGTCATGAGAAAAAATTAGGACACCCTATGAAAACCTTTGTCTTCTTCAACATATTCAAACATATGGACATTTGATATTCATTTGAACAATATTGAAAAATTGAGGTAATATAACTAAACAAATACAACTGAAACAAATTATTTAAAAAATGATTGGTAAAATGTAATTAATAGAAATGCAATCTTCTTGTGAGGAAAAAGTTAGGACACCCCCACATTTAGTTCCACTTAAAATGCCTAAAATTATAATAAAGAGCACCACATCAGGTGCAAATGATTAGAACATCGTTACAGAGGATTTTGGAGGAGCCTGTCCTATTTAAGCCTCAGATATTTAGTTTGGTTTGCTCTTGATTGTTGAAGTGAGTTGCATCACCATGGCGAGATCAAAAGAGCTCTCTGAGGCCTTCAGAAGAAAAATTGTAGATGCATATGAGTCTGGGAAGGGATATAAAAAGATCTCCAAACTATTCGAAATTGGCCATTCCACTGTCCGGAAAATAATTTACAAGTGGAGAACATTTAAAACCACCACCAACATGGCCAGGTCAGGCCGCCCAAGCAAGTTCAGCAGAAGAGCTGACCGAAAGATGCTTAAAGAAGTCTCCAACAATCCCAGAATGTCATCACGAGACCTACAGGTATCTCTTGCCACAATTGATGTCAAAGTACATGCATCCACCATAAGAAAGAGACTGAACAAGTTTGCATTACATGGGAGGTGTGCAAGGAGGAAACCCCTGCTGTCAAAAAAAAACATCAGGGCAAGACTAAAGTTTGCCAGAGAACACCTAGAGAAAGACCAGAACTTCTGGAACAATGTGCTTTGGACAGATGAATCCAAAGTTGAACTATTTGGGCACAGTAAGAGTAGACATGTTTGGCGCAAAACCAAGACAGCATTTGAGAACAAGAACCTCATACCAACTGTGAAGCATGGGGGTGGAAATGTCATGGTTTGGGGCTGCTTTTCTGCAGCAGGGCCTGGTCAGCTCACCATCATAGAATCCACTATGAATTTTGTATTGTATCAGAGGGTGCTTGAGGAAAATGTGAGACCATCTGTTCGAAAGTTGAAGCTGAAGCAGATGTGGACCATGCAACATGACAATGACCCAAAACATTTCAGTAAATCTACCAAGGAATGGCTCAAGAAAAATAAATTGAGAGTTCTGGAATGGTCAAGTCAAAGCCCGGATCTTAATCTTATTGAGATGCTGTGGATTGATTTGAAACTGGCTGTGCATGCAAGACACCCCTCGAACATCACACAGCTGAAAGAATTCTGCAAGGAGGAGTGGGAAAAACTTTCTCCCAATTGATGTCAGAGACCTGTAGACAGTTATAAGAAACGTCTAATTGAGGTTATTTCAGCCAAGGGGGGCAATACTAGCTATTAGGGCATAGGGTGTCCTAACTTTTTCCTCAGTAGGAATTGGCATTATTGTTAATTTTTCGTTAAATAAATGATTACAAAGTTACATTTTCATAGTTTTTTGTTCAATTACATCCCCTTTATCTATAGACATTGTTAGAAAGAAGATAACATATTGATATGTCCATATTTTTAAGAGAATAACTTAATATTTTGGGGGGTGTCCTAACTTTTTCTCATGACTGTATATGAAACTTTTGTTGAGATACTGAAACATCCATTACTGGCAGGAGAAGTTCCTCCAAAAACAACAAACTATCCAACACACAACAAGAGTGTCTGATCTCGCTATCACTGGTCAGTATAAAGACCCAGTCTATTTAAGGACGGGCCTCTCCCTAAAAGCTTCAATCATTCAATAACTATACTATACTTTACCAAACTGGTTGTGTAGGAGATTCCTAAAAGAAGCTCACCCTCGATTTAATAAAGGCCTGTTGGCCTTCATACAGATCACAACATCTCAGTTTTGGGATGTTGAAAATGAAATACTGTACAAAGTATCACCCTTGTTAAAACAAGGCATACAAAGCTGGTTACAATTTCAATGTTATCCTCCAGAACAGTCAGATCAAATATTACAGTAAATAATCAGATTAAATTCAAATATACTATTTACTAATAGTGTGTGTGTGGATGGAGTTGATATATCTTAACACGTACAACAGGAAAAACACCAAATAAACCATAATGGACATCAATGACCATGTAAAATAATAATTAAATGAATAAATAATAATAACATAAATAGGTACCTAGTAGATGGAAAATATTTGTAATAACTATTAAAATGAATAAAACAAACAAAGTACTTAAGTCCTCTGATGATGGGGGGTAGTGACTGGGCAAAAAGAAGAAAAGAAAGAAAACACACACACACACACTCTCTCACACACACACACACACACACACACGCACACACACACACACACACACACACACACACACACACACATACACATACACATACACATACACACACACACACACGCACACTCACACACACACTCTCACACACACACACACACACACACTCACACTCACACTCACACACACTCACTGTGAGAGACTCCACAGCCTGTTTGGTCTCCTTCAGTTGCTTCTCTCTCTTCTGGACTCTCTGCTGGACATCCTGCTGACTCATCCCCAGCTGACGCTGTAGACACACACACACTGTTACTGTATACTACACACTGTTATGAGTCCAGAAGAGAGAGAAGCACTGTTACACTGTTATGAGTCATCGTACCTGTTAAAACTTGTCTGATAAGAACCAGATTGTAAAACAAGAACATCAACAACCTTAACCCTCTCCCTACACAAACACAGTCATGTGGAAGAGACTTTGGATCTCTGGAAATATCATTCAATCAGTCAGTGACATTTACTTTTAGATGTTTTACAGACAGAGTCACCAACTAGTAGCTCTGGTTCTTACTTATTACTCATAGTTGTCCTGTATGTGATACTCAGAGTAATACTAGTCTGAAGCTCTTCTTCTTACCTGTTTCTCCGTCCTTTCTGCTGCAGCTGAGACTGTGTCATGGCCTTTATGTTCTTCCACGGAACACAGATAACAGATACACTGCTGGTCAGTACGGCAGAACATCTTCATTACTTCATCATGAAGAGAGCAGATCTTCTCCTGCAGTTGTGTGGAGGCGTTGACCAGCTTGTGCTTCTTAAAGGCAGGTGAGTCTCACAGTAAGAGGCCAGACACACCAGACAGGACTTGAGGGCTTTCTGCTTTCTCCCAGTGCAGAAATCACACGCCACATCTCCAGGTCCAGCATAACAGTGAGCAGGAGGAGCAGCTTGGAGTCTTGTCTTCTTCAGATTCTCCACTAATTCAGCCAACAGAGTGTTTTTCCTCAGAACAGGCCTGGGGATAAAGCTTTCCTTACACAGCAGGCAGCTGTAGACCCCCTTCTGATCATCCTGATCCCAGTAGCCCTTAATACAGCCCATACAGTAGCTGTGTCCACAGGGAATAGCCACCGGAACCTTCAGTAGATCCAGACAGATCGGACAGCTAATAGAGTCCATGCTCTCTGCCATTTTGCTGCACACACGACCAGACTGAGCAGCAGAGTGTCAGAGACACTGTAAGTTTTGTTTTCCTAGAAGTGCTTGTGGGCGGGAACACTTCCTTGTTCTGTGTCTCTGTAACTGTCGGGGGAGTGGTGTGTGTGTGTGTGTGTGTGTGTGTGTGTGTGTGTGTGTGTGAGAGAGAGTAATGCTCCACCCTACATCCCTCTCAGCTCCCTCCCACACACACCACATCAGGTTGCAATCATTTCAGTGACAGTGACATGCGCGCGACGCATGCGCGCCGCCATCTTGGTTTTGATATCCAGTGGAGTATGTTCCATGTTAACGTAGTAGGGTTATCCAATGGAGTAGGCTGCATGCTAACGTTGCATTCATAGCCGGTGGAGTATGCTAAATGCTATTGTTGTATTCTTATCCAGTGAAGTAGGCTACATGCTAATATTAGCACTGCATCGCGCGCATGTCACTGAAATGTTTGTCAATACCGACAACACGTGTGGCGAAGAAGACGGACGTGCGAATCGACCAATCAAAAGGCAGCGTCTGAGCGACTCAACCTAGCCTGCTACCAAATCCACCAATCACGCAGGAAGGGCGTGTACCAAGATGGCGGCGCGCATACATCGCGAAGCCCGCTGTCTCGCTGAATTAGTGGTTATTTCCTTGTTTATTTCAAGTATTCACGCTAAAAACAGTTTAGCGTCCATATCGTACAGCCGACGACAACTTCTGGACATCGGTTCCGGCATTCCAGACATCTTTTATCGACGCAATACCCTGAGATTAGAGCAGAACAGCGGGACCAGCTGACTCCGCTACACCGACCGGGATGGAAAACCCAGCCGAGGGAGCCGAGGTGGGCTGAGAGCTCGGCTCAAGATAACATCCACATCGACTCTCACTACCTCGTCTTTTCTCCTCACCGATGTTCCTTCCCTGGATGAACAAGATGGATGAACTGCGGCTGCGGATCCCCCCCCCCCCCCCCCCCCACACACACACACACACACACACACACACACACATGGATGACGGACTGCAACATGATGGTTCTCACGGAAACCTGGCCCAACAGCGAGGTGTGGTGGGAGGGGGGGCTGCTCTGTCTTCACTCTCTGAATATGTTTGCCCTCCTCAAATCCTGACCCACCTGGCCTTAGATCAGCTCATGGGACTCCACAATACTGCACTAACCCAATAGCAAGCAAATACATGATACCAGACGTAGAAATTCAGTCACGACAAATGCATCCATGGTTGCTTGCTCCCCTGTTGAGAGCAACTATAACTCTCACTTATGCATTCTTATCATAATGCACCACAGTGATCTTTTGGCTGCATGTAGCTGCTCTCTGCTGGACTGGGGAGTCCACCCTGTCAACTACAGACACTGAGGTGAGGTCTCAGACTATTCTTGTTGTCAGACACGTCATTACTAAGTGTCTGTTACATTATCAATGATACTCTTGTTGCTCTGCAAGGCTCAATGATTGAGACAGACAATGTCCATTATTTTCCAATCAATTCCTATATCATGGTTCTGTGTGTGTGTGTGTGTGTGTGTGTGTGTGTGTGTGTCTGTGTCTGTGTCTGTGTCTTAGTGTGTGTGTGTGTGTGTGTGTGTGTGTGTAGTGTGGTGGGGTGGGCACTCTCTCAATAACCTTTCTTTCCTCAATTCCTCATCAATCTGGCCTGAGATCAGCTGATGGGGCTACACAACCCAATAGCAATCAAATATACCAGACTGAGAAATACATTGACTACAAACATGCCTGTGATTGGCTTGAATAATGAATTCATATCATAATGCACCTCAGTGATCGTTTGGCAACATGTATTTATTCCTCATTCAGGCTGAATGGATGTCACCTCACAGAGAGATGCTGTGAAGTGTTGACCTCAGCTCTCAGCTCAGACTCCTGCCACCTGAGAGAGCTGGACCTCAGTAATAATGATCTACGTGACAGGGGGGTGAAGCTGCTCTCTGCTGGACTGGGGAGTCCACACTGTCAACTACAGACACTGAGGTGAGGTCTCAGACTATTCTTGTTGCCAGACACATCATTTCTAAGTGTGTTACATTATCATTCTATGGAATCAATGATACTTGCACAGAAAGGCTCAATAATTGAGACAGACAAAGGATATTATCTTCCAATCAATTACTATGTAATGTGTGTGTGTGTGTGTGTGTGTGTGTGTATGTGGTGGGAGGGGGGCTGCTCTGTCTTCAATATCTGAATATGTTTGTCCTCCTCAAATCCTGATCCACCTGGCCTTAGATCAGCTTATGAGACTGCATAATACTGCACTAACCCAATAGCTATCAAATACATGATACCAGACGTAGAAATCTAGTGACTACAAATGTATCCATGGTTAATTGCTCCCCTGTTGAGAGGAACTATAACTCTCACTCATAAATTCTTGTGCCACAGTGATCGTTTGGCTTCATGTATTTATTTGTTGTCAGACACATCAGTCCTAAGTGTATTACATTGTCAATGATACTTGCACTGCAAATATCAATGATGGAGACAGAACATTTACATGATCTTCCAATCATTTCCTAAACTGTTCACTGTGACAACACTAGTTCTACCACTTTATTTGTATTCCACGTTTTTCATTTGTCAACTCCCAGACCATCATCCCGTGCGTGCATTTATTTTACCATGATGAGCGGTCTTCATAATTTAAAAAAAATCGATGAAGGATACTGTCTTACCTTTCTTAGATAATATGTTTTTGAGAAACCATTTCAGAGGGACAGCAACACATTCACAGTTCAATAACAAGAGGCCGACCTTTAGGTCAGGATGGCCTTGCAGCTGACTCAGCACATCCCCACCAACAGATATAACCCAGGGGACAGATATAACCGCTGTCAACCTGACTGGCTGTCTTGATTCGTACCATTACTACATAAAATCATAAACGAGTACAATACTGATCATAAAGGAATCAATGAACAGTGCATGACTGAACAAAATATAATCATCATGACATGGTCATACTGATTTAAAATAGATTGTTGTTTTGCTATATTGATTATAAGAATATCATAAATGACAGATGAGAAATCTGTCTCCCCTCACACTATCAAGGAGGGATCATGGGAATAAGGCACACAATGCAACAATCATTTATTGTACAGCTTCTAATCACATCATCTTCTGCTCTATTTATCATGAAAGGCAGAATTTCAAAGAATGTGTGTGTGTGTGTGGGGGGGGGGGGGGGGGGGGCACTCTCTGAATACCATTACTCTCCTCAATTCCTGAACTATCTGGCCTTAGATCAGCTGATGGGGCTCCACAATAATTCACTAACCCAATAGCTAACAAATATACCACACTTAGAAAAACAATGACTACAAACCTGCCTGCGATTGGCTTGAATCATGAATTCTTATCATAACGCACCACAGTGATCGTTTGGCTGCATGTATTTATTTGTATTCCTCATTCAGGCTGAATGGATGTCACCTCACAGAGAGATGCTGTGAAGCGTTGGCCTCAGCTCTCAGCTCAGACTCCTGCCACCTGAGAGAGGTGGACCTCAGTAATAATGATCTAGGTGACGGGGGGGTGAAGCTGCTCTGTGCTGGACTGGGGAGTCCACACTGTCAACTACAGACACTGAGGTGAGGTCTGAGACTATTGTTGTTGTCAGACACATAATTCCTAAGTGTATGTTACATTATCATTCTATGGAATCAATGATACTTGCACTGAAAGGGTCAATAATTGAGACAGACAATGTACATTATCTTCCAATCAATTACTATAGTGTGTGCATGTGTGTGTCTGTGTGTGTGTGTGTGTGTGTGTGTGTGGTGTGTGTGTGTGTGTGTGTGTGTGTGTGTGTGTGTGTGAGGTGGGAGGGGGGGCTGCTCTGTCTGCACGCTCTGTGATCGTTTGTCTGCATGTATTTATTTGTATTCCTCATTCACATGTGGTCTTTCAACTGGCAAATGAAGAGGATTTAAAGCTGCACATGTACATTAGAGAGGAATAATCAGATTCTTGATATCAGATGGAGTGACACTATTTCCCCAGGTTGTCAGGCTGTGGAGTCCCAGAGGAAGGCTGTGTTTCTCTGGCTTCAGCTCTGAGGTCTAATCCCTCCCACCTGAGAGAGCTGGACCTCAGCTACAATCACCCAGGAGACTCAGGACTGGCGCTGCTCTCTGCTGTACAGAAAGATCCGCTCTGTAAACTACAGACACTCAGGTAAAGGCTGAATATGTGGCTGGACATATCAATGAGATTAATGCACTGTATCTATTTTCCTCTTGATTGTGAGTGTGTCATTCAACCTCTGTGTGTTCTTCTGTGTTTGATATAGTGTGGACCATGTTGGAGAGTGCAGGCTCAAACCTGGGCTGATCAAATGTAAGTCACCATCGCTGTAGAGAATAGGACTGTGATTTTACTCAAGAACCAGGGTACAGCAGAGTTCAAACAGAGCACCAGTATTGTATTCATATGTAAATCTAAAACATTAGTAAATGTGAATTTGTTGTATCCCTTGTAAAACATTTTAAATTAATAAGTAATATTTTGTGAAAAAAAGAATGTTGCCATAACAAGATCACATTGTGAACATTGTAATTTATTCAATTGTATTGATTTGATGATTATTTTTGCCCTCTCAATCAGATGCCTGTGAGCTCACCCTGGACCCAAACACAGCACACAGAGACCTCTCTCTGTCTGAGGAGAACAGAAAGGTGACACCGGGGAGAAAGAAGCAGCTGTATCCTGATCACCCAGAGAGATTTGACTACTGTTCACAGGTGCTGTGTAGAGAGGGTCTGACTGGGCGCTGTTACTGGGAGGTAGAGAGGAGTGGGAGAGGGGCTTTTATAGGAGTGACATATAAAGGAATCAGCAGGAGAGGAAGGGGTGTTGACTGTGTGTTGGGAAACAATGACAAGTCCTGGAGTCTGAGCTGCTTTGGTAACAGTTACTCCACCAGTCACAATAATAATAGCACTGTCATACCTGTCCCCTCCTCTGGCTCCCACAGAGTAGGAGTGTATCTGGACTGGCCGGCCGGGACTCTGTCCTTCTACAGCGTCTCCTCTGACACACGGACCCTCCTGCACACATTCCACTCCACATTCACTGAGCCGCTCTACCCAGGGTTTTATCTTGGGTACTATGACTGTTCAGTGACCCTGTGTAAACTAGTCTCAGGGAGATCACACTGAACACCAAAGGCTCAAAGATGTCGGATCAGAACATGATGCAGTTGGATAGTGGTGTGTTTTCACTGAGATGTTGGAGGTACAGATGTTCTCTCTCCCAGTGTGTAGGGTGTTGTGTGTTGTGTGTAGTGTGTAGATGATCAAATCAGACTGATGATGAACTCTGAGAATAACACAGGAGAGAGTGTCTGGATGTATATAAGAGTTGGTTAGATTGGGTGTTTGAGTTGTGATGCTGGATCACGTTGCTGTGTGTAAGATAGCAGGGAGTGGATGTGAAGACAGCTCTCCTTCTCTGTCAGTACAATATGGACAGTGTCTTCAGAACATCCTAATCTACACAGTGTGTAATTGATTCCTATGCAAATCAGAGACCCTATAAAAACAAAGATATTTATTATATATAAATATCTTATATATATATTCTCCCATGGACCAACCACAACTCACAAACCTCATTTCCCCCCAAGTGCCTCTGTGTTTTGGTAGTAATGACAGTAACTCTTACCTTCTGCCTCCTCCTTCTCATTCTGATGAAGGCAGCACTAGTCTACTAGCCTGAACTAACCCTGGAGTCAAGTTCCTTCATTTCTACAATGATGATGATGATGATGATGATGATGATGTCCATATAAACAAAGTGTTTGTGAAACAAAGAGCCGTGTGACCTCATGTTGACTCTCCACATGTCAGAGAGGCATGTCTTGTTTGCATGTACACCAGAAATAAAACACAATATACCATAATGGACTGAAATGACCATGTGAAAAGATAGAATCATGTGTAAATAAAGAAAATAACCTGGTAGATAAAAGTGATTACGTTTATTTATTTTTGCCATCAATCCTCACACAATACCCCATAATGACAAAGCAGAAACACTTTTTATAAACATTTTGAAATACAGAAATATCTCATGTACAGAAGTATTCAGACCCTTTGCTATGACACTCTTAAAATTTGCTAAAAAGCAAAAATGTTTTAAACAAGTCACTCAACAAGTTGAATTGAGTCTGAGTACAAGGATAGTTGTAACTATTATCCTTGATTTAAGATGGACTCAATTCAACTTGTTGAGTGACTTGTTGACAACATTTGTGCATTTGAGCTCAGTGTGATAAAAGGAAGAAAACAAGTTGTTTGGGTTTGTTTTTTCCCTGCTGAAGAAATGTGTGTTGGTTGTGAGTAGCTTGGTGGTGTAATGGTAGGAGACATACCCCATGAGCAGAAGGTAGCTGCTTCAAATCTTGTTGTGCTTTCCAAATGTGTCTGCACAGTGAGAGAAATGACAATGATTGAACATAGGGGATCCAGGAAGTTGAATGGGATATGCAGTATAGTTTTGAAGTGAGATAGGTAATTCTTTGCAAAAACTCCTAAATCCTATTAAATTATTTAGTGATAACCACTGTGTGATAACCACTGCTGTACACTGTTCTGGAAGGGTGGCGGGGGGGGGGGGAGCAATCCCTGAAATCCCCTCCCCCAAATTTTTTTTTTTAAACATCTTTTTATTGGTGAAAAGCACAATGGACAGGTTAACATGGCCATTTTTCTTTCCTTTTACATTTCTTTTCCCCCGCCTACCCCACCACCCCTCCCAACCCCACGACAACAACAACAAAACACATCACATTTAAAAGAAAAATAAGTCAATAAAGAAATATATAAAACAACAAAACAAATTAAAGCAACACAAAAACTAGAAAACCTCTGGTTTAGCCGGTCAAAATATGGTCATGTGGCCAAGGAGCACATTGGGCAGGAGTCAGCCACAGGCCAACACCATCATACAGAGACATAGGTACTCAGTCCGAAGCAAGAACAGGTAAGCCATTAAAGTACGAGACAAAGGGTTGAAGGAAGAACAGGTAAGCCATTAAAGTACGAGACAAAGGGTTGCCACTTTTTTAAGAATCGCTCGTCAGACCCTCCAAGTGTGAACTTGATATTTTCTAAATGCAAAAAAGACATCAAATCTGTCAGCCAAGCAGAGAATGAGGGGGAAGTAGGCGACTTCCAAGTCAGGAGTATTGGCTTGGCTAGCACCGATGTGAAAGCAATCATGTCAGCCTCGTTGGAGTTGCAAGGGAAAGGTTCAGCAGACACACCGAAAATAGCCAGTAATGGGCAAGGTTGTCCACAATTTTTCAGCAATGTCGAGAATACACCAAAGATCGAACACCAATATGTTTCAAGCTTTGGGCAAGACCAGAACATATGTGAGAGGTCTGCCTGTAGACCTCCACAATGATCACATTTGGGATCAGAGTCAGGGTAAATGTCATGTAGTCTGGATTTACTGAAATGAGCTCTATGCACCACCTTTAGCTGGATCAGACTAAGTCGAGCACAGGATGATGAAGAATTCACCATGTCCAATGCCACCTCCCACCAGTCCTCCGTCAGCTCCACACCCAGTTCCTCCTCCCATCGGGACTTTGACTTGGAGACTGTGTCAGCATTCAAAGACATGGTGTTTTGAAATACCAGATATAAACCGCCTCTGAGTAGGAGAGAGCTTAAAAAGGCTCTCCCATAAAGATTCTTGGGGGGGCTGGTATAAAGGCAGAGTGGGAGATAGCACCTGAGCCAACCCCTAGTACATAGTACAGCGTAGAGCTCTACGGACACCATGAGTTCACAGATACAGTAGCCAGAGGCAACAAGAGCAGAGAGAGGGAAAAGAAGAAGAAAACAAAAACCCTGAACAACCAACTAACACACAATGAAGACAACAGAACACAGATAACCATCCTAGGTTCTCTTTCCCAAACAATGAGAGCCGCAGGTATACAGTGAAAGACCACCGGTGCATCCGTTCTCTACAGCCTAATCTAAACTAGAACTGATAGGCTATTCTATCCACTGAGAGCATGGCTCTCTAAGTTAGTGGGTGTAGCAAAACAAACCACGTTAAACATGAGCACATGACCAGTAGTATTGTGTGACACAGCAGGGGCAGAAACATCATTCCAACACAGCGTGAGGCATTGATAAGGGGACCAGAGTACTGCAATTCAAATCAAAAAGAGATTAGTGTTAACCTTTAAGAACGTAGTTTTTTTTTTTACCATTGTATTCAACTGGGTGGGTTTTTTTAGGCCGTTTCACGAGTTGCATTCTATAGTCATTGTTAGAGCAGCTGTTCTTTCTATACTTTATTCTACGTTTTTATTATTACCTTAGATTACGTTCTCTACTTGTGTTTATTCTGTATCACTGAATGAATGAATGAGATGCCGGGTATGTGACAGCCGCTATGTGTTTCAAACTGTGAATGCGCTGATATTGCGCAAATAAAGTTGCAATTATAATGGGACAAGTTGGAGGTGTCTGCGCAGTTATTATGGATGAATGATACGGAGGATGTAGCGAGTGACGTTTCCAAGTAAACAAAATGATAACGACATATGGAGTCAAGTATTGACGGAAGGAGAACAATGTTAGCTTGTGTTAGCAATCGAGCCATAGTGCTAGCCCACACAGGGTCATTGTTGCGCTGCGATTGGAATACTCAGGTAGCTACATTCTAAACATACCCGTGTGACGCTACGCTTTTATGGAAAAGCAGGGGCCGTCACACCAGTGTGACGCTACGTTCTTAAAGGTAATATAAGGGTATATAAAACAATTAAATTAAATAAAAACTCAGTGTGTCTTGGCCGTGCCGAGCAACGCAACTGAAAAGTACCAGTCCAAATGTGACATTGCCATAAAGAGGCTGTCTGCATTTAAACACAATCGGCATGAGCCGTTGTGAGCAGTTCAAAATGAGTGTGCTGGCAGTAGCCACACTTATGGAAAAGTCCCAACAGTATAAACATATAATTATATGGTATGACTCAGTCCTTGTTTACCGTACCAATCCCTCGTTGATGGTTTATACATATCAGTCTTGCCAGTGGGAATCGTAGAAAGCTTGAGCAGCAGCAGGGCAGTCAAAGTAAGATGTCTGTCCATCGAAGTCAATGCGGAGGCGAGCGGGGTACAGGAGCCCGAAGCCAATATTCCTCTTGTAGAGTTTGGCTTTGACGTCGTTGAAGGATGTGCGTCTCCGGGCCAGACTTACGCTGAAGTCGGGGTAGAGAGAGATCTTGTGCCCGCGATAGCGTAGATCCTCCCTTCTCTTCCCGAAAATGCGTTCCTTATCCTGGTCATTGTGGAAAAGCATGATGAAGGCCCGGGGTCTGATGTTGCTTCCCCCCATCAGCGATCGCTCTCCCCAGCCTGTGTCAGCCAGTGTCAGTGTCATCGCTGAGAGGCTAGCTGGTATGTTATCTCTTCAAGCTACATCTTAACAGTCCCTCCTAAAGACCGCTTCACCCTCACTACCCCCCCTATACTAACCCTAACCCCAACCCTAACCCTTACCCCATAACCCTGAACCCCAACCCTAAAGACCGCTTCACCCTCACTACCCCCCCTATACTAACCCTAACCACAACCCCAACCCTAACCCTTACCGCATAACCCCGAACTCTACCCCTAGAAAAGAAAATTAGCCTAGTGGCATTACGACTGCCAATAGCCCCTGGTGTGAGCATTGATTAATTTATCTTATGATGACTGATAGATAGATGATTCACTTACTTAAACAAATGTATTTGTTGTACGTCACTTTGGATAAAGGCGTCTGCTAAATGCCATAAATGTAAATGTCAATGTAAAATGTAAATGTAAGTGTAAATGTTAGCCTTGACGTTAGCTGGGACGCTAGCTGGGACTGACACAAGCGATCTTTCATTCCTCCTTGATGTTAAGGAACTGCAAGGTGGTCATGTTAACTAACTACACAGCAAATTCAGCAGAGTTAAATTTCTGGTGTTAATGAGAATTGAGTCAATCTCACTCTACTTGGAGTTGATCTAACTCTGTATGTTGTCTAATCTGTTAGATTTCACACTGTAGCGTGAAAGAGTTGGTGTCAAAATGGAGTGTTATAACCGTTTTCTTGAAATCAACTGTCATAGTGTCACATTGAAGATCTCCGACACTTAATTTGAACACCTCCAATGTAAAGCTTGCCTTGCGGTTAGCCCCACCCACAGACATTGGAATTTCAACGCCTAGAGCAGGGGTGTCAAACTCATTTTCACCCTGGGCCACATCAGCATCATGGTTGCCCTCAAAGGGCCGGTTGTAACTATAAGGCTGTATACATGTTACTTCTCCTTAACATATTGTAACAAATAACTGTCTGCATTTGATTATCATTTATTCAAGTGTACAAATATTGTACATGCATTTACATAAATGTAAAAATATATGTAAGCACATTGCACTGTTATTATAACATAAATCCCTTTAATTTATCAGGTTAAGAAACCCACATTACTCCAATCAATGGAAGATCAAACTTTTCAAGTGAATAACAAAGACAAATATGATTAAACAAGTTATTCAAATCAACTTTTTGTAAAACTTTTTTTGTCACAGTTGAGAAGGACAGAACTATGGTAGAACAAATAATTGTCAACTGCTAAAACATGTGGGACATGTGTGGCATTTAACAAAAACAAATAGCTGCAGACAGCCTTACAGAGGGCATACATCCGACTAATGAGTGTACTCCTTCATCACCGACACTGCCTCGTAACACAGAAGACATATCGTTTTTTCTTCTTGAAGCATAAACATGTATTCGCCTTCCCACCTTTCATTAAATTACCTTCCCTCTGCATCGACTTTTCTGTTCTTGGACATTTTGGGATTATTTGTAGATCTTTTTCATATCCATCACCGGTTTAGTCAAACGCCGATGTGCGATCTAGCGGCAGGATCCCGTCATTTCGCGGGTCACAAATTTGACATGCATTGTGGGAGATGTAGTTTATGGTCACTGTACGCTGTAAAGCAGCGTAGACTTTTATTTTAAGACAATTATGTACTTTTTAAGCTCTCGCGGGCCACATAAAATGACGTGGCGGGCCGGATTCGCCCCGGGTCTTGAGTTTGACACGTGTGGCCTAGAGTGTGAGGAGTGAATGACCCCACCCCTCCCTCCTCCCCTCTCTGGAATCCACGGCAGGTGAAAGAAATCGGCCATTTGACTTTTTGCATGGTGGCCGTAAGTCACCGTTAATTACATTTACATTTTTGGTTTTTAGCTGACGCCTTTGTCCAAAGCGACTTACAACATACATTTAAATAGATGACCATGAGTGATATTGTTATGCAAATACGTATTTAGACATTGGTATGATGTTTAGACTGCAGTTTTTACTCAAGCTTAGCCAGGACTTTGTTAGCCAGCTACCTAGCGTTTGTTTCTTCTACTTATATACCTTTTCTGATTATTAAGTGTTACTGTAAGCTTACGGTAATTCTCCTTGAGTTTGTAACGTTTGGCAGTGTAGGTTAAGTTACATCATGTTCGCTATCTTTTGTGTTAGCTAACTGCTCACATTAGCAAATTGGCTAGGTGAGAACATGCCTCCACGTGTTAGCTGAGTTGCTGTCCAGCAAAGGACTTGGTATTGCAAAATCCTGATATGAGGACTGTGCATATCTGTAACTTCAATTGTGGGTATCAGACCCACAGAAAACTTTTCAACTTTTTACTTGGAATAGTTAGTGGAGCAGCTAGGAGGTGTTTTCTCCTCAAAATGAGTGAAAAGCAACAGGCACATGCATGGTGAAAATCCTCATTGTTTCATGATTCTCCTGTAAATCGATAGCTTGTTGGTCACAAATCAATAATAGGCTACTTTGCAAATTCAAAAAAATCATTTGATATTCTATTGATCATTATCTTTGACACACAAATTATCCATAGATGGAAAGTACCTAAAATGTGTAAAAGATAATATACCGTACTTTAAAAAAATTAAATAAAAATAAAATCTTCCATTTATTTGTTTTAATGCTTTTGTTACTGATGAATACATGTACATTTAAATTAATTTTGTCTGCCATTTTGTAGATCTGGATGTTCAGCTGGTCGAAAATGAGGCATTCTCATCTGTCGTGACTGCACTGTCCCCAGCTTCATCCCATTCATCCTTGGTCGCTTCATCCCATTCATCCTTGGTAGTGGCGGAGACTCCACTATCCCCAGCTTCATCCCATTCATCCTTGGTAGTGGCGGAGACTCCACTATCCCCAGCTTCATCCCATTCATCTGATTCTACAATTGTCCTTGAGTCCACAAGAAAGAGGAGGAACCCATCAGGGTTAATGGATCAATATGAAGCAAAACAGGTAAGCTTTGAAAAAATACATTTAAAATCCTCAATTAAGTCATTTTTATTATTGATAATATCTTTAAATATATATCTGCAGAAGAATATTGGGTATTCTGTATAAAGGAATGCCATAGAAAAGTGAATTGTTTTTTGGGGGGAAAGAAATCACAAAAATCCTGTTTTAAATTTCCGTAAGCAAAGCTTCCTTACAAGCCTCCATTGTAACATGTTTTGTCAGAAAGTTGAACATGTTCTGAGGGCCAATCAGAAGGGTGAGAAATCTTTAAGGAGTATGACAAGACGACAACACTATCGGATGCAACACGTAAACAGATGGTGAACATCCTGGTTGCAGATATGATGGAGTTACATAGGTAAGAATGTATCTCCATCTTCTCTCCCTTGCAAAACATACACACTTACAAGGTGGGCTCAAGCATAAACTATGATTTGTTTTGAAAGGAGGATTCCACCGTCAAGTGTGAGAACCAATTATGCACTGAGAATTGTGACACTGTTTCCGTACCTCCAAGATCCATTCTCCAAACAAGGATATGTAAGTTCTTGTTTTCTATGTGAAAACCCAAACCAAGTAAGAGAGAGCTTTTTACAGGACAAACAAAGTGAAAATGGTATGTACAAAGACATCAATGATGGGTCATATTTCCAAAAACCATGCCCTGTTCTCACAGCAAAAGCATGCTTTACAGATTCTACTCTATTACGACGATTTTGAAACTGCTAACCCTCTAGGTTCCAAGAAGGTGATACACAAAATTGGGGGTGTCTACTTTACTCTAAAAACTCTTCCACCCAAGTGTAACTCAGTACTGATGAATGTACATCTTGCAGCTCTATTCTACACTGAAGATCTGAAGACATGGTTTTGATATGATACTAAAGCCTCTTATTGATGACCTGAAAATCTTAGAAACCGAAGGAATACAGCTTCCTTGTTTTGTTTTAATTCAAGTAACAGGAGATAATCTGGCTTTAAATAGCTTGTTGGGGTTTGTGGAATCTTTCAGTGCAACACAGTTTTGTAGGTTTTGTTTAATGAGTAAGGAAGAAGTGCAATCTGTATTTACTGAGAATCATCCTGGGTTAATTTCCGTTCCAAAGAGGCTCATACTGAACATTGTAGGGCACTAAATGAAAATCCTGAACTGCGGTCATTATATGGTGTTAAAAAGACATGTGTGCTGAATTCATTAGAGTATTTCCATAACTGATAACTATGCTGTTGATATAATGCATGATTTGCTAGAGGGTGTGGTACAGTATGAACTTAAGCTGGTTTTTGAGTACCTTGTTAAACAGGGCTATGTCTCTTTGAACTCATTGTCAGACAGGATACAGAGCTTTAATTACGGTTACACAGAATATAAAAACAAACCAAGTGGGTTAAATATGGACGATAAGAGCAAACACCTGGGTCAGAATGCCGTCCAGTCATGGTGTCTTCTGCACACACTTATATTGGGTGATGTCATTGAAAGGGATAACAGTCACTGGAACTTTCTGCTGCTTCTAATACAGATTGTCAATATAGTGTTTTCCTACAGCATAACTGATGGGATGGTATCTTACTTGAAACATCTGATCTGTGATCACCATACTCTGTTCAAAGCATTGTTTCCCGACAAGAAGTTGATCCCCAAGCACCATTTGATGATACACTATCCGAGATGCATGCAAAAAATTGGCCCTCTTATCCATATGTGGTGCATGCGATTTGAAGCCAAACACACATTTTTCTAAAGATGTGGTAAAGATTTCAAAAATCTCACCAAATCATTGGTGAAGCAGCATCAGCGCCAACTGGTGTTTCAATTTAAAAATTATTGTTTTAGATTATTTGAATTTGGTCCTACAACATCAAAAACAATCAGCACCTTGCAAGGTGGGGAAGAACTTAGTCAGACATTATATTTAGAAGCATGTTCAAGTGTTTCAAGCACCAACTGGGACAGAAATGATGGTACTGAGTACCAGGTTGATTTGTTCATATGCACTGGATGTACCGATGATCTCCCTGCTTTCAAAAATATCGAGAGCGTGCTTTCATAATAGCCTGTAATGTAGAAACAATGTACTATGATGACCACTTTAATGCCTACTGTATAGAAGACCAAATGGATGAGTTTTCTGTTATCTGCGTGGATGAACTGACTCATTTCAAACCATTTGACAAGCAGTGCTCTAATGAGAATAGTCACAAAGCATACATAGTGCCCTATTCTTATATGTAGAAAAGTTCTCAGTAAATACAGATTGCACTTCTGTCACAAAGTTGTCGCAGTGAAGTTGTTACATTATTTTTATTTTTTTATTTTGAATAAATAAGCCTCAAAGTCTGGTACTATTCTGCGACATACATCATCTAATTTCGTTCATTCCATCTGTAAATAAGATGTGATGAAATGCTTAGTAATAAAAACCATGCATATTTACTTTGTACCTTTGCTTACCGACAGAAGGGAGCCAGTGTGACGTGTACATTTAAATTGTCTTTGTTTTGTCTTCTATTTATCTGCCATCAAGATCTGGATGATAACAAAATAAAACATGTTTTTTATAAAGCAATCAACTTGTATGTCATTCTTATTTTTAATTGGTTTATTACCGAATTATTTAAATATTTAAATGTTTTATTTTAATTGTATAGTAGCATATTTTGACTTTATAGTGTTAATGAGGCAACTCCTTTTATAGAAATTCAAATCACACTGAGAGAGTTAATTTCTAACACTAAGCAATGGAGTTGAAAACATGTAACACTGGTAAGTGTTAAGCAGTGTTAAATTTCAACTATAGAAAGAGTTGATATTAACTCAATTATGGTGTAAACATGGCAACACTTTCAAAAGTCTTAAATTCACTCTGTGGGGAGTGGACCCCTCCGGACACTTTAAAAGTGTTGAAATTAACTCTATTAGAAATTAACTCGATTTTGCTGTGTAGTGATTCAACTACTAGTGATTCAACTACTAGTGATTCAACTACTAGTGATGATTCAACTACTAGTGATTCAACTACTAGTGATTCAACTGCTAGTGATTCAACTACTAGTGATGATTCAACTACTAGTGATTCAACTACTAGTGATTCAACTACTAGTGATTCGACTACTAGTGATTCAACTACTAGTGATTCAACTACTAGTGATTCGACTACTAGTGATGATTCAACTACTCGTGATGATTCAACTACTCGTGATTCGACTACTAGTGATGATTCAACTACTCGTGATGATTCAACTACTAGTGATTCGACTACTAGTGATTCAACTACTAGTGATTCAACTACTAGTGATGATTCAACTACTAGTGATGATTAAACTACTAGTGATTCAACTACTAGTGATGATTAAACTACTAGTGATTCAACTACTAGTGATTCAACTACTAGTGATTCAACTACTAGTGATGATTCAACTACTAGTGATTCAACTACTAGTGATTCAACTGCTAGTGATGATTCAACTACTAGTGATTCAACTACTAGTGATTCGACTACTACTGATGATTCAACTACTAGTGATTCAACTGCTAGTGATTCAACTACTGTCTCCCGGCAGTCAGGTCCTGTACAGGTGCCCCGGACCAACCCTCCGACTAACAGGTATGGACGTCAGCCTGCAGGGTCTTACCCTGTAAGCTACTTCCTAACAGGTCCTGTGTAGGTTGGTGTGGATTAGACTCACTCCGCTGTTAACAGTCTACGTCCCATAGTTCCTCCATTGACTTCCTTTACCCACTTCAGTTGAACTGAAAACTCCCCCGAAAACCGTACACAGAAGTGGGTAACCTCTATGGTTAACGACTGCTCTAATCTTATATGAGTGCAAGTTGGTGTGGTTGCGGAAAGGTGTTTATCGGTAAGCACAATTTACCCAAAGGAGGTAACGATGGGCTAGATATAAACATTCAGATCTTATGATGAAATGTGCACAGTAATCTATAACCTTTTATGTCACCAGGAGGAGGTAAAAATACTTTTGATGAATGGAATAGTTCAATAAAAATAACATTTTTTAAAATTGCGTTTAGAAAACTGTTACTTTAAATGCAGGTTAGATTGTTTAATAATGGATTAAAGCATTACAGCATAGCTAAGTTATCATAAAAATGGGTTACAGACAGAGTATTAAAATATAAAAATGATGAAAATATGAAGATGATAAAAATTAGAAAAGAATAAAATCCCAGTTCCTCTCCGTCGAGTGAAGCCGGTTCCTCTTTCCGCCACGGCTGTGGTAAAGAGCCGGTGTTATGCTCCCCTGGCTGAGGGACCCCTGGCTGAATCAGTCCCTCCCCTGGCCGAGGGACTCTGATTCCCGCAGAGTGTCTCAGCTTTGCCCCCTGAAACTGCTCTACCGGTCTCAGCTTTTCCTCTAAGTCCGTTCTTCCTCAAAGAAAGGTCCGCCAGGTCCTCTGTTGCAATCCAGTGGCGAGTCCGTTAGTCAGGATTTGATCAGAGTGTGAACTCCGGCCACGGAGAACTTCTCGGGCACCAGACTATGAGAGCTCCAGTTCCACCCCGGGGTGAGGTATCCAACACGCTCCGTCCTGCTCCGGTTCTTCAGGTTTTAACGCTCCTCAGCGGGGAATGACCGCTGCGCTGCTCCGGGGAGCTCTTTTTATACTCTGCTTTTGATCCAAAACTCCTCCCATATGACATAATCTCTGTTTACTAACAGACCCAAGATTCCTCACATGTGACATCTTCTTTGTCTACAAACAGAGCGGTGTTTAACCCTTTGAGCGATTAGCTAGAACCGTGGCTAAGCTAAGCTAGTAGCTAAGTAGCTTCCTTCTAAAGTAAATAAGGAAGTGCTTTTGGGGAAGTCCTTTTAAGGAACTTTCTCTGTCCCTCAACTCTCAGTGTTACAAAACCTCATCAACATCAATACAATACATCCAAACAGTAATACAGTATAGTAATCACACATATCAATAGATCAAAACCAATAAATCACTCTATACTTCACATTGTTACACTTAATCATTGTTATCATTCTCATACTTGATTATGGACACAGTAGTACTTTTTGTTGGGGATTCCCACCACCTGACATACTTCACCCCGAAGGCCCTATATAATATCCCCTTATATGCAATAATAAAACTCTGTATCATCAAAATAAACTTCAGTAATATAGTATCATACTTCAGTAATCATCCCTGAGTAAGATTACACAATCAAACATTGGTATTCTTATATTCTTAGTACTTTCATTGGTAGCATGCCGTCATCACAATGAGGCCTAAGCAGACATGTTGACACGGGGTCATACACTCACACTCTAGTTCCTCTTAAGCAGTTATGCGGTCGCACCTATTTGAATCAACTTATCATTCATAAGAAGTTATGCAGTCACACCTATTTGAATCAACTTATCATTCATAAGAAGTTATGCAGTCACACCTATTTGAATCAACTTATCATTCATAAGCAGTTATGCAGTCACACCTATTTGAATCAACTTATCATTCATAAGCAGTTATGCAGTCGCACCTATTTGAATCAACTTATCATTCATAAGCAGTTATGCAGTCGCACCTATTTGAATCAACTTATCATCCATAAGCAGTTATGCAGTTGCACCTATTTGAGGGATAGATGGAAGATAAAATGTGTTTCAGGAACATCCTCAGCCGCGGTGTCCCTCGTCAGGTCGGGCCCCCGGCTGCTAAGCTTTTTCTCTTTCTAGCAGTGTCATGGTGATTCACCAAGGTTGCTCTCAAACCTCGGGCCGATCCTGCCGTGCTTAACTGGGGAACGTTGGGAATGGTGTTCAGGCCGGGGAAAGGCCGTACTAGACTCACCCTCGGTGACACAACTCAAACACCCAATTTAACCAACTCTTATATACACACACACACACACACACACACACACACACACACACACACACACACAGGAGAAGGAACAACATGTACGTTGGATAGAGAGACAGGTGAAGGAATCTATGGAAAGTGAATTACAGAACATGTCCATGTTGTACTGACAGAGAAGGAGAGCTGTCTTCACATCCACTCCCTGCTATCTTACACACGGCAACGTGATCCAGCATCACAACTCAAACACCCAATCTAACCAACTCTTATATACATACAGACACTCTCTCCTGTGTTATTCTCAGAGTTCATCATCAGTCTGATTTGATCATCTAATCATTCATCTGGATTGTCAGATGTATTTCAATCAAAAAAACAAAAAAACATGTAAGCTTCTATTTTTTGTCACTCTATTGCAGTCTATTTTACTATCAGATGCATTTTATTTAATATAATATAATATATATATATATATATATATATATATATATATATAGTAAAAAATAATATAACTACACACAACAATCCTACACCCTACACACTGGGAGAGGGAACATTTGTACATCCAACATCTCAGTGAAAACACACCACTATCCAACTGCATCATGTTCTGATCCGTCATCTTTGAGCCTTTGGTGTTCAGTGTGATCTCCCTGAGACTAGTTTACACAGGGTCACTGAAGAGTCTACATACAAAAGCCTAAACCCTGGGTAGAGCGGCTCAGTGAATGTGGAGTGGAATGTGTGCAGGAGGGTCCGTGTGTCAGAGGAGACGCTGTAGAAGGACAGAGTGCCGGCCGGCCAGTCCAGATACACTCCTACTCTGTGGGAGCCAGAGGAGGGGACAGGTATGTCAGTCTTCTTCTTATTGTGCCAGGCGGAGTAACTGTTACCAGAGCAGAACAGACTCCAGGACTTGTCATTGTTTCCCAACCCACAGTCTTTACCCTCTCCTCTCCTGCTGATTCCTTTATATGTCACTCCTATACCAGCCACTCCCCCACTCCACCCTACCTCCCAGTAACGGCGCCCAGTCAGACCCTTTCTACACAGCACCTGGTACCAGTAGTCAAATCTCTCTGGGTGATCAGGATACGGCTGCTCCTCTCTCCCACATGTCACCTTTCTGTTCTCCTCAGACAGAGAGAGGAGTCTGTCTGCTGTGTTTGGGTCCAGTGTGAGCTCACAGGAATCTGATTGAGAGGGCAAAAATAATCACCAAATCAAAACAATTGAATAACTTACAACATTCACAATGTGATCTTGTTATGGCAACATTCATTTTTTCACAAAATATTACTTATTAATTTAAAATGTTTTACAAGGGATACAACTAATTCACATTTGCTAATATTTTAGATTTACATATGAATACAATACTGGTGCACTGTTTGAACTCTGCTGTACCCTGGTTCTTGAGTAATATCACAGTCCTATTCTCTACAGCCTTGGTGACTTACATTTGATCAGCCCAGGTTTGAGCCTGCACTCTCCACCATGGTCCACACTATATCAACCACAGAAGAACCCACAGAGGTTGAATGACACACTCACAATCATGTGGAAAATAGATACAGTGCATTAATCTCATTGATACGTCCAGCCACATATTCAGCCTTTACCTGAGTGTCTGTAGTTTACAGAGTGGATCTTTCTGTACAGCAGAGAGCAGCGCCAGTCCTGAGTCTCCTGGGTGATTGTAGCTGAGGTCCAGCTCTCTCAGGTGGGAGGGCTTAGACCTCAGAGCTGAAGCCAGAGAAACACAGCCTTCCTCTGGGACTCCACAGAATGACAACCTGGGGAAATAGTGTCACTCCATCTGATATCAAGAATCTGATTATTCCTCTCTAATGTACATGTGCAGCTTTAAATCCTCTTCATTTGGCAGTTGAAAGGCCACATGTGAATGAGGAATACAAATAAATACATGCAGCCAAACCATCACTGTGGTGTAAGAATTCAAGAGTGAGAGTTATAGTTGCTCTCAACAGGGGAGCAAGCAATATGTTAGATTGGTTAGTGAATTATTGTGGAGCCCCATCAGCTGATCTCAGGCCAGATTGGTGAGGAATTGTAGAAAGAAACGTTATTGAGAGAGTGAACCCCCCCCACCACACACACACATACACACGCACACACGCACACACACACACACGCACGCACACACACACACACACACGCACACACACACACACACACATTATTTAGTAATTGATTGAAAGATAATGTACATTGTCTGTCTCAATCATTGACCCTTTCTGTGCAAGTATCATTGATTCCATAGAATGATAATGTAACAGACACTTAGGAATGATGTGTCTGGCAACAAGAATAGTCTCAGACCTCACCTCAGTGTCTGTAGTTGACAGTGTGGACTCCTCAGTCCAGCAGAGAGCAGCTTCTCCCCCCCGTCACCTAGATGATTATGACTGAGGTCCAGCTCTCTCAGGTGGCAGGAGTCTGAGCTGAGAGCTGAGGCCAACGCTTCACAGCATCTCTCTGTGAGGTGACATCCATTCAGCCTGAATGAGGAATACAAATAAATACATGAAGCCAAACGATCATTGTGGTGCAAGAATTTATGAGTGAGAGTTATAGTTGCTCTCAACAGGGGAGCAAGCAACCATGGATACATTTGTAGTCACTGGATTTCTACGTCTGGTATAATGTATTTGCTAGCTATTGGGTTAGTGCAGTATTATGTGAGCTGATCTAAGGCCAGGTGGGTCAGGAATTGAGGATGGAAACATATTCACTGGGTGCAGACAGAGCAGCCCCCCCTGCCACCACACGCACGCACGCACGCACACACGCGCACACACGCACACGCACACACACACACACACACATTATATCAGAATTGATTGGAAGATAATGTACATTGTCTGTCTCAATTATTGACCATTTCTGTGCAAGTATCATTGATTCCATACAATGATAATGTAACAGACACTCAGGAATGACGTGTCTGACAACAAGAACAGTCTGAGATCTCACCTCAGTGTCTGTAGTTGACAGTGTGGACTCCCCAGTCCAGCAGATCTCACGGTATTGCGTCGATAAAGATGTCTGGAATGCCGGAGCCGATGTCCAAAAGTTGTCGTCGGCTGTACGATATGGACGCTAAACTGTTTTTAGCGAGAATACTTGAAATAAACAAGGAAATAACCACTAATTCAGCGAGACAGCGGGCTTCGCGATGTATGCGCGCCGCCATCTTGGTACACGCCCTCCCTGCGTGATTGGTGGATTTGGTAGCAGGCTAGGTTGAGTCGCTCAGACGCTGCCTGTTGATTGGTCGATTCGCACGTCCGTCTTCTTCGCCACACGTGTTGTCGGTATTGACAAACATTTCAGTGACATGCGCGCGATGCAGTGCTAATATTAGCATGTAGCCTACTTCACTGGATAAGAATACAACAATAGCATTTAGCATACTCCACCGGCTATGAATGCAACGTTAGCATGCAGCCTACTCCATTGGATAACCCTACTACGTTAACATGGAACATACTCCACTGGATATCAAAACCAAGATGGCGGCGCGCATGCGTCGCGCGCATGTCACTGTCACTGAAATGATTGCAACCTGATGTGGTGTGTGTGGGAGGGAGCTGAGAGGAATGTAGGGTGGAGCATTACTCTCTCTCACACACACACACACACACACACACACACACACACACACACACACACACACACACACCACTCCCCCGACAGTTGCAGAGACACAGAACAAGGAAGTGTTCCGCCCACAAGCACTTCTAGGAAAACAAAACTTACAGTATCTCTGACACTCGACGCTGCTCAGTCTGGTCGTGTGTGCAGCAAAATGGCAGAGAGCATGGACTCTATTAGCTGTCCGATCTGTCTGGATCTACTGAAGGATCCGGTGGCTATTCCCTGTGGACACAGCTACTGTATGGGCTGTATTAAGGGCTGCTGGGATCAGGATGATCAGAAGGGGGTCTACAGCTGCCCCCTGTGTAAGGAAAGCTTTATCCCCAGGCCTGTTCTGAGGAAAAACACTCTGTTGGCTGAATTAGTGGAGAATCTGAAGAAGACAAGACTCCAAGCTGCTCCTCCTGCTCACTGTTATGCTGGACTTGGAGATGTGGAGTGTGATGTCTGCACTGGGAGAAAGCAGAAAGCCCTCAAGTCCTGTCTGGTGTGTCTGGCCTCTTACTGTGAGACTCACCTCCAGACTCACTATGAATCTCCTGCCTTTAAGAAGCACAAGCTGGTCAACGCCTCCACACAACTGCAGGAGAAGATCTGCTCTCTTCATGATGAAGTGATGAAGATTTTCTGCCGTACCGACCAGCAGTGTATCTGTTATCTGTGTTCTTTAGATGAACATAAAGGCCATGACACAGTCTCAGCTGCAGCAGAAAGGACAGAGAAACAGGTAAGAAGAAGAGCTTCAGACTAGTATTACTCTGAGTATCACATACAGGACAACTATGAGTAATAAGTAAGAACCAGAGCTACTAGTTGGTGACTCTGTCTGTAAAACATCTAAAAGTAAATGTCACTGACTGATTGAATGATATTTCCAGAGATCCAAAGTCTCTTCCACATGACTGTGTTTGTGTAGGGAGAGGGTTAAGGTTGTTGATGTTCTTGTTTTACAATCTGGTTCTTATCAGACAAGTTTTAACAGGTACGATGACTCATAACAGTGTAACAGTGCTTCTCTCTCTTCTGGACTCATAACAGTGTGTAGTATACAGTAACAGTGTGTGTGTGTCTACAGCGTCAGCTGGGGATGAGTCAGCAGGATGTCCAGCAGAGAGTCCAGAAGAGAGAGAAGCAACTGAAGGAGACCAAACAGGCTGTGGAGTCTCTCACAGTGAGTGTGTGTGAGTGTGAGTGTGAGTGTGTGTGTGTGTGTGTGTGTGAGAGTGTGTGTGTGAGTGTGCGTGTGTGTGTGTGTGTATGTGTATGTGTATGTGTATGTGTGTGTGTGTGTGTGTGTGTGTGTGTGTGTGTGTGCGTGTGTGTGTGTGTGTGTGTGTGTGTGAGAGAGTGTGTGTGTGTGTGTTTTCTTTCTTTTCTTCTTTTTGCCCAGTCACTACCCCCCATCATCAGAGGACTTAAGTACTTTGTTTGTTTTATTCATTTTAATAGTTATTACAAATATTTTCCATCTACTAGGTACCTATTTATGTTATTATTATTTATTCATTTAATTATTATTTTACATGGTCATTGATGTCCATTATGGTTTATTTGGTGTTTTTCCTGTTGTACGTGTTAAGATATATCAACTCCATCCACACACACACTATTAGTAAATAGTATATTTGAATTTAATCTGATTATTTACTGTAATATTTGATCTGACTGTTCTGGAGGATAACATTGAAATTGTAACCAGCTTTGTATGCCTTGTTTTAACAAGGGTGATACTTTGTACAGTATTTCATTTTCAACATCCCAAAACTGAGATGTTGTGATCTGTATGAAGGCCAACAGGCCTTTATTAAATCGAGGGTGAGCTTCTTTTAGGAATCTCCTACACAACCAGTTTGGTAAAGTATAGTATAGTTATTGAATGATTGAAGCTTTTAGGGAGAGGCCCGTCCTTAAATAGACTGGGTCTTTATACTGACCAGTGATAGCGAGATCAGACACTCTTGTTGTGTGTTGGATAGTTTGTTGTTTTTGGAGGAACTTCTCCTGCCAGTAATGGATGTTTCAGTATCTCAACAAAAGTTTCATATACAGTCATGAGAAAAAGTTAGGACACCCCCCAAAATATTAAGTTATTCTCTTAAAAATATGGACATATCAATATGTTATCTTCTTTCTAACAATGTCTATAGATAAAGGGGATGTAATTGAACAAAAAACTATGAAAATGTAACTTTGTAATCATTTATTTAACGAAAAATTAACAATAATGCCAATTCCTACTGAGGAAAAAGTTAGGACACCCTATGCCCTAATAGCTAGTATTGCCCCCCTTGGCTGAAATAACCTCAATTAGACGTTTCTTATAACTGTCTACAGGTCTCTGACATCAATTGGGAGAAAGTTTTTCCCACTCCTCCTTGCAGAATTCTTTCAGCTGTGTGATGTTCGAGGGGTGTCTTGCATGCACAGCCAGTTTCAAATCAATCCACAGCATCTCAATAAGATTAAGATCCGGGCTTTGACTTGACCATTCCAGAACTCTCAATTTATTTTTCTTGAGCCATTCCTTGGTAGATTTACTGAAATGTTTTGGGTCATTGTCATGTTGCATGGTCCACATCTGCTTCAGCTTCAACTTTCGAACAGATGGTCTCACATTTTCCTCAAGCACCCTCTGATACAATACAAAATTCATAGTGGATTCTATGATGGTGAGCTGACCAGGCCCTGCTGCAGAAAAGCAGCCCCAAACCATGACATTTCCACCCCCATGCTTCACAGTTGGTATGAGGTTCTTGTTCTCAAATGCTGTCTTGGTTTTGCGCCAAACATGTCTACTCTTACTGTGCCCAAATAGTTCAACTTTGGATTCATCTGTCCAAAGCACATTGTTCCAGAAGTTCTGGTCTTTCTCTAGGTGTTCTCTGGCAAACTTTAGTCTTGCCCTGATGTTTTTTTTTGACAGCAGGGGTTTCCTCCTTGCACACCTCCCATGTAATGCAAACTTGTTCAGTCTCTTTCTTATGGTGGATGCATGTACTTTGACATCAATTGTGGCAAGAGATACCTGTAGGTCTCGTGATGACATTCTGGGATTGTTGGAGACTTCTTTAAGCATCTTTCGGTCAGCTCTTCTGCTGAACTTGCTTGGGCGGCCTGACCTGGCCATGTTGGTGGTGGTTTTAAATGTTCTCCACTTGTAAATTATTTTCCGGACAGTGGAATGGCCAATTTCGAATAGTTTGGAGATCTTTTTATATCCCTTCCCAGACTCATATGCATCTACAATTTTTCTTCTGAAGGCCTCAGAGAGCTCTTTTGATCTCGCCATGGTGATGCAACTCACTTCAACAATCAAGAGCAAACCAAACTAAATATCTGAGGCTTAAATAGGACAGGCTCCTCCAAAATCCTCTGTAACGATGTTCTAATCATTTGCACCTGATGTGGTGCTCTTTATTATAATTTTAGGCATTTTAAGTGGAACTAAATGTGGGGGTGTCCTAACTTTTTCCTCACAAGAAGATTGCATTTCTATTAATTACATTTTACCAATCATTTTTTAAATAATTTGTTTCAGTTGTATTTGTTTAGTTATATTACCTCAATTTTTCAATATTGTTCAAATGAATATCAAATGTCCATATGTTTGAATATGTTGAAGAAGACAAAGGTTTTCATAGGGCGTCCTAATTTTTTCTCATGACTGTACTTCTACTGGTATGCCATCAAATCCAGGGCTTTTTCCTGTCTGATAAGATTCAATTGCCTTAAGACGTTTGTGTGTGTGTGTGTGTGTGTGTGTGTGTGTGTGTGTCCTTACAGCGCTCTGCACAGACAGCAGTGGAGGACAGTGAGAGGATCTTCACTGAGCTGATCCGCTCCATTGAGAGAAGGTTGTCTGAGGTGAAGCAGCTGATCAGAGCCCAGCAGGAGGCAGCAGTGAGTCAGGCTGAAGGACTGGTGGAGAAACTGGAGCAGGAGATAGCTGAGCTGAGGAGGAGAGACGCTGAGCTGGAGCAGCTTTCACACACAGAGGATCCCATCCATTTCCTCCAGGTAACCACACTGACCCTCCATCTGCAGTACTGAAACAAGATTACTGTTCAATTATTCATTCATCCTCTGTTCTCTCTCTCTCCTCTCTCTCTCTGTCTCTCTCTCTCCAGAGTTATCAGTCTCTCTCCAGTCCCAGTGAATGTTCAGACTTACCCAGCATCATTGAGGGTCCTCTTCAGTTGTTTGGAGGTGTGAGTGAGGCTGTGTCCGAGCTGAGAGACAAACTAGAGGACCTCCTTAAGGGAGAATGGCCCAACATCTCAACTACAGGTGGGTTAGGGTTAGAGTTAGGGTTAGGGTTAGGGTTAAGGTTAACCCTAACCCTAACCCTAACCCAACATTTCAACTACAGGTGGGTTACAAACTCTACCTGCTCAACTTTCATCACCTCAACTTCAGACTAGTTACTGTTGTTGTCAGAAGTTTACATACACTTGTAAAGAACATGTATGTCATGGCAGTCTTGAGTTTCCAATCATTTCTACAACTCTTATTTTTCTGTGATGGACTGATTGGAGTACATACTTCTTTGTCACAAAAAACATTCATGAAGTTTGGTTCTTTTATGAATTTATTATGGGTCTTCTAAAAATGTGACAAAATCTGCTGGGTCAAAAATATACATACAGCAATGCTAATATTTGATGAAATGTCCCTTGGCCATTTTCACCTCAATTAGACGCTTTTGTTAGCCATCCACAAGCTTCTGGCAAGCTTCTGGTTGAATCTTCTGACCACTCCTCTTGACAGAATCAGTGCAGTTCAACTAAATTCGTTGGCTTTCTGACACAGACTTATTTCTTCAGCACATTCCACATGTTCTCAATGGGGTTTAAGTCAGGACTTTGTGAAGGCCATTCTAAGACCTTAATTCTAGCCTGATTTAGCCATTCCTTTACCACGTTTGATGTGAGGGAAGGAGCTGCTAATGTCATCAACCTTCTTTTCAAAATAGGTGACAAAGTCATCGGCAGACAGAGAGGAGGGAGGAGCGGGAGGAGGAGGGTTGAGGAGTGAGGAAAATGTGGAGAACAGTTTCCTTGTGTCAGAGACAGAGGATTGAATTTTGGAATGGTAGTATTAGGCTTTAGCAGCTGATGCAGATGAGGTATAGTTGAGGAGGAGAGAGAGATAAGGGGCTAGATAATCAAGCTTGCAGGGTTTCAGACAACCAGGGAGTGCGTGGAGAGGATGGTGCCGGCCTTGATATCTGTGGACAGAGAGAGTCGACGGATGAGGAAAGAGATGACAGGAGGGTGGAGGAAGCTGCGTCAGTGGATAGAAGAGAGAAAGATTCAACAGAGGGTAGGGCGGTTAAGACAGAGGAAGAGAGAGTGGTGAGTGAGAGGGTGCGCAGGCCGCGACGAGAAGACACAGTGTGGGTATTCTCAGCCAATGTTCTTGTAGACAAGAACCACGTTTCACCGCGGAGGTCAATGTTCTTGTAAACAAGGTCGATCCACCGGTTCTCTGCAACACGTTAGATTTCATTTTGTGGGCTTTTAGACTAAATGGTCGTCGCAGACCCAGGTCACTCCAACCTTTGTACTCCCCCAGGGGGTGCAAATCCTATTGTCTCCCCTCCTCTTGGTAAAGCCTCTTTTTATGACTTTCCATTTCCCCATCAGTCGGACATTTAAAGTCGCATAAAATTCAACATCTATTCTATCAAATACTAAACCATCAATGAAAACATCCAAACAACAACAGACCCTAAACTCTAACCCCCTAACCCTAATGGAAATACTAAACCATCAATGAAAACATCCAACCAACAACAGACCCAAACCCCAAACCCCTAACCCTAACCAACAACAGACCCTAACCCCTAATCCTAACCCGAACCCCAACCTGCAACCTTAATCCTACTTATTTAACCCTTTCGGGACCTCAAACGCGCAGCTGCGTTTTCAGGGGTTTCCAAAATGTTTTGATCAATATCTCAGTGATAATCCGGCGTAGAAACATGGTTTAAATATCCCCTGAGCCCTCCTGTGACATGCCCTCTCACTTACAGACGGAGCTATTAACCTAGGAACAGCTTGGTACAGGCCCTCCCTGCGTAATTGGTGAATTTGGAAGCAGCCTAGCTTGAGTCGCTCAGACACTGCCTTTTACCGTCGTTGATTGGTCAATTCGCACGTCCATCTTCTTCGCTACACGTGTTGTCGACATTGTCGGTATTGACAAACATTTCAGTGACAGTGACAGAGACAGAAAGCAGAGAAGATGTGTTTACAAGGATCCATTAGAAGTCCTTTTTTATATTCTGTCTAGTATTTTATTCATATTGTATGCCATTTCTGTGTAGCTCAGGACTTCATGAATGAATTTCAAGCACCAAAACAATTCATCCACATGGGTAAAGGTATGTTTTCACATAGGATTTGAAACATTTCTGAAAAACGGATTCGAAATGTTCAGGTTTAGGCCTACTTACCTCTTCACACAGTGCTGTTGGGGTAAACATCTATCACAATCAAGAAAGCTGAGTTTGTACTGAAAATATTGATATGAAACACTTGGGTATTATTTTGTATGGAAGTGACTTCAAATTGAGAAAGAATAAATGTATGTAAAAATGGAGAAAATACCCCTGGTCCCCAAAGGGTTAACCTGCAAAGTGAGGCCTTCTCTTTTCCCCCCATCAGAACAATGTGGGACCTGTCCATGTTTCCAACCCTTGACTGATACATGTCTCTCTCTCTCTCCCTCCCTCTCTCTCTCCCTCCCTCTCTCCCTCTCTCCCCCCTCCCTCCCTCCCTCCCTCTCTCCCTCCCTCCCTCCCTACCTCTTCTCTCCATCCAATCTCTCTCTCTCTCTTTCCCTCTTTCTCTGTCTTTTTTTCTCTCTCCCTCCCTACCCCCCTCTCTCCCTCTCCCTCCCTCCCTTTCTCCCTCCCTCCCTCTCTCCCTCCCTACCACACTCTCTCCCTCCTTCCCTCTTTCTCTCTCCTTCCCTCCCTTTCCTCCCTCCCTCCCTCCTCTTGCTCTCCGTGCCTCTCTCTCCCTCCCTACCTCTCTCTGCTACTCTACCTACCTCTCTCCCTCCATCCTCTCCCTCCCTCCCTCCCCCACCTCTCCCTTTCTCTCTCCCTCCCTCTATCCCTCCCTCCTTCCCTCCTCTCCCTCTCTCCCTCCCTCTTTGCCTCCCTCCCTCCTCTCTCTCCCTCCTTCCTCTCTCTCCCTCTCACCATCCATCCCTCCCTCTATCAATCCCTCTATCTCTCCCTCCCTCCCACCTCTCCCTCCCTCCCTTCTTCCTCCCTCTATCCTTCCCACTATCCCTCCCTCTATCCCTCTTTTCCTCCCTCCCTACTCTCTCTCCCTCTCTCCCTCAATCCTCTCCCTCCCTCCCTCACCCCCTCTCTCCCTCCTGTCCCTCCCTCTCTGCTTCTCCCTCCCTCCTTCCTCCCTCTATCCCTCCCTCTCTCCCTCAATCCTCTCCCTCCCTCCCTCCCTCCCCCTCTCTCCCTCCCTATCTCTCTCCCTCTCTCCCTCCTCTCCCTCCATCTTTGCCTCCCTCTCTCCTCTCTCTCCCTCCCTCTATACCTCCTTCTCTGCCTCCCTCCCTCCTCTCTCTCATTCTCTCCCTCCCTCCCTCCTTCCCTCCCTCCCTCTATCCTTCCCTCTATCCTCTCCCTCCCTCTTTCTCCCTCCCTCTCTCCCTCCCTCCCTCCTTCCTCTCCCTCCCTCTCTTTCTCCCTCACTCCCACCTCTCTCTCCCTCTCTCCTTCCTCCCTCTATCAATCCCTCTATCTCTCCCTCTCTCCCTCCCTCCTTCCTCCCTCTATCCTTGCCTCTCTCCCTCCCTATTTCTTTTCCTCTCTCCCTCCTCTCCCTCCCTCTCTGCCTCCCTCCCTCCTCTCTCTCCCTCTCTCCCTCCCTCCTTCATCCCTCTATCCTTCCTCTCCATTCCTCCCTCCCACCCTCTATCACTCCCTCCCTTCCTCTCTCCCTCCCTCTTTCTCCCTCCTTCCCTCTCTCTCTCCCTCCCTCCCTCTCTCCCTCCCTCACTCTTTCTCTCTCTCTCTTTCTTTCACTCCCCTCTCTTTTCTCCCTCCCTCCCTCCTCTTGCTCTCCCTCCATGCCTCTCTCTCCCTCCCTACCTCTCTCTACTACTCTCCCTCCCTCTCTTCCTACCTCCTTTTTCCCTCTCTCCCTCCCTCTCTCCCTCTATCCTTCCTTTCCCCCCCTCACTCCCTCCCTTCCTCTATACCTCCCGACCTGCATCCCTCCCTCCCTCTTTCCTTCCCTCTCTCCCTCCCTCTATCCTCTTTTTCCCTCTATCTTCTCCCTCTCTCTTTCTCCCTCCCTCTATCCCTCCTCTCCCTCTCTTCCTCCCTCCCTCTATCCCTCCTCCCTCTCTTCCTTCATCCCTCCTCTCTCTCTCCCTCAATCCTCTCCCTCTCTCCCTCCCTTCCCCCCCTCTCCCTACCTATCTCCCTCCCTCTATCCCTCTCTCTATCTCTCCTTCTTTCCCTCCCTCTATCCTCTCCCTCCCTCTATGCTCTCCCTCCCTCCCTCCTCCCTCTTTCTCTCTCCCTCCCACCCTCCTCTCTCTCCCTCTCACCCTCCATCCCTCCCTCCCTCTATCAATCCCTCTCTCCATCCCTCCCTCTCTCCCTCTATCCTCTCCCTCCCACTTTCTCCGTCCCTCTCTCCCTTCCACCCTCCCTCCCTCCCTCTTCTCTCTCCCTCCCTCCCTCTCTCTCCTACTCTCCCTCCCTCGATTCCTCCTCTCCCTCTCTCGCTCCCTCCCTCCCTCCTCTATCTCCCTCTCTCCCTCCCTCCTTCATCCCTCTCACCCTCTATCCTCTCCTTAACTCTTTCTCCCTCTTGCCTCCCTCCTTCCTCCCTCTATCCCTCCCTCCCTCCCTCCTTCCCCCCTCTATCCCCCCCTCCCTCTCTCCCTCCCTCCCTCTCTCCCTCTTTCTCCCTCTCTCCCCCCCTCCCTCTATCCCTCCCTCTCTGCCTCCCTCATTTCTTCCTCTCTCCCTCCCTCCATCCTCCCTCTATCCCTCCCTCTTTCTCCCTCCCTCCTCTCCCTCCCTCCCTCTCTCTCTCTCCCTCCCTCCTCTCTCTATCCCCCCCTCCCTCTCTCCCTCCCTCCCTCTCTCCCTCTATCATCTCCCTCCCTCTTTCTCCCT
Organism: Argentina silus; assembly: GCF_951799395.1. Classification (NCBI taxonomy): domain Eukaryota; kingdom Metazoa; phylum Chordata; class Actinopteri; order Argentiniformes; family Argentinidae; genus Argentina; species Argentina silus. Next base: position 5,274,061 of record NC_139654.1, on the reverse strand, counting down.
CTCTGCCTCCCTCATTTCTTCCTCTCTCCCTCCCTCCATCCTCCCTCTATCCCTCCCTCTTTCTCCCTCCCTCCTCTCCCTCCCTCCCTCTCTCTCTCTCCCTCCCTCCTCTCTCTATCCCTCCCTCCCTCCCTCCCTCCTTTCCTCTCTCCCTCTTTCCCTCCCTCCCTCTCCCTTTCTCCCTCCCTCTACCCCTACCTCCCCTCTCTCTCTCTCTCTCTCTCTCCCTCCCTCTCCTCCCTTCCTCTTTCTTCCTCTCTCTCTCCCTCCCTCCCTCCCTCCCGTCTGTAGTGAATGGAGTGGATGTTTTCCTGCCACCAGAGCCCAAGACCAGAGCCCAGGACCAGTTCTTCCAATGTGAGTGTGTTTCTCCTGAAGTAGCTGACAGTTTCTCTCTCTCTTTATCTCTCCCTCCCTCCCTCTCTCTGTTCCTCCCTCCTCTCCCTCCCTCCCTCCCTCCCTCCATTGATCCTCTCCACAAACCCTGAGACACAACTAGAGATCTCTAGGAGAGGGAGAGACTCATCAAAGACAGCCTACATATCTGACTCTCCCTCTCTCTCCCCCCTCTCTCTCTCTCTTTCTCTCTCCTCTCTCTCTCTCCCTCTCTCTCTCTCTCCCTCCATCCCTCTCTCTTTTTATCTTCCTCCGTCCCCCTCTCTCTTCCTCCTTTCTCTCTCTCTCTCTCCCTCTCTCTTTCTTTCTCCTCTCTCTCTCTCTCTCCATCCCTCTCTCTCTTTCTCTTCCTCCGTCCCCTCTCTCTCTCTCTCTCTCTCCTCTCTCTCTCTCCTTCCCTCCCTCTCTCTCTTTCTCTTCCTCCGTCTATCTCTCTCTATCTTCCTCCTCTCTCTCTCTCTCCTCACTCTCTCTCTCTCTCTCTCCTCTCTCTCTGTCTCCCTCCCTCCCTCTCTCTCTTTCTCTTCCTCCGTCTCTCTCTATCTTCCTCCTCTCTCTCTCTCTCTCCTCTTTTTCTCTCTCTCCTCTCTTTCTCTCTCTCTCTCCCCCTCTCTCTCTCTCTCTCTCTCTCCCCTCTCCTCTCTCTCTCTTTCTCTCTCCTCTCTCTCTCTCTCCCTCCATCCCTCTCTCTCTTTCTCTTCCTCCGTCCCCCTCTCTCTCTCTCCTCTCTCTCTCTCTCTCTTTCTCCCTCCCTCCCTTCCTCCCTCTGCTCTTCTCCCAGATGCCTGTGAGCTCACACTGGACCCAAACACAGCACACAGACTCCTCTCTCTGTCTGAGGAGAACAGAAAGGTGACACGGGGGAGAGAGAAGCAGCCGTATCCTGATCACCCAGAGAGATTTGAGCGCTGTCCACAGGTGCTGTGTAGAGAGGGTCTGACTGGGCGCTGTTACTGGGAGGTAGAGTGGAGTGGGGGAGGGGCTGGTATAGGAGTGACATATAAAGGAATCAGCAGGAGAGGAGGAGGTGATGACTGTGGGTTGGGATTCAATGACAAGTCCTGGAGTCTGATCTGCTCTGATGACAGATACTCCGCCTGTCACAATAAGAAGAAGACTGTCATGCCTGTCCCCTCCTCTGGCTCCCACAGAGTAGGAGTGTATCTGGACTGGCCGGCCGGCACTCTGTCCTTCTACAGCGTCTCCTCTGACACACGGACCCTCCTGCACACATTCCACTCCACATTCACTGAGCCCCTCTACCCAGGGTTTGGGTTTTGGCCTGGCTGTTCAGTGACCCTGTGTAAACTAGTCTCAGGGAGATCACACTGAACACCAAAGGCTCAAAGATGTCGGATCAGAACATGATGCAGTCGGATGGTGGTGTGTTTTCACTGAGATGTTGGATGTACAGATGTTCCCTCTCCTAGTGTGTAGGGTGTAGTGTGTAGTGTGTAGGATTGTTGTGTGTAGTTATATTATATTTTACTATATATATATATATATATATATATATATATATATATATATATAGTAAAACATAATATAACTACACACAACAATCCTACACACTATATATATTATGTCACATATATATTATGTCACATGTCACATATATATTAAATAAAATGCATCTGATAGTAAAATAGACTGCAATAGAGTGACAAAAAATAGAAGCTTACATGTTTTTTAGTTTTTTTGATGGAAATGCATCTGACAATCCAGATGAATGATTAGATGATCAAATCAGACTGATGATGAACTCTGAGAATAACACAGGAGAGAGTGTCTGTATGTATATAAGAGTTGGTTAGATTGGGTGTTTGAGTTGTGATGCTGGATTACGTTGCTGTGTGTAAGATAGTATGGTCAATTTCCATAGAAAATAAAGATTCCTAATTCCACAAAGGAAAGGTAGAGAGAGAATTAAGAGCAGGGTGGCCAGTGATTGATTTGTGAAGGGAGAGTAGTGGAGATGTTTATACTTATAATAGGAGGGGAAACCAGGCCGCGACGCGATGTAGGAGATTAATGATATTGGTGATATAAGTGATTTGTAAATGAGGGAGGTAACCTAGATTTGAAAGTATAAATGGCGGTCTGAAAGGACAACGAAAAACCCCTTTGCAAACGTGTTTACTTTTATTACTTGTGAATAAAAGTCTCTGAATAAAGCATCAGCTCTAGTCTTTGCCATTTTTTATGTTCAAGTTGCAATCACAGTCAATCACACTGTTACTGTATGAACTAGCTACAGTCAACCACACTGCTACTGTATGAACTAACTATAGTCAATCACACTCCTACTGTATAAACTAGCTTCAGTCAATCACAATGCTACTGTATGAAATAGCTACAGTCAATCACACTGCTACTGTATGAAATAGCTACAGTCAATCACAATGTTACTGTATGAAATAGCTACAGTCAATCACACTGCTACTGTATGAAATAGCTACAGTCAATCACACTGCTACTGTATAAACTAGCTTCAGTCAATCACAATGCTACTGTATGAAATAGCTACAGTCAATCACACTGCTACTGTATGAAATAGCTACAGTCAATCACACTCCTACTGTATAAACTAGCTTCAGTCAATCACAATGCTACTGTATGAAATAGCTACAGTCAATCACACTGCTACTGTATAAACTAGCTTCAGTCAATCACAATGCTACTGTATGAACTAGCTACAGTCAATCACACTGCTACTGTATGAACTAGCTACAGTCAATCACACTGCTACAGTCAATCACAATGCTACTGTATGAACTAGCTACAGTCAATCACACTGCTACAGTCAATCACACTGCTACTGTGTGAACTAGCTACAGTCAATCACACTGCTACTGTATGAAATAGCTACAGTCAATCACACTGCTACTGTATAAACTAGCTTCAGTCAATCACAATGCTACTGTATGAACTAGCTACAGTCAATCACACTGCTACTGTGTTTACTAGCTACAGTCAATCACACTGCTACTGTATAAACTAGCTACAGTCAATCACACTGCTACTGTATGAACTAGCTACAGTCAATCACACTGCATCTGTATGAACTAGCTACAGTCAATCACACTGCTACTGTATAAACTAGCTACAGTCAATCACACTGCTACTGTATGAACTAGCTACAGTCAATCACACTGCTACTATATGAAATAGCTACAGTCCCAATGCTACTGTATGAACTAGCTACAGTCAATCACACTGCTTCTGTATGAACTAGCTACAATCAATCACACTGCTACTGTATGAAATAGCTACAGTCCCAATGCTACTGTATAAACTAGCTACAGTCAATCACACTGCTTCTGTATGAACTAGCTACATTCCCAATGCTACACTATATTAACTTGCGACTGTAGGTATTTCATACAGTAGCAGTGTGACTGACTATCGCTAGAACTAGCTACAATTACATGACTACTGTATGAACTAGCTACAGTCAATCACACTGCTACTGTATAAACTAGCTTCAGTCAATCACAATGCTACTGTATGAACTAGCTACAGTCAATCACACTGCTACTGTATGAATTAGCTACAGTCCCAATGCTACTGCATGAACTAGCTACAGTCAATCACACTGCTACTGTATGAAATAGCTACAGTCAATCACACTGCTACTGTATGAACTAGCTACAGTCAATCACAATGCTACTATATGAACTAGCTACAGTCAATCACACTGCTACTGTATGAACTAGCTACATTCCCAATGCTACTGTATGAACTATCTACAGTCAATCACACTGTTACTGTATGAACTCGCTACAGTCAGTCACACTGTTACTGTATGAACTAGCTACAGTCAATCACACTGGTACTGTATGAACTAGCTACAGTCAATCACACTGCTACTGTATGACTAGCTACAGTCAATCACAATGCTACTGTATGAACTAGCTACTGTCCCAATGCTACACTATATTAACTAGCGACTGTAGCTATTTCATACAGTAGCAGTGTGACTGACTATCGCTAGAACTAGCTACAATTACATGACTACTGCATGAACTAGCTACAGTCAATCACACTGCTACTGTATGAAATAGCTACAGTCAATCACACTGCTACTGTATGAACTAGCTACAGTCAATCACAATGCTACTATATGAACTAGCTACAGTCAATCACACTGCTACTGTATGAACTAGCTACATTCCCAATGCTACTGTATGAACTATCTACAGTCAATCACACTGTTACTGTATGAACTACCTACAGTCAATCACACTGTTACTGTATGAACTAGCTACAGTCAATCACACTGGTACTGTATGAACTAGCTACAGTCAATCACACTGCTACTGTATGACTAGCTACAGTCAATCACAATGCTACTGTATGAACTAGCTACTGTCCCAATGCTACACTATATAAACTAGCTACAGTTAATCACACTGCTACTGTATGAACTAGCTACAGTCAACCACACTGCTACTGTATCAACTAGCTACAGTCCCAATGATACACTAGCGACTGTAGCTTTTTCATACAGTAGCAGTGTGACTGACTATCGCTAGAACTAGCTACAATCACATGACTACTGTATGAACTAACAACAGTCAATCACACTGCTACTGTATGAACTAGTTACAGTCAATCACACTGCTACTGTATAAACCAGCTACAGTCAATCACACTGCTACTGTATGAATTAGCTACCGTCCCAATGCTACACTATATGAACTAGCTACAGTCAATCACACTGCTACTGTATGAACTAGTTACAGTCAATCACACTGCTACTGTATCAACTAGCTACAGTCAATCACACTGCTATTGTATGAATTAGCTACAGTCCCAATGCTACTGTATCAACTAGCTACAGTCAATCACACTGCTACTGTATGAATTAGCTACAGTCCCAATGCTACTGTATGAACTAGCTACAGTCAATCACATTGCTACTGTATAAACTAGCTACAGTCAATCACACTGCTACTGTATAAACTAGCTACAGTCAATCACACTGCTACTGTATGAACTAGCTACAGTCAATCACACTGCTACTGTATGAACTAGCTACAGTCAATCACACTGCTATTGTATGAATTAGCTACAGTCCCAATGCTACTGTATCAACTAGCTACAGTCAATCACACTGCTACTGTATGAATTAGCTACAGTCCCAATGCTACTGTATGAACTAGCTACAGTCAATCACATTGATACTGTATAAACTAGCTACAGTCAATCACACTGCTACTGTATAAACTAGCTACAGTCAATCACACTGCTACTGTATGAACTAGCTACAGTCAATCACACTGCTACTGTATGAACTAGCTACAGTCAATCACACTGCTACTGTATGAACTAGCTACAGTCAATCACACTGCTATTGTCTTACGTGTCTCCAACATGTCTCACTTGTCTCGTACTTGTGTCACTCATTGTCTTGTCATTGCACTACTGCTTATTTGTATTATGTGTATTTTGTATGCTGCATTGTCATGGAATCAAGCCTAAGAATTTTACTCCCTGCACTTGTGTATGGGACGCAATAAACTTGAAACTTGTAACAGTAATGCCTTTTTTGTTGTAACTACCTGCTTGATAGTGAATATTTTAGATTACGGTCTCTAGCGGTTGTGAATGAACATTGTCAGCAACGACACACTGACTTATATTTGTGAGGTAGTTCAAGAACCACTGACAAGCATTCTGATCCAAATCTATTTAAGACAGTCGACTCACTAACATTGAATGATCCACTGGATCAAAAGCTTTTGATAGATCATTAAACAAGGCAGCACAATGCTGCTTTTTATCAAGGGCACAGACAATATCATTGATTACAAAGAATGTTGCTGAAATAATCCTGTCTCCTGGTCTAAAGCCTGATTGAAATGCTTAGTTTAGACTTCACTACCCATAAGGCCTGCTGTAGTTTAGACTTCACTACCCATAAGGCCTGCTGTAGTTTAGACTTCACTACCCATAAGGCCTGCTGTAGTTCAGACTTCACTACCCATAAGGCCTGCTGTAGTTTAGACTTCACTACCCATAAGGCCTGTTGTAGTTTAGACTTCACTACCCATAAGGCCTGCTGTAGTTTAGACTTTACTACCCATAAGGCCTGTTGTAGTTTAGACTTCACTACCCATAAGGCCTGCTGTAGTTTAGATTAGATTCAACTTTATTGTCATTGTGCAGAGTACAAGTACAGAGACAACGAAATGCAGTTAGCAGAAAAGTGCAGTGTGATAAAAAAAATTTTTTTAAAAAAAGAGAAAGGAGGATTGTAAAGAAATATTTGATACATGTTTATAATTGGAATGCATAGGTTCAGGTTTGAAATGCATTAGTATTATTATTATTTAATTGCATATTATTGCGATGTGCAAATGTTTAAGAACAGTCAGAAACTGATGTTTTGTTAGGTACAAGGAAGGAACGCGTTTTTATTTATTCTTTTGAAGGAAGGGAAGATGTGTTGTTATTATAGTACATGATATTGGTTCCGCCCTATGCTGTTGTACCCGGACTGAGGGACCGCAGGTAAAACCTACGATGCTTGAATGTACAGATGAACGTCGTGGAATAAAGCCAGTAAAAGAAACCCTGCCCGTTCATTCCTAGTTAGGAATACAAATAAAATACAAACATAACAGTAGTGAGAGTCGATGTGGAGTTATCTTGAGCCGAGCTCTCAGCCCACCTCGGCGATGTTTGCGCGCCGCCATCTTGGTACACGCCCTCCCTGCGTGATTGGTGGATTTGGTAGCAGGCTAGGTTGAGTCGCTCAGACGCTGCCTGTTGATTGGTCGATTCGCACGTCCGTCTTCTTCGCTACACGTGTTGTCGGCATTGACAAACATTTCAGTGACATGCGCGCGATGTCCAAGATGGCGGCGCGCATGCATCGCGAAGCCCGCTGTCTCTCCAGAGTTTGCGAATTAGTGGTTATTTGCGTGTTTATTTCAAGTATTCTCGCTAAAAACAGTTTAGCGTCCATATCGTACAGCCGACGACAACTTCTGGACATCGGCTCCGGCATTCCAGGCATCTTTTATCGACGCAATACCCTGAGATCAGAGCAGAACAGCGGGACCAGCTGACTCCGCTACACCGACCGGGATGGAAAACCCAGCCGAGGGAGCCGAGGTGGGCTGAGAGCTCGGCTCAAGATGACATCCACATCGACTCTCACTACCTCGTCTTTTCTCCTCACCGATGTTCCTTCCCTGGATGAGACAAGATGGATGAACTGCGGCTGCGGATCCCCCCCCCCCCCCCCCCCCCCCCACACACACACACACACACACACACACACACATGGATGACGGACTGCAACATGATGGTTCTCACGGAAACCTGGCCCAACAGCGAGGTGTGGTGGGAGGGGGGGGCTGCTCTGTCTTCACTCTCTGAATATGTTGCCCTCCTCAAATCCTGACCCACCTGGCCTTAGATCAGCTCATGGGACTCCACAATACTGCACTAACCCAATAGCAAGCAAATACATGATACCAGACGTAGAAATCCAGTCACGACAAATGCATCCATGGTTGCTTGCTCCCCTGTTGAGAGCAACTATAACTCTCACTTATGCATTCTTATCATAATGCACCACAGTGATCTTTTGGCTGCATGTAGCTGCTCTCTGCTGGACTGGGGAGTCCACCCTGTCAACTACAGACACTGAGGTGAGATCTCAGACTATTCTTGTTGTCAGACACGTCATTACTAAGTGTCTGTTACATTATCAATGATACTCTTGTTGCTCTGCAAGGCTCAATGATTGAGACAGACAATGTCCATTATTTTCCAATCAATTCCTATATCATGGTTCTGTGTGTGTGTGTGTGTGTGTGTGTGTGTGTGTGTGTGTCTGTGTCTGTGTCTGTGTCTGTGTGTGTGTGTGTGTGTGTGTGTGTGGTGTGGTGGGGTGGGCACTCTCTCAATAACCTTTCTTTCCTCAATTCCTCATCAATCTGGCCTGAGATCAGCTGATGGGGCTACACAACCCAATAGCAATCAAATATACCAGACTGAGAAATACATTGACTACAAACATGCCTGTGATTGGCTTGAATAATGAATTCTTATCATAATGCACCTCAGTGATCGTTTGGCAACATGTATTTATTCCTCATTCAGGCTGAATGGATGTCACCTCACAGAGAGATGCTGTGAAGCGTTGGCCTCAGCTCTCAGCTCAGACTCCTGCCACCTGAGAGAGCTGGACCTCAGTAATAATGATCTACGTGACAGGGGGGTGAAGCTGCTCTCTGCTGGACTGGGGAGTCCACACTGTCAACTACAGACACTGAGGTGAGGTCTCAGACTATTCTTTTTGTCAGACACATCATTCCTAAGTGTCGGTTACATTTTAATTCGATGGAATCAATGATACTTGCACAGAAAGGCTCAATAATTGAGACAGACAAAGGATATTATCATCCAATCAATTACTATATAATGTGTGTGTGTGTGTGTGTGTGTGTGTGTGTGTGTGGTGGGAGGGGGGCTGCTCTGTCTTCAATATCTGAATATGTTTGTCCTCCTCAATAGCTATCAAATACATGATACCAGACGTAGAAATCTAGTGACTACAAATGTATCCATGGTTAATTGCTCCCCTGTTGAGAGGAACTATTAGATTAGATTAGATTAGATTCAACTTTATTGTCATTGTGCAGAGTACAAGTACAGAGACAACGAAATGCAGTTAGCGTCTAACCAGAAGTGCAAAATAGCAGAAAGTGCAATGAACAGTATTTACAGGTAGTGCAATAAATGATCAGTAGTAGTGCAGTATAATATAGTAATATAAGCAGTATAATATAGCAGTATGTGAGTAGCAGTAGCATTATAGCAGAATAAATAGTTACAGTATGAGCAGTGTAGCAGCATATGAGCTGTATGGGTAATGCAGTCTAGCAGTATATATGTATTAACAGTAACATGAGGTAGATGCAGAATAAATATAAATATGGAATGCCGTATAAACAGTATAAACAAGTATGTACAGTAGTATTAAAGAAAATATAGGATATGTGCATTATGTGCATTATGAACAGTATGGACAGGTATGTACAGAAGAGCAGTGGTATTGAGTAAGAGAAGGGGAGGGGAGTATAGTGCAATAGTGCAATTGTCCGGGTGGGGGGGGGGGGGGGGGGTGGGGGTTGCGGGGGTAGTAGGTTGTCAGGTAGGTGTAGTGTTCGAGTTCAGCAGGGTGACAGCCGCAGGGAAGAAGCTGCCTCTGAACCTACTGGTTCGGGTGCGGAGAGACCTGTAGCGCCTCCCGGAGGGGAGTGGGGTGAAAAGTCTATGGTTGGGGTGAGAGATGTCCTTGACGATGCTGCGTGCCTTACGCAGGCATCGTTTGCCCTGGACAGCCTCGATGGAGGGGAGTGAGGAACCGGTGATGCGTTGGGCAGTTTTCACCACCCTCTGCAGTGCTTTCCGGTCCGATGCCGAGCAGTTGCCATACCATACTGTGACACAGTAGGTAAGGATACTCTCGATGGTGCAGCGGTAGAAGTTCACCAGGATCTGAGGAGATAGATGGACCTTCTTTAGTCTCCTCAGGAAGAAGAGACGCTGGTGAGCCTTCTTTATCAGGGTGGAGGTGTTGAGGGTCCAGGAGAGGTCCTCAGAGATGTGGACACCCAGAAACTTGAAGCTGGTGACTCGCTCCACCTCAGTCCCGTTGATGAGGATGGGGGTGTGTGCGCCAGCTTTAGACTTCCTGAAGTCCACAATGAGTTCTTTGGTCTTCTTGGTGTTGAGAGCCAGGTTATTGTCGTTGCACCACACTGTTAGGTGCTGGACCTCCTCCCTGTAGGCCGACTCATCGTTGTTGCTGATGAGACCGATCACCGTTGTGTCGTCTGCAAACTTAACAATGGTGTTTGAGCCATGTACAGGTGTGCAGTCGTAGGTGAAGAGGGAGTAAAGGAGGGGGCTCAGCACACAGCCTTGTGGAACGCCGGTGTTCAGGGTGAGGGTTGAGGAGGTGTGGTTGTGAAGCCTAACAGACTGCGGCCTGTTGGTCAAGAAGTCTAGAATCCAGTTGCAGAGGGAGGGGTTGATGCCCAGTTGCCTGAGTTTGGAGATCAGTTTGGAGGGGATGATGGTGTTGAATGCTGAGCTGAAGTCAATAAACAGCATTCTCACATAAGAGTTAGTCTTGTCGAGGTGGGACAGGGCGGAGTGAAGTGCCGTTGAAATGGCATCCTCTGTACTCCTGTTCTGCCGGTAGGCGAATTGAAAGGGGTCCAGTGTGGGTGGTAGGCAGGTCTTGAGTTGAGCTAAGACCAGCCTCTCGAAGCACTTCATGATGATGGGCGTGAGTGCCACTGGTCGGAAGTCATTTAAGCTCGTTGCAGTGGAGTGTTTTGGCACCGGCACGATGGAGGTGGTTTTGAAGCACGCGGGGACAGCTGCTTGGGCTAGGGACAGGTTGAATATGTCAGTCCAAACCTTAGTCAGCTGCACAGCGCAGGCCCTGAGGACGCGTCCGGGGATCCCATCAGGACCAGCAGCCTTGCGTGCGTTAGTCCTGCTCAGTGCCGCACACACGTCGGTGGGGGATAGAGTGAGGGGCTGGTGATCCGCAGGGAGCACAGCCTTGGTGGCCACCTCCTTGTTGTCCCTGTCAAAGCGGCCGTAGAAGTGGTTCAGCTCATCAGGGAGGGAGGCGTCAACGGAGAGGGGTGAGGTGTTAGATGGTTTGTAGTCAGTGATGGCCTGGATGCCCTGCCACATGCGTCGGGGGTCAGAGTTGTTTCTGAAGTGATCCTCTATCCTCAGCTTGTGGTTGTGCTTGGCCTTTTTGATGCCCCTCTGCAGATTAGCCCTGGATGAGCTGTAGGCCCGAGCATCCCCTGATCTGAAGGCAATGTCGCGTGCCCTCAGCAGGAGTCGGACCTCACTGTTCATCCATGGCTTCTGATTAGGGAAAGTGGTGATCCGCTTGAGTGTGGTGACACTGCTGATGTTGGAATTGATGTAGTCCAACACAGATGAGGCATATGAATTAATGTCCGTGTGGGAGTCATGGGTGGCCTGAGTGGCAAACACACCCCAGTCAGTGTTTCCAAAACGCTGCTGGAGCGCTGAGTCAGCTCCCTCTGGCCAGACCTTGACTGTCCTCACTGTAGGTTTCACTCGTTTGATGAGTGCTGAGTACTTGGGCAGTAGGAACAATGAGAGGTGGTCTGATTGACCTAGGTGGGGGAGGGGAACGGCTTTGTACGCATTAGCCATGCTGGTGTATACTTGGTCCAATGTCCTGTCTCCTCTGGTGGGGCAAGAGACATTTCGGTGGAATTTGGGCAGTACAGTCTTTAAGTTGGAGTGATTGAAGTCACCCGCGACAATGAAGGCTGCCTCGGGATGCAGAGTCTGTTGTTTGCTAATGGCAGCATACAGTTCTTTCATAGCAATCTTAGCATTAGCATCCGGGGGGATATAGGCTGCCGTGATAACAGTAGACGTGAACTCTCTGGGCAGATAGAAAGGTCTACACTTAACCATGAGAAACTCCAGGTTAGCTGAGCAGTGACTCTCGGTGATGGTAGTGTCCGTGCACCACGTCTTGTTCACATAAATGCACAAACCTCCACCTCTGGTCTTACCGGAGTCGCCTGCTGTTCTGTCTGCTCGGAGAACGCAGCGCCCTGCTAGCTCGATAGCGTTGTCGGGAACCTCGCTGTTGAGCCAGGTTTCAGTGAAAACCATGATGTTACAGTCCATAATCCATTTGTGGGTGGTGATCCGCAGCCGCAGTTCATCCATCTTGTTTGCCAGGGAACGAACATTTGCAAGGAAAAGGCTAGGTAGTGAGAGTCGGTGTGGAGTTAGCTTTAGCCTAGCTCTCAGCCCACCTCGGCTCCCTCGCCTGTGTTTTCGTTTCCGAGCCGGTCTGGGGCCTCTTCCGGTCGGTGTAGCGGAGTTAGCTGGACCCGCTGTTTTGCTAATCTCGGGTATATCGTCGATAAAGATGACTGGAGTGCCGGAACCGATGTCCAGAAGTTCTTGTCGGCTGTACGATATGAACGCTAAACTGTTTTTAGCGAGAACTATAACTCTCACTCATAAATTCTTGTGCCACAGTGATCGTTTGGCTTCATGTATTTATTTGTTGTCAGACACATCAGTCCTAAGTGTATTACATTGTCAATGATACTTGCACTGCAAATATCAATGATGGAGACAGAACATTTACATGATCTTCCAATCATTTCCTAAACTGTTCACTGTGACAACACTAGTCCTACCACTTTATTTGTATTCCACGTTTTTCATTTGTCAGCTCCCAGACCATCATCCCGTGCGTGCATTTATTTTACCATGATGAGCGGTCTTCATAATTTAAAAAAAATCGATGAAGGATACTGTCTTACCTTTCTTAGATAATATGTTTTTGAGAAACCATTTCAGAGGGACAGCAACACATTCACAGTTCAATAACAAGAGGCCGACCTTTAGGTCAGGATGGCCTTGCAGCTGACTCAGCACATCCCCACCAACAGATATAACCCAGGGGACAGATTTAACCGCTGTCAACCTGACTGGCTGTCTTGATTCGTACCATTACTACATAAAATCATAAACGAGTACAATACTGATCATAAAGGAATCAATGAACAGTGCATGACTGAACAAAATATAATCATCATGACATGGTCATACTGATTTAAAATAGATGGTTGTTTGGCTGTATTGATTATAATAATATCATAAATGACAGATGAGAAATCTGTCTCCCCTCACACTATCAAGGAGGGAGCATGGGAATAAGGCACACAATGCAACAATCATGTATTGTACAGCTTCTAATCACATCATCTTCTGCTCTATTTATCATCAAAGGCAGAATTTCAAAGAGTGTGTGTGTGGGGGGGGGGGCACTCTCTGAATACCGTTACTCTCCTCAATTCCTGAACTATCTGGCCTTAGATGAGCTGATGTGGCTCCACAATACTGCACTAACCCAATAGCTAGCAAATATACCACACTTAGAAATACAATGACTACAAACCTGCCTGTGATTGGCTTGAATCATAAATTCTTATCATAATGCACCACAGTGATCGTTTGGCTGCATGTATTTATTTGTACTCCTCATTCAGGCTGAATGGATGTGACCTCACAGAGAGATCCTGTGAAGCGTTGGCCTCAACTCTCAGCTCAGACTCCTGCCACCTGAGAGAGCTGGACCTCAGTAATAATGATCTAGGTGACGGGGGGGTGAAGCTGCTTTCTGCTGGACTGGGGAGTCCACACTGTAAACTACAGACACTGAGGTGAGGTCTGGGACTATTCTTGTTGTCAGACACATCATTCCTAAGTGTCTGTTACATTATCATTCTATTGAATCAATAATACTTGCACAGAAAGGCTCAATAATTGAGACAGACAAAGGACATTCCAATCAATTACTATAGTGTTTGTATGTGTGCGTGTGTGCATGTGTGTGTGTGTGTGTGTGTGTGTGTGTGTGCGCTCTGTCTTCACTCTCTGAATATGTTGCCCTGCTCAAATCTTGGTCCACCTGGCCTTAGATCAGCTCATTGGACTACACGATTCTGCACTAACCCAATAGCTAGCAAATACATGATACCAGACGTAGAAATCCAGTGACTACAAATGTATCCATGGTTGCTTGCTCCCCTGTTGAGAGCAACTATAAGTTTCACTCATGAATTCTTGCACCACATAATCGTGTAGCTACATGTATTTATTTGTATTCCTCATTGATATGTGGCCTTTCAACTGGCAAATAAAGAGGATTTAAAGCTGCACATGTACATTAGAGAGGAATAATCAGATTCTTGATATCTGATGGAGTGACACTATTTCCCCAGGTTGTCAGGCTGTGGAGTCCCAGAGGAAGGCTGTGTTTCTCTGGCTTCAGCTCTGAGATCTAAGCCCTCCCACCTGAGAGAGCTGGACCTCAGCTACAATCACCCAGGAGACTCAGGACTGGCGCTGCTCTCTGCTGTACAGAAAGATCCACTCTGTAAACTACAGACACTGAGGTAAAGGCTGAATATGTGGCTGGACGTATCAATGAGATTAATGCACAGTATCTAATTTCCACATGATTGTGAGTGTGTCATTCAACCACTGTGGGTTCTTCTGTGGTTGATATAGTGTGGACCATGGTGGAGAGTGCATGCTCAAACCTGGGCTGATCAAATGTAAGTCACCAACGCTGTAGAGAATAGGACTGTGATATTACTCAAGAACCAGGTTACAGCAAAATTCAAACAGAGCACCAGTATTGTATGTTACATCCTAATGGTCCCTCCTAAAGACCTCTTCACCCTGTACATCTTTCATTGTAATTTCTGTAAATGTAAATGTATTCATATGTAAATCTAAAATATTAGTAAATGTGAATTAGTTGTATCCCTTGTAAAAAAAATTAAATTAATAAGTAATATTTTGGGAAAAAAATAATGTTATCATAACAGGATGACATTGTGAATATTATATTTTATTCAATTATATTGATTTGATGATTATTTTTGCCCTCTCAATCAGATGCCTGTGAGCTCACACTGGACCCAAACACAGCATACAGAGTCCTCTCTCTGTCTGAGGAGAACAGAAAGTTGACACTGGGGAGAGAGAAGCAGCCGTATCCTGATCACCCAGAGAGATTTGACTACTGGGACCAGGTGCTGTGCAGAGAGGGTCTGACTGGGCGCTGTTACTGGGAGGTAGAGAGGAGTGGGAGAGAGGCTTATATAGCAGTGACATATAAAGGAATTAGCAGGAGAGGAGAGAGTTATGACTGTGTGTTGGGATACAATGACAAGTCCTGGAGTCTGTTCTTCTCTGGTAACAGTTACTCCGCCTGGCACAATTATAAGAGGACTGTCATATCTGTCCCCTCCTCTGGCTCCCACAGAGTAGGAGTGTATCTGGACTGGCCGGCCGGCACTCTGTCCTTCTACAGCGTCTCCTCTGACACACGGACCCTCCTGCACACATTCCACTCCACATTCATTGAGCCCCTCTACCCAGGGTTTGGGCTTTGGAGCGATGGCTGTTCAGTGACCCTGTGTAAACTAGTCTCAGGGAGATCACACTGAACACCAAAGGCTCAAAGATGATGGATCAGAACATGATGCAGTTGGATAGTGGTGTGTTTTCACTGAGATGTTGGATGTACAGATGTTCCCTCTCCCAGTGTGTAAGGTGTAGTGTATAGTGTGTAGGGTGTAGTGTATATATATATTAGTATATATATATTATTAAATTAAATGCTTCTGATAGTGAAATAGACTGTAATTGAGTGACAAAAAACAGAAGCTTACATGTTTTTTAGTTTTTTTTATGGAGATGCAACTGACAGTGAAACAATCCAGATGAATGATTAGATGATCAAATCAGACTGATGATGAACTCTGAGAATAACACAGGAGAGAGTGTCTGTATGTATATAAGAGTTGGTTAGATTGTGTGTTTGAGTTGTGATGCTGGATTACGTTGCTGTGTGTAAGGTAGCAGGGAGTGGATGTGAAGACAGCTCTCCTTCTCTGTCAGTAGAACATGGACAGTGTCTTTGGAACATCCTAATCTACACAGTGTGTAATTGATTCCTATGCAAATCAGAGACCCTATGAAAACAAAGATAATTATTCCGAAATGACATGAACTATTATCCTTGCATTAAGATGGACTCAATTCAACATATTGAGTGATTTGTTGATGACATTTTTGCATTTTAGCTAATTTTAAGAGTCATAACAAAAGGTCTGAATACTTTTGTACATGAGGTATTTCTGTATTTCAGTTGTAATAAATGTACTGAAATTTCAAAAATCGTGTTTTCGCTTTGTCATTCTGGGGTATTGTGTGTGGATTGATGGCAAATTCTTTTAATTGAATCCATTTCAAATTTACTCTATAACACAAGAAAATGTGTAAAAAGTGAAGGGGTCTGAATACCTTCAGAAGGCGCTGTACATGTTCTGAACTTCACTTTCCATGCATTCCTTCCTTTTTATATAGTAATCATCTAGTACAGTAATATCTATGCATCATGTGACATTGTGAGGGGCAGCCAAGGTGCAGGCTGCTTTTCCCCTCTCTGTCTGTGGGCTGTGGGAGGCATGGCTCTCATGAGAAGACTTCACCTGTCCCCTGCAGTACCGCTCCCTGCCATGGGAGGCATGGCTCTCATGAGAAGACTTCACCTGTCCCCTGCAGTACTGCTCCCGGCCATGGGAGGCATGGCTCTCATGAGAAGACTTCACCTGTCCCCTGCAGTACCGCTCCCTGCCATGGGAGGCATGGCTCTCATGAGAAGACTTCACCTGTCCTCTGCAGTACCGCTCCCTGCCATGGGAGGCGTGGCTCTCATGAGAAGACTTCACCTGTCCCCTGCAGTACCGCTCCCTGCCATGGGAGGCGTGGCTCTCATGAGAAGACTTCACCTGTCCCCTGCAGTACCGCTCCCTGCCATGGGAGGCGTGGCTCTCATGAGAAGACTTCACCTGTCCCCTGCAGTACCGCTCCCTGCCATGGGAGGCATGGCTCTCATGAGAAGACTTCACCTGTCCCCTGCAGTACCGCTCCCTGCCATGGGAGGCATGGCTCTCATGAGAAGACTTCACCTGTCCCCTGCAGTACCTCTGACCCCCAGAACCCAGACCTCCAGACCCCCAGACCTCTAGCCCTCAGACCTCTAGCCCTCAGATGGGGGCACCACCTGGTGGTCATTTACTAGTATTACAACAACAGAGAGATTAGAATCCAGCCAGTTAGCAATAAGCACTGAATCCTAAAAACCCAGAAATTGAACCTGAAATATTCTTTATAACATAACAGATCTTTTATAATGGAACAGTGTAATAGAACATCAGTGTAATAGAACATCAGTGTAATAGAACAGTGTAATAGAACATCAGTGTATTAGAACATTAGTGTAATAGAACATTAGTGTAATAGAACATCAGTGTAATAGAACATCAGTGTAATAGAACATCAGTGTAATAGAACAGTGTAATAGAACAGTGTAATAGAACATCAGTGTAATATAACATTAGTGTAATAGAACATCAGTGTAATAGAACATCAGTGTAATAGAACATCAGTGTAATAGAACAGTGTAATAGAACAATGTAATGGAACGTTAGTGTAATAGAACATCAGTGTAATAGAACATCAGTGTAATAGAACATCAGTGTAATAGAACAGTGTAATAGAACATCAGTGTAATAGAACATTAGTGTAATAGAACATCAGTATAATAGAACATTAGTATAATAGAACATTAGTGTAATAGAACAGTGTAATAGAACAGTGTAATAGAACATTAGTGTAATAGAACATCAGTGTAATAGAACATTAGTATAATAGAACATTAGTGTAATAGAACAGTGTAATAGAACAGTGTAATAGAACATTAGTGTAATAGAACATTAGTGTAATAGAACATCAGTGTAATATAACATTAGTGTAATAGAACATCAGTGTAATAGAACATTAGTATAATAGAACATTAGTGTAATAGAACAGTGTAATAGAACAGTGTAATAGAACATCAGTGTAATTGAACATTAGTGTAATAGAACATCAGTGTAATAGAACAGTGTAATAGAACATTTATGTAATAGAACATTAGTGTAATAGAACATCAGTGTAATATAATCTTAGTATAATAGAAAATTAGTATAATAGAACATCAGTGGAAACCAAAGGGGACCTTTTCTTTCCAGTGTTAACACTTCACTTAGCAACGTTATGACAACCCAAATGTGCAGACAGGCCTAGGAGACGAGTTAACCTTGACCCTAACCCTGACTCTAACCCTGACCCTGACTCTGACCCTAACCCTAACCCTAACCCTAACTCTGACCCTGAACCTGACTCTGACCCTAACCCTGACTCTAACCCTGACCCTGACCCTAACCCTAAACCCTGACTCTAACCCTAACCCTAGGGGATGAGTTAACTTTAACCCTAACCCTAAACCCTGACCCTAACCCTAGGGCTAGTAGAACCATGTAGTTTGGCTCTTCAAACCCACCTCCTCGTTGCTAGGCAACCCCCCCCCTTTTCCCTCCACCGTTCGTATTTTACGACATTTTTTAGAAAAAAATGTTTTATGAAACTCCTTCAAACCACACAATCTCCCCACCCCCTCGTTGCTAGGTAACCCACCATATCCCGTCCCTTTCCGACATTTTCTTTTCCTTTACGACATTCCCTCAAACACACCAACCTCCCTTATTTTACGACATTTACTATTATTATTATTATTATTATTATTATTATTATTATTATTATATCTTTACGACATTTACTTCTTCTTTACGAGAGAAGGGGAGACAGACACCATGGAAACCACCACCACCACCGACACCGGCGGCTCCTCTGGTACTCGTAGCGGGTCCTCTGGGACCGTCTCCCCCGGTGGTACCGTCTCCTCTACCGGCTCTGAGGCTAATGCTAACGGGGCTAACTAACGAAGCTAACGAATTTACCTACCGAGTGCAGTGTTGACGGGGTGATAAAGGCTAATGCTAACTGGCTCTAACGAACTGACCGTGTGTGTGTGTGTGTGTGTGTGTGGAAACGCGTCGTGTCATCATTACTCGACATTCCCTCAAACCCACCCCCTCGTTGCTAGGCAACCCCCCCCCTTTCCCTCCACCGTTCGTATTTGTTTTGAAAAAATATTTTTACGACAGTCCTTCAAACCACACACACACTCTCCCCACCCCCTCGTTGCTAGGTAACCCACCATATCCCGTCCCTTTCCGACATTTTCTTTTCCTTTACGACATTCCCTCAAACCCACCAACTGTTCCTCGTTGCTAGACAACCCCACCCCTCCCTCATTTTACGATATCTTTTTATTATTATTATTATTATTATTATTATATCTTTACGACATTTACTTCTTCTTTGCGAGAGAAGGGGAGACAGACACCATGGAAACCACCGACACCGGCGGCTCCTCTGGTACTCGTAGCGGGTCCTCTGGGACCGTCTCCCCCGGTGGTACCGTCTCCTCTACCGGCTCCTTCGGCGGCTCTGGGACCGTCTCCTCCGGCGGCTCTGGGACCGGCTCCTCCGGCGGCTCTGGGACCGTCTCCCCCGGTGGTACCGTCTCCTCTACCGGCTCCTCCGGCGGCTCTGGGACCGGCTCCTCCGGCGGCTCTGGGACTGTGTCCTCCGGCGGCTCTGGGACCGTCTCCGGCGGCTCCTCCGGCGGCTCTGGGACCGGCTCCTCCGGCGGCTCTGGGACCGGCTCCTCCGGCTCCTCCTCTGGTACCGGTACCCGGACCTCGTTTCTGACCCGGGCCACGACGCTCAACCTCCACACCGGGAACCTCGTCAACCGGAGCCGGCTGAAGAAGAAGTGTCCGTCGTCCCCGAGTGAGGAGGTAAGAAGGGCGGGGGGGGGGGTCGGGAGGCTAGAGGCTAATGCTAACGAAGCTAACGAATTTACCTACCGAGTGCAGTGTTGACGGGGTGCTAAAGGCGAATGCTAACTGGCTCTAACGAACTGACCGTGTGTGTGTGTGTGTGTGTATTATGAATGTGATTAAATAAATACTAAATATGTCGTTTTATTGTCATTTTCTGTCTGTCTGTCTGACCTGTTGTTGCCCTCCAGCGCCAGGATTGTATCCGCGCCATGCTGTCTCTGACCTGTCTGTCTCTCCATCTGACCTGTCTGTCTGTTGTTGCCGTAGCTCCAGGACTGTATCCGCGCCACGCTGAGTGACTGGTCCTCCGAGACGCCGTCGGCCGGGGAGAAGGTGAGACTCATCCCTCTCTTCTCTCTCTCCTTTCCTGTCTCTCTCTTCCTTCCCTCCTTTCTTGTCTTCCTTACCTCCCTCCCTCCTGTCTCTCTCTCTCCTTCCTTCTCTCCTTCCCTTCCCTCCTTTCTTGTTTCCTGTCTTCTTTCCTTACTGTCGGCGGAGGAGAAGGTGAGACTCATCCCTCTCTTCCCTCCCTCCTTTCCTTCGTCTCTCTCTGGATGCTCCACACGCACACCCACATACAGGCACACTCACGCGCCCAGAGGCGTCAATGTTTAGTGAGTCAAGTGGCAACGTGTGTGTGTGTGTGTGTGGGTGCTCCTGAGAGAGGGAGACACACACACTCACACAGACACACCCGTGTTTAGTGAGTCAAGTGACAACTTCATATTTATATTTATTCTGCTATCTACCTCATGTTACTGAGATAGATAGATAGAAACTTTATTTATCCCAGGGGGAAATTCAGGTTCCAAGTAGCGTACAGACATAGGGGTATCACACATAACATACACATACAACATTAGCAGTATTTTATACAGGCGAGGTGCAGTTGTAAATGTCTTTGCAGTTAGGTGAGGTGCTAAAAGGTAAGGTGCAATTATAGCATTAAATACTAAAAACTAAATACGGGCTACATAAATATGGACTATTTTTAAAGTGCATTTAGTCCCGGCTGGTGGAGGGAGGTAGGGGCTCTGTATGAGACCTAGCATAGCTAGTAAACATTGTAGATAATGAGGTGAAACAGTGACATGATACATGATGGTGATGTGATAGGGTGGAGGTTATGCAGAGAAGTCCATCTCTTTGCCCTTGATTGACATGTTGTAGAGTTGTATGGCTCTGGGGACAAATGATTTAGTAAGTCTGTCAGTTTTGCTTGTCAGTGCTCGTAGCCTCCAGCTGATCAAGCTCTTCTGCTGGATGATGGTGTGGTACAGTGGGTGACCTTCATTGTCCATGATGGTGAGCAGTTTGCTCAGAGTTCTTTTTTCCATTACTGAAGTCATGCTCTCCTGTTAATACACATATATACTGCTAGACTGCATTACCCATACAGCTCATATGCTGCTACACTGTTCATACTGGAACTATTTATTCTGCTATAATGCTATAATGCTACTGCTAATTCATATACTGCACTACTTACTGCTCATATATTGCACTACCTGTAAATACTGTTCATTGCACTTTCTGCTATTTTGCACTTCTGGTTAGACGCTAACTGCATTTCGTTGTCTCTGTACTTGTACTCTGCACAATGACAATAAAGTTGAATCTAATCTAAAACGTGTGTGTGGGTGGGTGCTCCTGAGACAGGGAGAGAGAGAGGGAGACACACACACAGGCAGGGAGACGGGGGGGAGGCAGAGAGGGGGGGGGGTTAAACAGGGAGGGAGGTTCTGCTGAGGTCAGCTAATCTCTCTCTCTGGTTCGACTAGTCTGGTCTGTCTCTAACCTGTCTCTCTCTCTCTAACCTGTCTGTCTGTCCAGGAGTCAGACGTCCTGGACTGCTCCCCCCCCCCAGGCACGCCTGTCTGTCTTTCTGTAATCTGTCTGTCCTGAACCTGTTTGTCTCTCAGACCTGTCTGTCTCTCCAGGAGTCTGACGTCCTGGACTGTTCCGGCCATCACGCCTGTCTGTCTCTCTCTATAACCTTTCTGTCTGTTTACCTGTCTCTCTCTCTCTCTCTAACCTGTCTGTCTCTCCAGGAGTCTGACGTCCTGGACTGCTCCACCCCCCAGGCGGCCGAGACCACCATCACACCGGAGGAGAGGGAGGAGCTGAAGGTGTCTGGTACGCTACGACAAGCTAACGCAGGCTAACGCTACGCTAATGCAGGCTAAGGCAGGCTCACGCAGGCTAACGCAGGCTAACACATGATACCGCCACCACATGCTGCCGCACGCTAACACACACCACGATAACACATGCTAATAAATGCTAGTGCATGCTAACACCGGCTCACACGCACCACGATAACACACGCTAACCCAGGGCTAACAAACGATACCAGCCCATGATTACACACGACGCGACCACACGTTAACCCAGGCTAACGTTGTCGTTGCAGTCAAGCTGTTCCTGTGCGAGTCGGACCAGTCGTGCATCAGACAGGCTGTCGACCTGGGTGAGTCCTGCCTGCCTGCCTGTCTCTCCCCTCCACAGCCTGTCTCACCCTCACCCTGGCGACCAGGAGGACAACATCCCCCCCCCCACACCCAGACCCTCTCGGACCTCTAACCTGTCTCCCTCCCCCCCAACAGCCTGTCTTACTCTCGCCCTCTCCCAACTCGACTCGGTCATCCTGGCGCCCCCTCCCGGCCCCCCGGGGGACGACCACGCCCCCCAGACCCTCTCGGACCTGCGGCCGGCGTGGGTTGTCTTGGAAACGCTGGTGGCGTCCGGGAAGGTGGTCGCCATCGGGACGTCGGACCTGGACAAGGGCCTCCTGGAGGAGCTGCACAACTGGGCCCAGGTGGGTGTCTGTCTGTCTTTCTCTGGCCTGTCTGTTTGTCCTGGGCTGGGGGGGGAGGGTGGGCGTCTGTCCCTGACCTGTGTCC
The DNA here is from genome assembly GCF_951799395.1 of Argentina silus. Classification (NCBI taxonomy): domain Eukaryota; kingdom Metazoa; phylum Chordata; class Actinopteri; order Argentiniformes; family Argentinidae; genus Argentina; species Argentina silus. The sequence goes on along the minus strand of NC_139654.1, from coordinate 5,251,338 downwards.
TGTGTCAACCTGGCGTCCTGGGGGGGGGGGGGGGGGGGTGGTTCTGTCTGTCTAACCTGGACAAGGGCCTCCTGGAGGAGCTGCACGACTGGGCCCAGGTGGGTGTCTGTCTCTGACCTGTCTGTCTGTCCTGGACAAGGGCCTCCTGGAGGAGCACTACGACTGGGCCCAGGTGGGTGTCTGTCTGTCTGTCCTGGGCTGGGGGTATCTGTCTCTCTCTCCATGTCCAAGGTGAAACCCCACCAGTAACCAGGTCAACCTGAGGGCGTACGTCAACTGTCTGTCTCTCTCTGTCCCAACCAAGCAGTTAACAGTGTCTCTCTCTCTCTCTCTCTTCCGTATTCAAGGTGAAGCCCACCAGTAACCAGGTCAACCTGGCATCCTGTTGTGTGATGCCCCCCGATCTGACAGCGTACGCCAAGCAGGCGGGGGTCCAGCTACTGACCCACAACGACCCCAAAGGTGGGTGTCTGTCTGTGTGTCTCTCTCTGACCTGTCTATCCCCCCTCTAACCTAACCTCCCTCTCCATCTGAGCTGTCTGTCTCTCTCCCTCTAACCTGTCTGTCTCTCTGTCGTCTTCCAGAGCTCATCACGTCGGCGGGCTTCCAGGAGGCGCTCCGTGAGAGCGCGGCATTAGCGACGGCGTCCCACGGCGACACCGACCGTGATGACCGTGGTGACGCGGCGTCGGCGTGGCGCCTCCGCTGGGTCCTGCGCTACGCCATCATCGTCAAGAGCCGCGGCATCATCAAGGCCAAGGGCTACCTGGTCCACGCCACCCGGGTAGCATAGCATAGTCTGGTGTAGTCGAGGATAGCCTAGTGTAGTGTAGCCTTAGCGTAGCATAGCCTGGTGCGGCCTAGCCTTAGCGTAGCATCGTGTAGCCTTGGTTAGCCTGGTTAGCGTATGCCGGACGACACCTAGGTTCAGTTGAAAGGCTTAGCTACGGGTTTAGCCACGCTAGGGTTAGCTCATAGCGGCTAACGTGAACCAGACGTTGGTTGGGGCCTGCTGTTAGCGCTGATGTTGAAGTGCCTGTCTGCCTGTCTGTCAGAGTACACTAGCTAGCGACTAGGTGGCTAAAACATGCTAGGTAGCAGCTAGGTGGCTACTCACACCCACACACATTTGATTGAATTGATGACTAATAAAATAATTCATGGATTAAAAAAAAACAGATGATGTCGTTTTGGTTATTTCATTAAAAAGGGAGGGAGGGGGAGGCGTCTGGTTGATTCCCTGTAGGGCGTCTGTGACCCCCCCACTACCCCCCTGTACCAACCCTAACCCTAGAGACCTCTTCACCCCCACTAAACCTAACCCTAACTCCCTATCAGCTCGTGAGGACAGTTAGGGGTTAGGTTTAGGGTTAACCGTTGCCGAGAAAAAGTCAAGCGGGAAAAGATTTTGATTTTTTAAATGATGGGTATGTCACACACATGTTTTCTGTTTTGGGTTAGGGTTAACCCTAGTACAGGGGGGTGGTGGGGGTGAAGAGGTCTCTAGGGTTAGGGTTAGTACAGGGGGGTGGTGGGGGTGAAGAGGTCTCTAGGGTTAGGGTTAGTACAGGGGGGTGGTGGGGGTGAAGAGGTCTCTAGGGTTAGGGTTAGTACAGGGGGGTGGTGGTGGTGAAGAGGTCTCTAGGGTTAGGGTTAGTACAGGGGGGTGGTGGGGGTGAAGAGGTCTCTAGGGTTAGGGTTAGTGCAGGGGGGTCATCAATTCAATCAAATGTGTGTGTGTGGGTGTGTGTAGCCACCTAGCTGCTACCTAGCGTACTCTGACTGACAGACAGACAGACACAGACAGACATACAGACAGGCACTTCAACATCAGCGCTAACAGCAGGCCCCAACCAACCAACCAATGTCTGGTTCACGTTAGCCGCTATGAGCTAACCCTAGCGTACCTAACCTAACCCTAAACGTGGCTAAACCCAAGCGCCGTCCGGCAAACGCTAACCAGGCTAACCAAGGCTACACGATGCTACGCTAAGGCTACACTACACTAGGCTAGCCTCGACTACACCAGACTATGCTACGCTACGCTACCCGGGTGGCGTGGACCAGGTAGCCCTTGGCCTTGATGATGCCGCGGCTCTTGACGATGATGGTGTAGCGCAGGACCCAGCGGAGGCGCCAGGCCGACGCCGCGTCACCGCGGTTACGGTCGCCGCGGTCATCACGGAGCGCCTCCTGGAAGCCCGCCGACGTGATGAGCTCTGGAAGACGACAGAGAGACAGGTCAAAGACAGACAGACAGCTCAGAGGGAGAGGGGGGGAGGGAGAGAGAGAGACAGGTTAGAGGGGAGACAGACAGGTCAGAGAGAGAGAGACAGCGCCTCCTGGAAGCCCGCCGCCGAGATGAGCTCTGGAAGGAGAGAGAGAGAGAGACAGGTTAGAGGGAGAGACAGACATGGAAAGAGAGGGAGGGAGAGAGAGAGTCAGGTCAGAGAGAGACAGACAGCTCAGATGAAGAGGGAGGTTAGGTTAGAGGGGGGACAGACAGGTCAGAGAGAGACAGACAGGTCAGGGACAGAGAGAGAGACACACAGACAGACACCCCCAGACAAACACCCACCTTTGAGGTCGTTGTGGGTCAGTAGCTGGACCCCCGCCTGCTTGGCGTACACCGTCAGATCGGGGGGCATCACACAACAGGATGCCAGGTTGACCTGGTTGTAGTGACTAAAACATTTCCTATTGTATATCGCTCAGGGTCTGGCTAGGTAGGCTGTAGTAGACGCTAGTAGAACAAACGGAGACGAGAGTTACGTTGAAATAAAATGATCTTCGGTTTATTGTTCCATTTTCCACAAAAATGATATTCAAAATGCAGGCTATCAAAATTATAAAGCAATCTAGTAAGCTAAAATATGCTACCATTTGCGAACAAACAAACAGGCTGTCAAGGTCAAGATCAAGGTCTAAAGACTGTGTGCTTTCCTAGCCAAAAACCCCTACTGGTAGCCTTGGCACTTCCTATATAATAACGGACCTCTCCACCTGCAGGGGGAGCCACTAAACAGAAATCACCGTCACACATATTACAACATAGAAAATGAGCACTTTATGTCCCAAAAGAAAAATATAGAAATTGGCTCCTACATAACCGGCCCCTAATTGTATCACAAAAACAATTACTTATATCAATTTAAAGGAGCCTATGTTACTTCAATCATTAACAAACTTAGAAATATCGATGATTTCAATAATAATAAACATTGTGTGAGGTGTGACGATCTACTTGACCTTTAGGTAGACCTCAATGGGTTCCTGAAGCCGGATGGCTGCTACTATTCTGTGTCTTCTAGCAGCAGACAGAGCTTTGTTATGGGTCTCTCCAGAACGCTGGTTTGTGTCTTGACTTTGACAGCTCTCACCAGGCCTTTGGAGTCCGACTTCACCTCCAACACTCTTCCTAAGACCCATGAGCCGCGTGGTGCAGAGGAATCGACCACCATCACCACGTCTCCAGGAGTGAAGCTTCTCCTCTTCGTGCACCATTTTTGTCTCTCCTGCATGAGAGGTAAGTACTCCTGGCTCCAACGCTTCCAAAATAAATCGGCCATGTATTGCACCTGTCTCCAGCGACGCCTTACGTACAGGTCATTCTGCTCAAAGATTCCAGGTGGTAGAATGGGCTTGGTTTTTAGGAGCAAGATGTGGTTTGGGGTAAGAGGCTCAAAGTCCTGTTGCTGCTGACTGTGGTGATTGGACGGCTGTTTAAGATGGCTTCCACTTCACACAGGATGGTCTGCAGCCCCTCATCGTCCAGAGTCTGTTGTCTCAAAACAGAATGGAGGACCCTTCTCACTGACCTTATGAGCCGCTCCCACACTCCTCCATGGTGGGATGCTCCAGGGGGATTGAAACTCCACTGTACACCCCTGTGAAGAAGAGCTCCTTCTACTTTCTTCTGGTTGAGGGCTGAGAGGGCTTCCCTGAGCTCCCTCTCGGCCCCGACAAAATTGGTGCCGTTGTCAGACCGGATATGTTTCACTTGTCCCCTCCTGCAGGTGAACCGTCTCAAGGCGTTGATACAGGAGTCTGTATCAAGAGAGTTGGCGACTTCAATATGCACGGCCCTACTAGTCATGCATGTGAATAATACCCCGTACCTCTTCAATGTGGTGCGTCCTCTTTTGACGTCGATAGGGCCAAAATAATCAACACCTACATTGGTGAATGCAGGCAAGTTTGGCTGGAGCCTTTCCTGTGGCAAGTCAGCCATCTTCTGCTCTCCGATTTTGGCTCTGTGCTGCCTGCACACGACACAATCTCCTATTATTTTCCTTGAGGCAGAGTTGGCCTTGATTATCCAGTATTTTTTCCTCAGCTCTGAGAGAATGTGGTTTCTCCCTCCATGTCCAGTTTTTTTATGAATGTCACGTAGAATGAGTGTGGAAGTGTGACTGCTTTTAGGGAGAATGACAGGGAACTTCATCTCCTCTGGCATAGCTGCCCGGCTCAAACGTCCTCCCACTCTGAGCATTCCCTCCTTCAACACTGGGTCAAGTCTGTAGAGGCCGCTCGTCCTCTTGGATGTAACAGATAATGGAGTTCTCTGCTTTCTCCAGATCTTCCAGAGAGACTGTTTGTCTGCCCTGTGTGGCTTTGACATCCGCTATCTTCTGGTCAATGGCCTTCTGAGCGTTTCGAGTAACTGTGTTTTGGTTGATAGTGGACTGAAGCACTTTCCTTCTCTGAGCCAGCAACTTCAAAGCTTCCTTTAGCTTCTGAAACCATGCCACTGCAACCTTCAGTCTTCTCCAGCTGGAGAAATATGTGATCAGCATGTCTGTGGGCTTGTCACCTCCTTTGCCGATAGTTGCAACGGTTGGGTTTCTCTTGACCTCTGAGTCATCAACAGAGAGTGTGATAGAGACCAGGGGGAACTGTGGCCTCTTCTGACTTCCAGATCATTTCTGGGCCATGAATCCAGCCTGTGTTCTTCAAAAAGGCGTCAGCTTTCTGCCCCCTAGAGGCAGCATCGGCAGGATTCATCTTTGTATTTACGTATCTCTATTGTGCCACCTTTGTGGCCTCTCTAATAGCAGAGATCCTGTTGGAGACAAATGTGTGGAACCTTGTGTGTTCATTAGCGATGTACTTGAGTACTGACTGGCTATCAGTCCAAAACATTGAGTTTTGCAGCTGTAGCTGTAACTCTGAGCGGAGCATTTTATCCACTTTAGTGGCGAGCACTGCGGCAGCGAGCTCCATCCTGGGGATCGTCGTTTTCTTCAAGGGAGCCACTCTGGCCTTTCCTGTCATGAAGGCAACATGAACAGTGTTCTCCTCGTTCACGAGTCTCAAGTAGCTCACTGAACCATATCCTAGCTCGCTCGCATCTGAGAAGTGGTGCAGCTGCGCTTGCTTGTATGAGCCAAGGTTGCTTGGTTTGATGCATCGTGGGACTTTGAAATCCTTGATCTGCTGGAGATCTGCAGTCCACTTGATCCACCGGTTCAAGAACCCTTGAGGTACTTCCTCATCCCAGCCACACTGGATGCTGCAGAGCTCCTGTAGTAGCAGCTTGGCTGTAAGGGTGAAGGGAGCGAGGAACCCTAAGGGGTCATAAATGGAGCTGACCATTGACAGTATCCCTCTTCGAGTGGGTGGTTGTGGCTTGATGGTGACATTGAATGTGAAATTGTCCTCTTCCACCACCCATCGCACTCCAAGTGCACCTTCAGTTGGGAGTCTGTCTTTGTCCAGGTTGAGCTCCTTTACCTCTTTCGCTCTTCCTGCTTTAGGAATGGTGGCAAGCACCTGACGGTTGTTGGTTATCCATTTGGAGAGTTGGAAACCTCTCTGACAAGCAGACGTGAGCTCTGTGATGAGTAGACTGGCATCGTTCTCTGTAGACACAGACTTTAAGCAGTCGTCAACATAAAAATTGTTCAGGATTGTGTCAACCACTTCAGGTCTCAGATGTTTCCTGTTGTCTTCAGCTGTTCTTCTTAGCGCATAGTTTGCACAGCTGGGTGAAGATACAGCGCCAAACAGGTGCACCGTCATGCGATACTCCACAGGGGTCAGACTTACATCTCCACCAGGCCACCATAGGAATCTCAGAAAATCCTTGTCCTCTTCAGAAACCTTTACCTGGTGGAACATGGCTTGTATGTCAGCCATCATTGCGATTGGCTCCTGGCGGAACCTGAGGAGCACTCCTATGAGGCGATTGGTTAGGTCTGGACCTTGAAGCAATTCAGAGTTAAGTGATGTGCCGTTGAAGGATGCTCCACAGTCAAAAACAACTCTGAGTTTTCCTTTTCTGGGGTGGTACACCCCATGGTGGGGTATGTACCAGACCTTTCCATCCTTGCGCCTCAGCTGCTCCTGCGGAACTGCCTCAGCGTAGCCTTTGTCTATGACATCAGAGAGAAATGTTGTGTATTCCTCATGGTATGTCACGTTCCTTTTGAACTTCCTTTTCAGGCTTGACAGACGCTGTTCAGCCACATGGTGATTATCAGGCAGTGACACATCATCTCTCCTGAATGGCAATCTGAGACTGTAGTGTCCATCCACAATCTTGACTGAGTCCTCAGCAATCTTCATGAACCTTTTGTCCTCCATGGACATCTCCTTTGTCTCTTCATATGACTTTTCACTGAAGTCAGTGTTGTACTGTGAGACCAGCTGCTCCTGAATGTTGACCAGTGAAATCCTGTTGGCAGAGACTGAGTGACCTTTTCCTCTTCCTCCTCTCAGTGGTCCATTGACCACCCAGCCCAGCCTTGTCCTTACTGCATATGGACCCTCCCCTTGGCTGTTGATGACCTGCAATGGTTCCATTACCACTGGTGCATCAGTGCCAATCAATAGGTCAACATCAGCATCGATGCTGTGGAGTCTGACGTCCTTGAGGTATGGCCACTTGACTATATCACTTGGGTTAGGGATGTTCTGTTTTGTGACGGGCATGGTCTTGTGGGTGTATGCCACTGGGAGGGGTATGAATGTGTTGCCATGTAGCTCACTCACCTCCAGACCTGGGACAATATGACTGTTTACTGTCTTCTCTTGACCCATGGTGCGGAGCAGAATGTTGGTCTCTTTTCCTCTGATGTTCAACTGGTGCATGAGTCTGTCTGTGCAAAATGTGGCCGTACTGCCAGGGTCGAGGAATGCATATGTATGGATGATCTTGTTCCCTTTGTTGGATTTCACCTTAACAGGCACGATAGCCAGTGCACACTCCTCTTCACCGGCCCCAATATGGCCACCGGCCCCAATATGGCCACATGCAGAGAGCTTCACCCCATGGCTAGTTGAGTCCTCTGCTGTTCCTTGCACCGTTCCTTTTTCCTTGTCCAATGTTCCTATGTGAAGCACAGTTGGGTGGGTCTTATTGCACACTTTGCATGAGAGGCGCCTGTTGCAGTCTTTGCTCATGTGCCCTGGTTTGAGACACCCGAAACAGATTCCCTTTTCCTTTAGGAAACCAATCTTTTCTTTGTGCATTTTCCTTTTGAGTTGTGGACATGTCTCCATCATGTGTTCATTTGAACAGAACAAACAGACTTGCTCCTTCGTGAGCTGAGGTGTGGCTTGTGAGTTGCCATCTTGAGGTTGGGGTACGCACGCCACGCCGGTGGCGAAGTTGCTGCCAGTCACCTTCGGCTTTTGTGACTTGAAGGCTGTGGGCTTCTTTGCTGTAGTGCTGCGTGGATTGACTGTAGCATCCTGAATGTTGCCGAACACAGGGTCTGTTACAATCTTCACTTGTGTTTCAATGAACTTGACCAAGTCACTGAATTTTGCCCTGCTGTGCCGCCTTTCCTGTAGATTGTATGCTTCTGTTCTCCATCTTTCCCTGAGTTTAAAGGGCAACTTTGCAACAAGTGATTGTAGATTGGATGATAAATCAAGCTCCTCTAGGTATGCAATTTCAGCTATTGCATTACAGCAGCCCCTGAGGTACAAAGCAAATGCCTCTAATGCTTTGGAGTCTTCAGGCTTGATGGGGGACCAGGACAGGGCCTTTTCCATATATGCATTGGCAATTTTGAATTCATTACCGTAATGCTCTTGAAGCAGCTCTTTAGCTTTCACGTAGCCATTGTTTGGATCCATGTACATGCAGGTCCTAACTAGTTCTCTAACCTGCCCCCTGGTGTACTGTTCAAGGTAGCACAACCTGTCTTTTGCACTGTCAGTCTTGGTCTCTATGATGTGCTCAAAGGATCTGATAAATGATCTATATTCAACCAGATCACCTTCAAAGACCTTAATGTCCTTTGGCGGCAGAGATGACAGTTGCTGTTGCTTGATGAGAGCGGCAGTGATGTCATTTTGGCTCTGTAAGATGTTATACAGAGCTGCACCTCTTGGGTTTGTTTGTGGTGCTTGTTGTGCTGGGGCTTGCACAGAGAATGAAGGGTTAGGAAGGTTAAATGGTGGTTGGGTGTGCATAGGGGTTCCACTTTGTGTTACATTTCCACTTGCTGGCTGTGGCTGTGCACCTGTGGGCTGTGCGGCTGGCTGTGAGTGTGAACCTGACTGTGCACTTTGTTGTTGCCCATAAGCTGAATGTCCATGAGGTGGTGCTCTAGGCGTTACAGCGGGATACAGGAAAGTGGGTGAGGCAGGTGATGTTAGAAGGCTTTGATGGCTGAAATGAGGTCCTTTTGGGGGCACAACTGATGTGTCCACAGTGCTCCTTTGCACTGGTTCAGTTTGTTTTGAACTTGTTCCGGTTTCCATTCCAGAAGCTTGTGTTCCTGACTCCTCAAAATATTCAGTCATCCCATCATCTCCTTATGTTCTCGTCTGAGTCTCCATGCGTTTGCTGAAAACAGAGATTTTAGCTGAAGCAGCTTCCAACTCAGCTCTCAGTTCCAATGCTTCCTTTATTTTCCTGATTTGTTCCTTTTGCCTATTGAGCATTTCCTCCTCATCCTCCAAGGCATGTTTTTCTATGAGCGCACTCAATTTTGCTTCCAAGGCAGCCTTCTCCGCTTCAGCCTGGGTGCATGAAGATGCTGTAGAAGAGACTTTGGAACTGACTTGAGATGCACTTTCATGGGGAGCAACATCAACAACAGCTTTAGCATCCTTACCATTAGTGACATCTCCATCATCATCATCATCATCATCAGTCATTTTGGGTGGATTTGACAGCCAGTTATTCACATGAGCGTTAAATTCATCAACAGAGGCTATTTTGGGCTTAAACCAATTGTCATTGTCTCTGTCGTCATCATTCAACAGCTTTTGATAGGTGGAATGTGCATCTTTAAATTCTCCGACCAAGGCATCATATCTGAACATATTCTCCTTCACCTCATCAATATTTGCCACATCCTTCATCAATTCAAGGACTATGTTCTTTCTGCGCGTTAACTGCCCAAGCTTGGCTTTTCTGGATGAACGCATTTCCTTTTCCTCCAAAACATTTGCGATGTCCTCCGAGCGGACTTTTGCCTCGCCATCAGTCATGTTGACACAAGCTGACTTTACTTCTTATCAAAACGGGATTGTTGTATCATGCCAAGTTCGCGTTCGTTAATTTCTTCGTTCAGCCCAGTCCTAGCACCAGGCGCTCCGTATTACAATAATGCGGTCCAAATTCAAACAAGCGTGGCACACCAAACAATTTATAACTCCTGGCTTTGTCACAAATCCACTCCTTTAGTGATCCTTAATCCATATTACATCCATCTTGAAGGAACTCTCATCCAATCTTGCAATTTTACATACCGCTCCGCGCTTAGCATTAGCATTAGCCGTCGTACGTTGATTCCTCCTGGTCCTTTGTTTGGTGCCACGCTGTTCCTCCAAACTCCACGTTTCCTTGGAAAACCCAGTAATCCACGGATCCACAAGCAAGTCTTTAGACTAATGTAGTGACTAAAACATTTCCTATTGTATGTCACTCAGGGTTTGGCTAGGTAGGCTGTAGTAGACGCTTGAACAAACGGAGACGAGAGTTACGTTGAAATAAAATGATCTTCGGTTTATTGTTCCATTTTCCACAAAAATGATATTCAAAATGCAGGCTATCAAAATTATAAAGCAATCTAGTAAGCTAAAATATGCTACCATTTGCGAACAAACAAACAGGCTGTCAAGGTCAAGATTAAGGTCTAAAGACTGTGTGATTTCCTAGCCAAAAACCCCTACTGGTAGCCTTGGCACTTCCTATATAATAACGGACCTCTCCACCTGCAGGGGGAGCCACTAAACAGAAATCACCGTCACACATATTACAACATAGAAAATAAGCACTTTATGTCCCAAAAGAAAAATATAGAAATTGGCTCCTACACTGGTTACTGGTGGGCTTCACCTTGGATACGGGAGAGAGAGAGACAGGTCAGGGAGAGACAGACAGACAGGCCATCAGATCGGGGGGCATCACACAACAGGACGCCAGGTTGACCTGGTTACTGTTGGGGTTTCACCTTGGACATGGAGAGAGAGACAGACAGGTCAGGGAGAGACAGAGACAGACACCCACCTGGGCCCAGTCGTAGCGCTCCTCCAGGAGGCCCTTGTCCAGGACAGACAGACAGATCAGACAGACAGACAGTTCAGAGACAGAGACAGACACCCACCTGGGCCCAGTCGTAGCGCTCCTCCAGGAGGCCCTTGTCCAGGACAGACAGACAGGTCAGAGACAGAGACAGACACCCACCTCGTCCCAGTTGTACAACTCCTCCAGGAGGCCCTTGTCCAGGACAGACAGACAGGTCAGGGATAGAGAGAGAGAGAGAGAGATGTCGCCGAGGGCGAGACTAGTATGGCCTTTACCCGGCCTGAACATCACACTCAGAGTTACGTAGTTAGTAAGATAAGTCAGAGACCGGGGAAGGGTCCTGTAGCGACGGGTAAAGCTGCTTGTATACTAGGGGAGTGTACTCCGGAGGAAATGCCAAAGGATGGGGAGGCCAGGGACACCGTCAGTGTTGAAGAAGGGCCACCTGAGATGGAAGCCGGGGCACCGGTTGGGCTTAGTGAGCAGAGGGCATCCACTGAGGCAGAGAAATTACCCTTAAACACCCAGGAGATGGAGCCAGACTCAGCTGAAAGCAAGGCTATAGATACTGCACCGGTACACAGTGGACGAGAGTTGTGTGTGTGTGTGTGTGTCTGTGTGTATGTCTGTGTGAGTGTGCGTATGTGTGAGTGTGTGTGTGTGTGTGAGTGTGTGTGTGTCTTCCTCTCTCTCTCCCTGTCTCAGGGGCACACACACATACACACACACACACACACACAGCCTAGTGAACTGGCCTCTACCACCGATACTGACACCGAGTCGACTGACTCTGGATCCGCTTCTGATGCTTCTGAATATAGGCCAAGGGCTAGGCCCAGCAGGCACACCTATTATAGGCCAAGGGCTAGGCCCAGCAGGCACACCTATTATAGGCCAAGGGCTAGGCCCAGCAGGCACACCTATTATAGGCCAAGGGCTAGGCCCAGCAGGCACACCTATTATAGGCCAAGGGCTAGGCCCAGCAGGCACACCTATTATAGGCCAAGGGCTAGGCCCAGCAGGCACACCTATTATAGGCCAAGGGCTAGGCCCAGCAGGCACACCTATTATAGGCCAAGGGCTGTAATAGATAAACGTATGGGTCGTAAAACTCCCGGGAAGCCACCTAAAAGCCAGGGGGTGCAGGAAAAGAAGGTGGATACACCACCACCCCCGCCAGGATCTCCAACCTCCTTAGGCACGCCAACTCGACGGGGTTGGAACTGGAGCTTCTCTAAATCTTCACTGACCAATAGTAAGACAGACGGATAGGTTTTGTTATTTTCTCATTTTTATCGTTTTAAATGTTATCATGTTAACATTTTAATCACGCTGTCTGTAACCCCATTTTATGATATTTTAGCTATGCTGTAATGCTTTGAACATTAATTAAACATCATATCCTGCATTCAAAGCAACAGTGTCATGAAATGTAATGGTTTATAATTTTTACTTTAAATTGTAGAACTCAGTAGAAGTCACATATCTCCTCCTGGTAATGAAAAAGGTTATAGGCTACTGTGCATGTGTTATCATAGGATCTGAAGGGTTATATCTGGCCCATTATTATTACCTCCATTGGGTATATTTTCCATACCGATAAATCTTGTATCCGCAACCACACCAACTGGCACTCATTGAGGTTAGAGAACCGCTTCTGTGCACGGTTTTATAGGGGTGACTTTTCAGTGCATTTGAAGTGAGTGAAGGAAGCTTTTATGGAGGAACTATGGGATTTTTAGGCTGTTAACAGCGGAGTGAATCTAACCACCACCGACCTACACCGGACCCCGAGGTCCAAACCTGTTACTAGAGGGTTGGTCCCGGAGCCCTGTAAAGGGCTTTGAGTTCTGGTTGTGAATTTTATATTTTTAAACTGAAACTCAACTTTTGCCGGGAAACAGAGACAGAGAGAGACAGACAGACAGACAGACAGACACACACACCGTCCAGGACAAACAGACAGGTCAGGAACAGACAGACAGACACCCACCTGGGCCCAGTCGTGCAGCTCCTCCAGGAGGCCCTTGTCCAGGTCCGACAGACAGACGTCGACCGGGGGGCCGAGGGGGGGGCGCCAGGATGACCGAGTCGAGTTGGGAGAGGGCGAGAGTGAGAGTGGTGTCATTTGTTAGCCTGTGTTAACGTGTGGTCGCGTCGTGTGTAATCATGGGCTGGTATCGTTTGTTAGCCCTGGGTTAGCGTGTGTTATCGTGGTGCGTGTGAGCCGGTGTTAGCATGCACTAGCATTTATTAGCATGTGTTATCGTGGTGTGTGTTAGCGTGCGGTAGCATGTGGTGGCGGTATCATGTGTTAGCCTGCGTTAGCCTGCGTTAACCTGTCTTACCCTGCATTAGCGTAGCGTTAGCCTGCGTTAGCTTGGCGTAGCGTACCAGACACCTTCAGCTCCTCCCTCTCCTCCGGTGTGATGGTGGCCTCGGCCGCCTGGGGGGTGGAGCAGTCCAGGACGTCAGACTCCTGGAGAGACAGACAGGTTAGAGACAGACAGGTTAGAGTGAGAGAGAGACAGGTAAACAGACAGACAGGTTAGAGAGAGAGACAGACAGGTCAGAGAGAGAGAGACAGACAGGCGTGATGGTGGCCTCGGCCGCCTGGAGGGTGGAGCAGTCCAGGACGTCAGACTCCTGGAGAGACAGACAGGTCAGAGAGAGAGACACAGGTAAACAGACAGACAGGTTAGAGAGAGAGAGACAAGTTAGAGACAGACAGACAGACAGAGAGACAGACAGGCGTGATGGCCTCGGCCGCGTGGGGGGTGGAACAGTCTAGGACGTCAGACTCCTGGAGAGACAGACAGGTCTGAGAGACAGACAGGTTCAGGACAGACAGATTACAGAAAGACAGACAGGGGTGCCTGGGGGGGGGGAGCAGTCCAGGTTAGAGACAGACCAGACTAGTCGAACCAGAGAGAGGGAGAGAGAGAGAGAGATTAGCTGACCTCAGCAGAACCTCCCTCCCTCCCTGTTCAACCCTCCCCCCAAACCTGCCTCCCCCCGTCTCCCTGCCTGTGTGTGTGTCTGTGTGAGTGTGTCTGTGTGTGTGTGTCTGTGTGTGTGTGTGTGTCTCCCTCTCTCTCTCCCTGTCTCAGGAGCACCCACCCACACACACACACACAGACACACACACACACACACACACGTTTTCACTTGACTCACTAAACATTGACGCCTCTGGGCGTGTGAGTGTGTGTCTGTGTGTGTGTGTCTGTGTGTGTCTGTCTGTGTGTGTGTGTGTGTGTGTGTCTCCCTCTCTCTCTCCCTGTCTCAGGGGCACACACACACACACAGACACACACATGTTGTCACTTGACTCACTAAACATTGATGCCTCTGGGCGTGTGTGTCTGTGTGTGTGTGAGTGTCTGTGTGAGTGTGTGTCTGTCTGTGTGTGTCTGTCTGTGTGTGTGTGTGTGTGTGAGTGTGTGTGTGTATGTGTGTTGTGATGGCCCAGCCGGTGAGCAGTGCCCCACAGAGACACCTGGTGGCCACAAGGGGGAGGCAAAGGCAGCCATGGGGTGTCGTGCTGGATGGGAGGTACTATCCCAGTTCTATGTCCTGGAGACTCCGCCACCAATCAGATGACTCAGCTCACCGCTCACAGGTGCGCTGAGTCAGCTCGGCGATCCTGAGGCCTTTTAAACTCCCCAGGACAAGCTGAA
>NC_139654.1:5219669-5232169 GCF_951799395.1 Argentina silus | reverse complement strand
TTAGCACCCCGTCAACACTGCACTCTGTAGGTAAATTCGTTAGCCCCGTTAGCATTAGCCTTTAGCACCCCGTCAACACTGCACTCGGTAGGTAAATTCGTTAGCTTCGTTAGTTAGCCCCGTTATCATTAGCCTCAGAGCCGGTAGAGGAGACGGTACCACCGGGGGAGACGGTCCCAGAGGACCCGCTACGAGTACCAGAGGAGCCGCCGGTGTCGGTGGTGGTGGTGGTTTCCATGGTGTCTGTCTCCCCTTCTCTCGTAAAGAAGAAGTAAATGTCGTAAAGATATAATAATAATAATAATAATAATAATAATAATAATAATAATAATAATAATAGTAAATGTCGTAAAATAAGGGAGGTTGGTGTGTTTGAGGGAATGTCGTAAAGGAAAAGAAAATGTCGGAAAGGGACGGGATATGGTGGGTTACCTAGCAACGAGGGGGTGGGGAGAGTGTGTGGTTTGAAGGAGTTTCATAAAACATTTATTTCTAAAAAATGTCGTAAAATACGAACGGTGGAGGGAAAAGGGGGGGGGTTGCCTAGCAACTAGGAGGTGGGTTTGAAGAGCCAAACTACATGGTTCTACTAGCCCTAGGGTTAGGGTCAGGGTTTAGGGTTAGGGTTAAAGTTAACTCATCCCCTAGGGTTAGGGTTAGGGTCAGGGTTTAGGGTTAGGGTCAGGGTCAGGGTTAGAGTAAGGGTTAGGGTCAGAGTCAGGTTCAGGGTCAGAGTCAGGGTCAGGGTTAGAGTCAGGGTTAGGGTCAAGGTTAACTCGTCTCCTAGGCCTGTCTGCACATTTGGGTTGTCATGACGTTGCTAAGTGAAGTGTTAACACTGGAAAGAAAACGTCCCCTTTGGTTTCCACTGATGTTCTATTACACTAATGTTCTATTATACTAAGATTATATTACACTGATGTTCTATTACACTGTTCTATTACATAAATGTTCTATTATACTAATATTCTATTATACTAATGTTCTATTACACTAATGTTCTATTATACTAATGTTCTATTACACTGTTCTATTACATAAATGTTCTATTACACTAATGTTCTATTACATAAATGTCAAAGTCAAAGTCAAAGTCAAAGTGGCTTTATTGTCAATTCTTCACATGTCAAGACATACAAAGGAATCGAGAGGACGTTTCTCACTCTCCCACGGTGAGACAGATAAAGTGTCCAGGCACAACAGATAACACATACTAAAAGTAAAACATTCAATAAAAATAATTTAAACAGTGCAAAAAGAGCAGTCAGTAAAGACAGTAAAGTCAGTAAAATAGCAAAATAGCAGCCAAATACTGTGTATTATGTATAAAAAAATAATAGTGCAATAGTGCATTGTAGCAATAGAATAGTGGATTGTCCAGAGTCCGTGTGTTTTGGGGGGGGGGGGGGGGCTGAAGGGTTGGGAGGGGGGGGGTGGTTCCAGCTTCCTGACAGCTAGGAGGATGTGGCTGGGGGAAGTGAGGGGAGAGAATTTAGCTTCCTGACAGCTTGGGGTATGAAGCTTTTCGTGAGTCTGGTGGTGTGGGCACGGAGGCTCCTATACCTTCTTCCAGAAGGCAGGAGGCTGAACAGACTGTGTGCGGGGTGGCTTGCGTCGCTCACAATCGAGGTTGCTTTTCGGGTGAGGCGGGTGGAGTAAGTCTCTTGCAGGGAAGGGAGTGGGGCACCAATGATCTTAGCAGCTGTGTTCACAATGCGTTGCAGTGCTTTCCTACTGTGTTCGGTGCAGCTACCGCCCCACACAGTGATGCAGCTGGACAGGATGCTTTCAATGGTGCCTTGGTAGAATGTTGTCAGGATCGGTGTGGGAGCTTTCGCTCGCTTCAGCTTGCGGAGGAAGTAGAGGCGCCGTTGGGCTGTCTTCGCCAGTGATGCGGTGTTGGTGGTCCAGGAGAGGTCCTCACTGATGTGCACCCCCAGGAATTTGGTGCTGCTCACTCTCTCCACAGCAGCACCATCGATGGTCAGTGGTGGGTGTTCGGTGTGCCCTCTCCGGAAGTCGACCACAATCTCCTTCGTTTTGCTGACATTCAGCAGGAGGTTGTTGTCTCTGCACCACGTGGTCAGAAGGTTGACCTCCTTTCTATAGTGGGTCTCGTCGTTCTTGGAGATGAGACCCACCAGAGTTGTGTCGTCCGCAAACTTCACCATGTGATTGGTGCTGTGGGTTGATGTGCAGTCGTGAGTCAGCAGGGTGAAGAGCAGGGGACTGAGCACACAGCCTTGGGGGGCACCTGTGCTGAGTGTGATGCTGCTCGAGGTGTTGTTGCCGACTCGTACTGCCTGTGGTCTCTCGCTGAGGAAGTCCAGCAGCCAGTTGCAGAGGGAGGTGTTGAGCCCCAGCTGGTCCAGTTTGCAGATCAGTTGTTGCGGGATTATGGTGTTAAATGCTGAGCTAAAGTCTATGAAAAGCATTCTCACATATGAGTCTGCTTTTTCCAGGTGGGTGAGGGCTGGGTGGAGAGCAGAGCAGATTGCGTCCTCTGTGGAACGTTTTGCTCGGTATGCAAACTGAAAGGGGTCCAGGGTGGGGGGGAGGATGGACTTAATGTGAGACATGACTAGCCGTTCAAAGCACTTCATGATGATGGGGGTCAGTGCTACCGGGCGATAGTCATTGAAGCAGGATGGAGCGGATTTCTTTGGCACAGGTATGATGATGGAGGTCTTGAAATGTGATGGGACAGCAGCTTGACGCAAAGAAGTGTTAAAGATGTCCGTGAAGACATCCTTAAGCTCCTCTGCGCAGTCCCTCAGCACACGGCCTGGGATGTTGTCTGGGCCTGTTGCTTTGCGGGGGTTGATGGTAGAGAGTGTCCTCTTCACACTGGCAGCAGACAGGCACAGGACCTGATCGTGGGGGGGGGGTGGAGTTTTCTGTGGGCTTGTACTGTTTGTTGCTTCAAACCGTGCAAAGAAGCTGTTGAGGTTGTTGAGCAGAGAGATGTTGTTGTCGCAGGTCTGTGGCGCGGGCTTGTAGTCCGTTATGGTCTGAATGCCCTGCCACAGGCTCCGCGTGTCTCTGCTGTCCTTGAAGTGGCAGGTGATCTTATTTGTGTAGTCCAGTTTTGCTTTCTTGATGCCACGGGACAGGCTGGCTCTCGCTGTTCTTAGGCCATTTTCATCCCCGGCTCTGAAGGCTTTGTCTCTGGCCCTCAGCAGCCGATGGACAGCCCCTGTCAGCCATGGCTTCTGGTTAGCCCGAGTGATGATGGTCTTTTTGTGGGTCACATCATCAGAGCACTTACGGATGTAGGAGAGGACAGTGTCTGTAAGCTCCTCATTGTCCGTATGGTTGTTCTGTGTGGCTGCTTGCTTGAACATGTCCCAGTCTGTTGTTGCAAGACAGTCCTTGAGAGCAGACCTGGACCCCTCCGGCCACACAGTTATCTCTTTCCGGACCGGTTTTCCGACTTTCACTCTGGGCCTATATGCTGGCATTAGCATGACAGTGATGTGATCAGAGAGTCCGATGTGGGGGAGGGGGGAGGCCTTGTATGCTCCTTTGTGGGAAGTGTAGACCAAGTCCAAGGTGTTTTCCCCTCTTGTTGGGAAATTGACATGCTGATGGAGTTTTGGTAGGACAGTCTTAAGGTCAGCATGATTAAAATCTCCAAATGTTCTATTACACTAACGTTTTATTATACTAATGTTCTATTACACTGATGTTCTATTACACTAATGTTCTATTACACTAATGTTCTATTACACTGATGTTCTATTACACTAATGTTCTATTACACTGATGTTCAATTACACTAATATTCTATTACACTAATATTCTATTACACTAATGTTCTATTACACTGTTCTATTACACTAATGTTCTATTACACTGATGTTCTATTACACTAATGTTCTATTACACTAATGTTCTATTACACTGATGTTCAATTACACTGATGTTCTATTACACTAATGTTCTATTACACTGATGTTCTATTACACTGTTCTATTACACTGATGTTCTATTACACTGATGTTCTATTACACTGATGTTCTATTACACTGATGTTCTATTACACTAATGTTCTATTACACTGATGTTCTATTACACTGATGTTCTATTACACTAACGTTCCATTACATTGTTCTATTACACTAATGTTCTATTACACTCATGTTCTATTACACTAATGTTATATTACACTGACGTTCTATTACACTGTTCTATTACACTGTTCTATTACACTGATGTTCTATTACACTAATGTTCTATTACACTAATGTTCTAATACACTGATGTTCTATTACAATGTTCTATTACACTGATGTTCTATTACACTAACGTTCCATTACATTGTTCTATTACACTGATGTTCTATTACACTGTTCTATTACACTGATGTTCTATTACACTAATGTTCTATTACACTGTTCTATTACACTAATGTTCTATTACACTGATGTTCTATTACACTGTTCTATTACACTGATGTTCTATTACACTGTTCCATTATAAAAGATCTGTGATGTTATAAAGAATATTTCAGGTTCAAATTCTGGGTTTTTAGGATCCAGTGCTTATTGCTAACTGGCTGGATTCTAATCTCTCTGTTGTTGTGATACTAGTAAATGACCACCAGGTGGTGCCCCCATCTGAGGGCTAGAGGTCTGGGGGATAGGGGTCTGGGGGTCTGGGGGTCTGGAGGTCTGAGGGTCTGGGGGTCAGAGGTACTGCAGGGGACAGGTGAAGTCTTCTCATGAGAGCCACGCCTCCCATGGCAAGGAGCGGTACTGCAGGGGACAGGTGAAGTCTTCTCATGAGAGCCATGCCTCCCATGGCAGGGAGAGGTACTGCAGGGGACAGGTGAAGTCTTCTCATGAGAGCCATGCCTCCCATGGCCGGGAGCAGTACTGCAGAGGACAGGTGAAGTCTTCTCATGAGAGCCATGCCTCCCATGGCAGGGGGCGGTACTACAGGGGACAGGTGAAGTCTTCTCATGAGAGCCATGCCTCCCACAGCCCACAGACAGAGAGGGGAAAAGCAGCCTGCACCTTGGCTGCCCCTCACAATGTCACATGATGCATAGATATTACTGTACTAGATGATTACTATATAAAAATTAAGGAATACATGAAAAGTGAAATTCAGAACATGTACAGCGCCTTCTGAAGGTATTCAGACCGCTTCACTTTTTACACATTTTCTTGTGTTATAGACTCAATTTGAAATGGATTCAATTTAAAGAATTTGCCATCAATCCACACACAATACCTCAGAATGACAAAGCGAGAACACGGTTTTTAAAATTTCAGCACATTTATTAAAACTGAAATACAGAAATACCTCATGTACAGAAGTATTCAGACCTTTTGCTATGACAGTCTTAAAATTAGCTAAAATGCAAAAATGTCATCAACAAATAACTCAATAAGTTGAATTAAGTCCATCTTAATGCAAGGATAATAGTTCATGTCATTTCAGAATAAATATCTTTGTTTTCATAGGGTCTCTGATTTGCATAGGAATCAATTACACACTGTGTAGATTAGGATGTTCCGAAGACACTGTCCATGTTGTACTGACAGAGAAGGAGAGCTGTCTTCACATCCACTCCCTGCTACCTTACACACAGCAACGTAATCCAGCATCACAACTCCAACACCCAATCTAACCAACTCTTATATACATACAGACACTCTCTCCTGTGTTATTCTCAGAGTTCATCATCAGTCTGATTTGATCATCTAATCATTCATCTGGATTGTTTCACTGTCAGTTGCATCTCCATAAAAAAAACAAAAAAACATGTAAGCTTCTGTTTTTTGTCACTCAATTACTGATCTGTCTATTTCACTATCAGAAGCATTTAATTTAATAATATATATATACACTACACCCTACACACTATACACTACACCTTACACACTGGGAGAGGGAACATCTGTACATCCAACATCTCAGTGAAAACACACCACTATCCAACTGCATCATGTTCTGATCCGTCATCTTTGAGCCTTTGGTGTTCAGTGTGATCTCCCTGAGACTAGTTAACACAGGGTCACTGAAGAGTCTACATACAAAAGCCAAAACCCTGGGTAGAGGGGCTCAGTGAATGTGGAGTGGAATGTGTGCAGGAGGGTCCGTGTGTCAGAGGAGACGCTGTAGAAGGACAGAGTCCCGGCCGGCCAGTCCAGATACACTCCTACTCTGTGGGAGCCAGAGGATGGGACAGGTATGTCAGTCTTCTTATTATTGTGCCAGGCGGAGTAACTGTCATCAGAGCAGCTCAGACTCCAGGACTTGTCATTGTATCCTAACCCACAGTCATAACTCCCTCCTCTCCTGCTGATTCCTTTATATGTCACTCCTATACGAGCCCCTCCCCCACTCCTCTCTACCTCCCAGTAACGGCGCCCAGTCAGACCCTCTCTACACAGCACCTGTGGATAGCCGTCAAATCTCTCTGGGTGATCAGGATACGGCTGCTCCTCTCTCCCCCGTGTCACCTTTCTGTTCTCCTCAGACAGAGAGAGGAGTCTGTGTGCTGTGTTTGGGTCCAGTGTGAGCTCACAGGCATCTGGGGGAAGAGCAGAGGGAGGGAGGGAGGGAGGGAGAGAGAGAGAGAGAGGAGAGAGAGAGAGGGGGACGGAGGAAGAGAAAGAGAGAGAGTGATGGAGGGAGAGAGAGAGAGGAGAGAGAAAGAGAGAGAGAGGAGAGGGGAGAGAGAGAGAGAGAGAGAGAGAGGGGGAGAGAGAGAGAGAAAGAGAGGAGAGAGAGAAAAAGAGGAGAGAGAGAGAGAAAGAGGAGGAAGAGAGAGGGGGACAGAGGAAGAGAAAGAGAGAAAGGGATGGAGGGAGAGAGAGAGAAGAGAGAGAGGAAGAGAGAGAGGGAGAATAAGAGAGAGAGGAGGAAGAGAGAGGGGGACGGAGGAAGAGAAAGAGAGAGAGAGAGAGAGAGAGAGAGGGGAGAGAGGAGAGGGGGGAGAGAGTGGGACAGAGGAAGAGAGAGAGGGACGGAGGAAGAGAGAGAGAGAGGAGAGAGAGAGAGAGGGGAGAGAGGAGAGGGGGGAGAGAGTGGGACAGAGGAAGAGAGAGAGAGAGAGGGAGAGAGAGAGGGGAGATAGAGAGAAGGAACAGAGAGGGGGATGGAGGAAGAGAAAGAGAGAGGGATGGAGGGAGGGAGAGAGAGAGAGGAGAGAGAAAGAGAGAGGGAGAGAGAGAGGAGGAAGATAGAGAGAGACGGAGGAAGAGAAAGAGAGAGAGGGAGGGAGGGAGAGAGAGAGAGAGGAGAGAGAGAGAGAGAGTGAGGAGAGAGAGAGAGAGAGAGGAGGAAGATAGAGAGAGAGAGACGGAGGAAGAGAAAGAGAGAGAGGAGGAAGATAGAGAGAGACGGAGGAAGAGAAAGAGAGAGAGGGAGGAGAGAGAGAGAGAGAGAGGAGAGAGAGAGAGAGAGAGAGGGGACGGAGGAAGAGAAAGAGAGAGAGGGATGGAGGGAGAGAGAGAGGGATGGAGGGAGAGAGAGAGAGGAGAAAGAAAGAGAGAGGGAGAGAGAGAGAGAGAAAGGAGGAAGAGAGAGGGGGACGGAGGAAGATAAAAAGAGAGAGGGATGGAGGGAGAGAGAGAGAGAGGGAGAGAGAGAGAGGAGAGAGAAAGAGAGAGAGAGAGGGGGGAGAGAGAGGGAGAGTCAGATATGTAGGCTGTCTTTGATGAGTCTCTCCCTCTCCTAGAGATCTCTAGTTGTGTCTCAGGGTTTGTGGAGAGGATCAATGGAGGGAGGGAGGGAGGGAGGGAGAGGAGGGAAGAACAGAGAGAGGGAGGGAGGGAGAGATAAAGAGAGAGAGAAACTGTCAGCTACTTCAGGAGAAACACACTCACATTGGAAGAACTGGTCCTGGGCTCTGGTCTTGGGCTCTGGTGGCAGGAAAACATCCACTCCATTCACTACAGACGGGAGGGAGGGAGGGAGGGAGAGAGAGAGGAAGAAAGAGGAAGGGAGGAGAGGGAGGGAGAGAGAGAGAGAGAGAGAGAGGGGAGGTAGGGGTAGAGGGAGGGAGAAAGGGAGAGGGAGGGAGGGAAAGAGGGAGAGAGAAAAGGAGGGAGGGAGGGAGGGAGGGATAGAGAGAGGAGGGAGGGAGAGAGAGAGAGGGAGGGAGGGAGAGGAGGGAGGGAGAAAGAGGGAGGGATAGAGGGAGGATGGAGGGAGGGAGAGAGGAAGAAATGAGGGAGGCAGAGAGGGAGGGATAGAGGGAGGGGGGGAGAGAGGGAGAAAGAGGGAGAGAGGGAGGGAGGGAGAGAGGGAGGGGGGGATAGAGGGGGGAAGGAGGGAGGGAGGGAGGGATAGAGGGAGGAAGGAGGGAGGCAAGAGGGAGAAAGAGTTAAGGAGAGGATAGAGGGTGAGAGGGATGAAGGAGGGAGGGAGAGAGGGAGATAGAGGAGGGAGGGAGGGAGCGAGAGAGGGAGAGGAGGAATCGAGGGAGGGAGAGTAGGAGAGAGAGGGAGGGAGGGAGAGAGAAGAGGGAGGGAGGGAGGGTGGAAGGGAGAGAGGGACGGAGAAAGTGGGAGGGAGAGGATAGAGGGAGAGAGGGAGGGATGGAGAGAGGGATTGATAGAGGGAGGGAGGGATGGAGGGTGAGAGGGAGAGAGAGGAGGGTGGGAGGGAGAGAGAAAGAGGGAGGAGGGAGGGAGGGAGAGCATAGAGGGAGGGAGAGGATAGAGGGAGGGAAAGAAGGAGAGATAGAGAGAGGGATAGAGGGAGATAGGGAGATAGGTAGGGAGAGGGGGGGGAGAGAGGGAGAGGATTGAGGGAGAGAGAGAGGAGGGATGAAGGAAGAGAGGGAGGAGGGATAGAGGGAGGGAGGAAGAGAGGGAGAGGAGGGATAGAGGGAGGGAGAAAGAGAGAGGGAGAGGAGGGATAGAGGGAAAAAGAGGATAGAGGGAGGGAGAGAGGGAAGGAAAGAGGGAGGGAGGGATGCAGGTCGGGAGGTATAGAGGAAGGGAGGGAGTGAGGGGGGGAAAGGAAGGATAGAGGGAGAGAGGGAGGGAGAGAGGGAAAAAGGAGGTAGGAAGAGAGGGAGGGAGAGTAGTAGAGAGAGGTAGGGAGGGAGAGAGAGGCACGGAGGGAGAGCAAGAGGAGGGAGGGAGGGAGAAAAGAGAGGGGAGTGAAAGAAAGAGAGAGAGAGAAAGAGTGAGGGAGGGAGAGAGGGAGAGAGAGAGGGAAAGAGGGAGAAAGAGGGAGGGAGAGAGGAAGGGAGGGAGTGATAGAGGGTGGGAGGGAGGAATGGAGAGGAAGGATAGAGGGATGAAGGAGGGAGGGAGAGAGGGAGAGAGAGGAGGGAGGGAGGCAGAGAGGGAGGGAGAGGAGGGAGAGAGGAAAAGAAATAGGGAGGGAGAGAGGCAAGGATAGAGGGAGGAAGGAGGGAGGGAGAGAGGGAGAGATAGAGGGATTGATAGAGGGAGGAAGGAGAGAGGGAGAGAGAGGTGGGAGTGAGGGAGAAAGAGAGGGAGGGAGAGGAAGGAGGGAGGGAGGGAGAGAGGGAGGGAGAAAGAGGGAGGGAGAGGATAGAGGGAAGGATAGAGGGAGGGAGGGAAGGAGGGGGGGAAGGAGGGAGGGAGGGAGAGAATGAGAGAGAGGAGGGAGGGAGGCAGAGAAGGAGGTATAGAGGGAGGGAGAGAGAGGAGAGAGGGAGGCAAAGATGGAGGGAGAGGAGGGAGAGAGGGAGAGAGATAGGGAGGGAGAGAGGGGGAGGGAGGGAGGGAGGGAGAGGATTGAGGGAGAGAGGGAGGGATAGAGGGAGGAAGGAGGGAGGGAGAAGCAGAGAGGGAGGGACAGGAGGGAGAGAGGGGGTGAGGGAGGGAGGGAGAGGATTGAGGGAGAGAGGGAGAGAGAGTAGGGAGGGAGGAAAAGAGGGATAGAGGGAGGGATAGTGGGAAGGATAGAGGGAGGAAGAAGGGAGGGAGGGAGAGGTGGGAGGGAGGGAGAGATAGAGGGATTGATAGAGGGAGGGATGGATGGTGAGAGGGAGAGAGAGGAAGGAGGGAGAGAGAAAGAGGGAGGGAGAGGATAGAGGGAGGGATAGAGGGAGGGAAGGAGGGAGAAAGAGGAGGGAGGGAGGCAAAGAGGGAGGGAGAGAGGGAGAGGAGGGAAGGAGGGAGGGATAGAGGGAGGGAGAGAGAAAGGGAGAGAGGTGGGGGAGGGAGGGAGGGAGAGGATGGAGGGAGAGAGGTAGGTAGAGTAGCAGAGAGAGGTAGGGAGGGAGAGAGAGGCACGGAGAGCAAGAGGAGGGAGGGAGGGAGGAAAGGGAGGGAAAGAGAGAGAAAGAGGGAAGGAGGGAGAGAGTGTGGTAGGGAGGGAGAGAGGGAGGGAGGGAGAAAGGGAGGGAGGGAGAGGGAGAGAGGGGGGTAGGGAGGGAGAGAGAAAAAAAGACAGAGAAAGAGGGAAAGAGAGAGAGAGAGATTGGATGGAGAGAAGAGGTAGGGAGGGAGGGAGGGAGAGAGGGAGGGAGGGAGGGAGGGGGGGAGAGAGGGAGAGAGGGAGGGAGAGAGAGAGAGACAAAGAGAGAGAGAGACATGTATCAGTCAAGGGTTGTAAACATGGACAGGTCCCACATTGTTCTGATGGGGGGGGAAAGAGAAGGCCTCACTTTGCAGGTTAACCCTTTGGGGACCAGGGGTATTTTCTCCATTTTTACATACATTTATTCTTTCTCAATTTGAAGTCACTTCCATACAAAATAATACCCAAGTGTTTCATATCAATATTTTCAGTACAAACTCAGCTTTCTTGATTGTGATAGATGTTTACCCCAACAGCACTGTGTGAAGAGGTAAGTAGGCCTAAACCTGAACATTTCGAATCCGTTTTTCAGAAATGTTTCAAATCCCATGTGAAAACATACCTTTACCCATGTGGATGAATTGTTTTGGTGCTTGAAATTCATTCATGAAGTCCTGAGCTACACAGAAATGGCATACAATATGAATAAAATACTAGACAGAATATAAAAAAGGACTTCTAATGGATCCTTGTAAACACATCTTCTCTGCTTTCTGTCTCTGTCACTGTCACTGAAATGTTTGTCAATACCGACAATGCCGACGTCACGTGTAGCGAAGAAGATGGACGTGCGAATTGACCAATCAACGACGGTAAAAGGCAGTGTCTGAGCGACTCAAGCTAGGCTGCTTCCAAATTCACCAATTACGCAGGGAGGGCCTGTACCAAGCTGTTCCTAGGTTAATAGCTCCGTCTGTAAGTGAGAGGGCATGTCACAGGAGGGCTCAGGGGATATTTAAACCATGTTTCTACGCCGGATTATCACTGAGATATTGATCAAAACATTTTGGAAACCCCTGAAAACGCAGTTGCGCGTTTGAGGTCCCGAAAGGGTTAAATAAGTAGGATTAAGGTTGCGGGTTGGGGTTCGGGTTAGGATTGGGGGTTAGGGTCTGTTGTTGGTTAGGGTTAGGGGTTTGGGGTTTGGGTCTGTTGTTGGTTGGATGTTTTCATTGATGGTTTAGTATTTCCATTAGGGTTAGGGGGTTAGAGTTTAGGGTCTGTTGTTGTTTGGATGTTTTCATTGATGGTTTAGTATTTGATAGAATAGATGTTGAATTTTATGCGACTTTAAATGTCCGACTGATGGGGAAATGGAAAGTCATAAAAAGAGGCTTTACCAAGAGGAGGGGAGACAATAGGATTTGCACCCCCTGGGGGAGTACAAAGGTTGGAGTGACCTGGGTCTGCGACGACCATTTAGTCTAAAAGCCCACAAAATGAAATCTAATGTGTTGCAGAGAACCGGTGGATCGACCTTGTTTACAAGAACATTGACCTCCGCGGTGAAACGTGGTTCTTGTCTACAAGAACATTGGCTGAGAATACCCACACTGTGTCTTCTCGTCGCGGCCTGCGCACCCTCTCACTCACCACTCTTTCTTCCTCTGTCTTAACCGCCCTACCCTCTGTTGAATCTTTCTCTCTTCTATCCACTGACGCAGCTTCCTCCACCCTCCTGTCCTCTCTTTCCTCATCCGTCGACTCTCTCTGTCCACAGATATCAAGGCCGGCACCATCCTCTCCACGCGCTCCCTGGCTGTCTGAAACCCTGCAAGCTTGATGATCTAGACCCTTATCTCTCTCTCCTCCTCAACTACACCTCATCTGCATCAGCTGGTAAAGCCTTATACTACCATCCCAAAATTCACACCTCTGTCTCTGACCCAAGAAAACTGTTCTCCACATTTTCCTCACTCCTCAACCCTCCTCCTCCCGCTCCTCCCTCCTCTCTGTCTGCCGATGACTTTGTCACCTATTTTGAAAAGAAGGTTGATGACATTAGCAGCTCCTTCCCTCTACCTCTCACCAACAATGCTACCTCTCCTCCCAAACCCACTGTGCAACACCCAGTCTCTGGTTTATCAGATTTCTCCCCCTCTCGCCTGAGGATGTTCAAAAACTGGTCACATCCAAGCGGGCAACCCCAACCCCAAGACCTCTTTCACCCCTGCTAACTCGCTGTACAAGTTCTCTCCTGC
>NC_139654.1:5187169-5214669 GCF_951799395.1 Argentina silus | reverse complement strand
GTGAGGGGCGGGGCAGGGCAGGGGGAGGGGGAGGGGCATCGCTGGGTCACCTGTTGCCACGGGAACCGTGCTTTCCTTCCACCTCCGAGAGCCAGCTCTATACACACACAAACACACACACACACACACACAGTTAAAGACAAAAGAACGCTCCCTTCTTCCCTCCTCCTCCCCTCTTTTTCTCCCCCTCTCCTTCTCTCTCTCCCTCTCTCTATAATATATAGTTATATGTGTGTCTAACATACTCCACTGGATATCAAAACCAAGATGGCGGCGCAAATGCATCGTGCGCATGTCACTGTCACTGAAATGTTTGTCAATACCGACAACACGTGTAGCGAAGAAGACGGACGTGCGAATCGACCAATCAAAAGGCAGCGTCTGAGCGACTCAACCTAGCCTGCTACCAAATCCACCAATCACGCAGGGAGGGCGTGTACCAAGATGGCGTCGCGCATACATCGCGAAGCCCGCTGTCTCGCTGAATTAGTGGCTATTTGCTTGTTTATTTCAAGTATTCTCGCTAAAAACAGTTTAGCGTCCATATCGTACAGCCGACGACAACTTTTGGACATCGGCTCCGGCGTTCCAGACATCTTTATCGACGCAATACCGTGAGATCTGCTGGACTGGGGAGTCCACACTGTCAACTACAGACACTGAGGTGAGGTCTGAGACTGTTCTTGTTGTCAGACACATCATTCCTAAGTGTCTGTTACATTATCATTCTATGGAATCAATGATACTTGCACAGAAATGGTCAATAATTGAGACAGACAATGTACATTATCTTCCAATCAATTCTGATATAATGTGTGTGTGTGTGTGTGTGTGTGTGTGTGTGTGTGTGTGTGTGTGTGTGTGTGTGTGTGTGTGTGTGTGTGTGTGTGTGCGTGCGTGTGGTGGCAGGGGGGGCTGCTCTGTCTGCACCCAGTGAATATGTTTCCATCCTCAATTCCTGACCCACCTGGCCTTAGATCAGCTCACATAATACTGCACTAACCCAATAGCTAGCAAATACATGTATCCTTGGTCCACTGTTGAGAGCAACTATAACTCTCACTCATGAATTCTTGCACCACAGTGATGGTTTGTGTGCATGTATTTATTTGTATTCCTCATTCAGGCTGAATGGATGTCACCTCACAGAGAGATACTGTGAAGCGTTGGCCTCAGCTCTCAGCTCAGACTCCTGCTACCTGAGAGAGCTGGACCTCAGTAATAATGATCTAGGTGACGGGGGGGTGAAGCTGCTCTCTGCTGGACTGGGGAGTCCACACTGTCAACTACAGACACTGAGGTGAGGTCTCAGACTATTCTTTTTGTCAGACACATCATTCCGAAGTGTCGGTTACATTTTAATTCGATGGAATCAATGTTAGTTGCACAGAAAGGCTCAATGATTGAGACAGACAATGTACATTATATTTCAATCAATTACTGTGTGTGTGTGTGTGTGTGTGTGTGTGTCGTGTGTGTGTGTGTGTTTGTGTGTGGTGGGAGGGGGGCTGCTCTGTCTTCACTCTCTGAATATGTTTACCCTCCTCAATCCTGACCAAGCTGGCCATACATCAGCTAATGGGACGACACAATACTGCACTAACCCAATAGCTAGCAAATATACCACACTTAGAAATATGACTACAAACCTGCCTGTGATCGGATTGAATCATGAATTATTCTCATAATGCACCTCAGTGATCATTTGGCTTCATGTATTTATTCCTCATTCAGGCTGAATGGATGTCACCTCACAGAGAGATGCTGTGAAGCGTTAGCCTCAGCTCTCAGCTCAGACTCCTGCCACCTGAGAGAGCTGGACCTCAGTAATAATGATCTAGGTGACGGGGGGGTGAAGGTGCTCTCTGCTGGACTGGGGAGTCCACACTGTCAACTACAGACACTGAGGTGAGGTCTCAGACTATTCTTTTTGTCAGACACATCATTCCTAAGTGTGTGTTACATTATCATTCTATGGAATCAATGATACTTGCACAGAAAGGCTCAATAATTGAGACAGACAAAGGATATTATCTTCCAATCAATTCCTATAGTGTGTGTACGTGTACGTGTGCGTGTGTGTGTGTGTGTGTGTGTGTGTGTGTGTGTGTGTGTGTGTGTGTGTGTGTGTGTGTGTGTGTGTGTGTGTGGTGGGATGGGGTCTGCTCTGTCTTCACTCTCTGAATATGTTGCCCTGCTCAAATCTTGACCCACCTGGCCTTAGATCAGCTCATGGGACTACACAATAGCTAGCAAATACATTATACCAGATGTAGAAATACAGTCACTACAAATGTATCCATGGTTAACTGCTCCCCTGTTGAGAGCAACTATAAGTCTCACTCATGAATTCTTGCACCACAGTGATCGTTTGGCTACATGTATTTATTTATATTACTCATTCACATGTGGCCTTTCAACTGCCAAATGAAGAGGATTTAAAGCTGCACATGTACATTAGAGAGGAATAATCAGATTCTTGATATCAGATGGAGTGACACTATTTCCCCAGGTTGTCAGGCTGTGGAGTCCCAGAGGAAGGCTGTGTTTCTCTGGCTTCAGCTCTGAGGTCTAATCCCTCCCACCTGAGAGAGCTGGACCTCAGCTACAATCACCCAGGAGACTCAGGACTGGCGCTGCTCTCTGCTGTACAGAAAGATCCACTCTGTAAACTACAGACACTCAGGTAAAGGCTGAATATGTGGCTGGACGTATCAATGAGATTATTGCACTGTATCTATTTTCCTCATGATTGTAAGTGTGTCATCCAACCTCTGTGGGTTCTTCTGTGGTTGATATAGTGTGGACCATGGTGGAGAGTGCAGGCTCAAACCTGGGCTGATCAAATGTAAGTCACCACCGCTGTAGAGAATAGGACTGTGATATTACTCAAGAACCAGGGTACAGCAGAGTTCAAACAGAGCACCAGTATTGTATTCATATGTAAATCTAAAATATTAGCAAATGTGAATTAGTTTTATCCCTTTTAAAACATTTTCAATTAATCATTAATATTTTGTGAAAAAAATAATGTTGCCATAACAAGATCACATTGTGAGTATTGTAAGTTATTCATTTATATTGATTTGATGATTATTTTTGCCCTCTCAATCAGATGCCTGTGAGCTCACACTGGACCCAAACACAGCAGACAGACGCCTCTCTCTGTCTGAGGAGAACAGAAAGGTGACACGGGGGAGAGAGGAGCAGCTGTATCCTGATCACCCAGAGAGTTTTAAGAACTGGGCACAGGTGCTGTGTAGAGAGAGTCTGACTGGGCGCCGTTACTGGGAGGTAGAGAGGAGTGGGAGAGTGGCTGATATAGGAGTGACATATAAAGGAATCAGCAGGAGAGGAGTGGGTAATGACTGTTTGTTGGGATACAATGACAAGTCCTGGAGTCTGATCTGCTCTGATGACAGTTACTCCGCCTGGCACAATAATAAGAAGACTGACATACCTGTCCCCTCCTCTGGCTCCCACAGAGTAGGAGTGTATCTGGACTGGCCGGCCGGCACTCTGTCCTTCTACAGCGTCTCCTCTGACACACGGACCCTCCTGCACACATTCCACTCCACATTCACTGAGCCCCTCTACCCAGGGTTTTATCTTTGGAGATTGGGCTGTTCAGTGACCCTGTGTAAACTAGTCTCAGGGAGATCACACTGAACACCAAAGGCTCATATTATGTTTTACTATATATATATATATCTATATATATAGTTTTTTTGATGGAAATGCATCTGACAATCCAGATGAATGATTAGATGATCAAATCAGACTGATGATGAACTCTGAGAATAACACATGAGAGAGTGTCTGTATGTATATAAGAGTTGGTTAGATTGGGTTTTTGAGTTGTGATGCTGGATTACCACATGGACATGTTCTGTAATTCACTTTCCATTGATTCCTTCACCTGTCTATCTATCCAACGTACATGTTGTTCCTTCTCCTGTGTGTGTGTTTGTGTGTGTGTGTGTGTGTGTGTGTGTGTGTGTGTGTGGTCAGAGAGGATGAGGGGAGACACATTTAACTGTGTAATTGTATTGATCATTTCCTGTACTTGTAACATTCAAGCCTCTGTTGTTTTATATTGATTGTTACATTCCTTTACAGTTCAGTCTTCTTCTAGTTGGTACTGTCGGCCATCATGCTTTATGTTAACATGTATAGTTTATTTCCCTCTTCTATTCTCCCATGGACCAACCACAACTCACAAACCTCATTTCCCCCCAAGTGCCTCTGTGTTTTGGTAGTAATGACAGTAACTCTCACCTTCTGCCTCCTCCTTCTCATTCTGATAAAGGCAGCACTAGTCTACTAGCCTGAACTAACTCTGGAGTCAAGTTCCTTCATTTACTACAATGATGATGATGATGATGATGATGATGATGATGTCCATATAAACAAAGTGTTTGTGAAACAAAGAGCCGTGTGACCTCATGTTGACTCTCCACATGTCAGAGAGGCATGTCTTGTTTG
Source organism: Argentina silus (assembly GCF_951799395.1). NCBI lineage: Eukaryota > Metazoa > Chordata > Actinopteri > Argentiniformes > Argentinidae > Argentina > Argentina silus. Next base: position 5,210,184 of record NC_139654.1, on the reverse strand, counting down.
CATGTACACCAGAAATAATACACAATATACCATAATGGACTGGAAATGACCATGTGAAAAGATAGAATCATGTGTAAATAAATAATTTAACCTGGTGGATAAAATTGATTACGTTTATTTGTTTTTGCCATCAATCCTCACACAATACCCTATAATGACAAAGCGGAAACACTTTTTTTAAACATTTTGAAATACAGAAATATGTCAAGTACATAAGTATTCAGTTTAATTTAATAACAGTTTAATTTATAACCAACACACCTGACTTTAATTTCCTCGATTGGGGAATGGCTTTGTGGGTAGTCAGCCATCTTGTTGTTTAAGACCTATTCAGATGAATCCGACCTACTGCAGCAATCACCAGGATAGAAACAGTTAACTAACTAACTAACTGTTTCTATCCTGGTGATTGTTGCATTAGATCAGATTCATCTGGATAGATCTGTAGCAATGGAGGATGGCAAACACACATGCTAATGAATAGTTTCATTATCACTTACACACCTGTATCACTTACACACATTTTTCTTGAATGTCAAACATATAAAATCCATTGGTTGAGTTTAGACAACACTGACCAGGTAGAAGAAAGTTCTCTACAGTCATGTCATCCCATAGGTAGAGATGTGTAACATTCAGAGACAATTGTGCCTTGTTTTTTGATCTTTATTCCCCATGAAGCCAGACCTTGTTCCAGACCTATCCAGATGAATCTGATCAAATGCAACAATCCCTCTTGTTCTGTAACGTGTCATATATTTTATAATAACAAGACCAATTTCCCAAGTGGGTGACAATAAAGTTTTTCTGAAACTGAATCTCAAAGATGATCTTAAAGCAATATTGCAAAGAACCATAGGAGTCCAGTACATAGTAGGCTGTCATTGTAGATGTGTACACAGCAGCAGCTTTCAACACCGGTAGGATGTGGCTTGGGAGGGCAATGGTCTGGGCAGTGTGAGGTCCCATGCACACACATGCACCTGTGTGTGTGTTTAGTGTGCTTGAACCTATAGTTAGATTGACATCCCTCTAACCCAATCAATCCATCCACTCTCACCTTCAGCCAATGGGCTTCACTGGCAGGGCCAGTATGAAAGGACTGGGACACACCCCCAGCAGGTGCTTTGCTGATGGACTCCTTTTTACCTCTAGCTCCTTTTGAGGTGGTTTGTATGCATCTAGTGAGTGCTTTTAGTTCTGCAAATTGTGATTTCCAGTGTTTGGTTTGAGTTTTGGCTTCACCAGATTAAAATAGATTAACCTTAACATGTCTTCTGTCTTCGGTTTCTGTCATTTTCCAGTACTCTTTCTGTAAAAATCTAGCCCTGCTACGCTGCCTCAAATGCTGTTTTTGATGGGTGTGATTTAAGAGGTTGTTGACATTTTACATTCCTCCCATGTTAGTCGGCACAGTAGAAGTGTGATTGACTATAGCTAGTTCATACAGTAGAAGTGTGATTGACTATAGCTAGTTCATACAGTAGCATTGGGACTGTAGCTAGTTCATACAGTAGCAGTGTCATTGACTGTAGCTAGTTCATACAGTAGCAGTGTGATTGACTGTAGTTAGTTCATGCAGTAGCAGTGTGATTGACTGTAGCTAGTTCATACAGTAGCAGTGTGATTGACTGTAGCTAGTTCATACAGTAGCAGTGTGATTGACTGTAGCTAGTTCATACAGTAGCATTGGGACTGTAGCTAGTTCATATAGTAGCAGTGTGATTGACTGTAGCTAGTTCATACAGTAGCATTGGGACTGTAGCTAGTTCATACAGTAGCAGTGTGATTGACTGTAGCTAGTTCATACAGTAGCAGTGTGATTGACTGTAGCTAGTTCATACAGTAGCAGTGTGATTGACTGTAGCTAGTTCATACAGTAGCAGTGTGATTGACTGTAGCTAGTTCATACAGTAGCATTGGGACTGTAGCTAGTTCATACAGTAGCAGTGTGATTGACTGTAGCTAGTTCATACAGTAGCAGTGTGATTGACTGTAGCTAGTTCATACAGTAGCAGTGTGATTGACTGGAGCTAGTTCATACAGTAGCATTGGGACTGTAGCTAGTTCATATAGTAGCAGTGTGATTGACTGTAGCTAGTTCATACAGTAGCATTGGGACTGTAGCTAGTTCATACAGTAGCAGTGTGATTGACTGTAGCTAGTTCATACAGTAGCAGTGTGATTGACTGTAGCTAGTTCATACAGTAGCAGTGTGATTGACTGTAGCTAGTTCATACAGTAGCATTGGGACTGTAGCTAGTTCATATAGTAGCAGTGTGATTGACTGTAGCTAGTTCATACAGTAGCATTGGGACTGTAGCTAGTTCATACAGTAGCAGTGTGATTGACTGTAGCTAGTTCATACAGTAGCAGTGTGATTGACTGTAGCTAGTTCATACAGTAGCAGTGTGATTGACTGTAGCTAGTTCATACAGTAGCATTGGGACTGTAGCTAGTTCATATAGTAGCAGTGTGATTGACTGTAGCTAGTTCATACAGTAGCATTGGGACTGTAGCTAGTTCATACAGTAGCAGTGTGATTGACTGTAGCTAGTTCATACAGTAGCAGTGTGATTGACTGTAGCTAGTTCATACAGTAGCATTGGGACTGTAGCTAGTTCATATAGTAGCAGTGTGATTGACTGTAGCTAGTTCATACAGTAGCATTGGGACTGTAGCTAGTTCATACAGTAGCAGTGTGATTGACTGTAGCTAGTTCATACAGTAGCAGTGTGATTGACTGTAGCTAGTTCATACAGTAGCAGTGTGATTGACTGTAGCTAGTTCATACAGTAGCAGTGTGATTGACTGTAGCTAGTTCATACAGTAGCAGTGTGATTGACTGTAGCTAGTTCATACAGTAGCATTGGGACTGTAGCTAGTTCATATAGTAGCAGTGTGATTGACTGTAGCTAGTTCATACAGTAGCATTGGGACTGTAGCTAGTTCATACAGTAGCAGTGTGATTGACTGTAGCTAGTTCATACAGTAGCAGAGTGATTGACTGTAGCTAGTTTATACAGTTGCAGTGTGATTGACTGTAGCTAATTTATACAGTTGCACTGTGATTGACTGTAGCTAGTTTATACAGTTGCAGTGTGATTGACTGTAGCTAGTTCATACAGTAGCAGTGTGATTGACTGTAGCTAGTTCATACAGTAGCAGTGTGATTGACTGTAGCTAGTTCATACAGTAGCAGTGTGATTGACTGTAGCTAGTTCATACAGTAGCCGTGTGATTGACTGTAGCTACCTCAAAGATACTCTGCACATCGTGGACATCCTCAAAGATGAGTGGCACATCCTCCACGACCACACCCTGCTCAACGTCCACCAACAGCACAGCCAAGGCCTCCACCTGGACCCGGTCAGCCCTCTCTACATAAGGACAATAATGACATAGAACCACTCAGCATGTGTTGCTAGAATACAAAACAGCATCGCACAAATCCAAAACGTACATGCCTTGCCAAAATGCACGGAGTTGGCTAGCAAGCTAGCTAGTTCAAGCTAAAGGTAACTCTTAGCAACGCCCTTCGACACTGTCAACGGGTTACTTAGCCACCTAGCAGCTAACAATGCTATCATTGCTTCTAACTGGCAAAATAATCATTGTACACACAATTTGGGAGATATGTGTCTACTGTAAAATGTAATTAAATGTCACATACCCTCTTCGAAGTCGCTGTTGCTTTCCTCTTCATGATCGCGAACCTTGCTTCGCGAGTGCGTGGACTGGGGGCAGACGTTTCTACGACAGGTTGTTGGTCTTGTTTTCTGTTTGGCAGGGCTCCCGTTGGGAGGACAGCGACTTCGAAAGCGGGTATGTGATGTTTAATTACATTTTACAGCAGTAGACACATAGTCAACAAATGTGTCTTTATAATGGCATGACACTTTGTCAGTTGGTAGCAATGGTAGCATTGTTAGCTTTAGCTTGAACTAGCTAGCTTGCTAGTCACCTACATGCATTTTGGACTTGTGCTGTGTTGTTTCACAACAAATATTGAGTGGTTCAGAGAGAGTCTAACTATTGTTATTGCTCATACTTATTCTTCTTTTTCTTATCATTATTATTGACCGGTATACTCCTGCCAGAATCAATAGACCTATGTAGGCTTGGAGGTCTGCCCGATCCAATTCTCTCCACTTGTCCCCAAACACACGCCTCCCCTCCAAGTTTGTCATGTCCAGTAAAGTTATCTCAATTGATTCTGGTAAAAAAACAATTGGAAACGTCCTCCTCTATCTCTGGTTCAATTTCCATCTCCTCTCCATCATCGAAGATATGGTCCAGAGCCTCTCTGACAGACAGTCGCCTTCTCAGTCGCTTGTACATTGTGTTCACAGAGTAAAATGAGAGCAAGGCACAAAGAAGGCTTTATATATGGGGTCTGTGAGAAGATATGAGACATTGTTTAGTCTGGAAGGTGTGGTTCCCGTGGGGGGATGGGATCATACAGTAAGCACAGAAAGAAAGGTTCCCATAACAAACACTAAATTGTTTAGTCTGGGAGGTGCAAAGAGAGAGGTTCTCATAACTAACACCAAATTGTTTGCTTTGAAGGTGTGAGAACCAACCGCCCTCTGTGTGTGTGTGTGTGTGAGAGAGTGAGAGTGAGAGTGAGAGTGAGAGTGAGTGTGAGTGTGAGAGTGAGAGTGAGAGTGAGAGTGTGTGTGTGTGTGTGTGTGTAACTGGGCAGATTCACCATATCTCCCTGCCTGGTCCTTGGCTGTAGGTGAACGGAACGAAGGTGAACGTGTCCACGACCGTTGAGGTGGCCTCTGGCGTGTCTGTCAATAGTAGTGACAGGATGGTGGTCGTCCGTCTCAGCATGTACAACACCACCCTCGAGTACAACGGCGACACCCTGGCCATTTGGAAGGTCGGAGTTCGTCCGCTGGATGGCGTCTGTTCGCACGGTGCTTCCAGCGGGGACCCGGCGAAGTGGAAGAACAGCAACTACGGTTCAACAAGGTAAATGTTGTCAGGTTATGATGGAGTAGCAATCCAGGACACACACACACACACACACACACACACACACACACACACACACACAGTCCTGAGTGATGTACTCACCCCCACTTCCAAGTGATATATCCTCGAACCCCGGGCCATGTTGCTCCTGTGTGTGTGTGTGTGTGTGTTGCTCCTCCACAGCTGTGCTGCCAACATAACAACTGACATGAGAGCCAACTGCACTGAGAAGGTCAACCAGCTGTGTGGCGTCATGGCCGATAGCAGCGGCCCCTTCGCCGCCTGCCATAACTCCACCCCCCCAGGGCCGTACGTGGAGGCCTGCGTGTTTGACCTGTGCCGCCACGGCCCGGTGGACCGCACCCTCTGCTCCTCCATGGAGGCCTACGCCATGGCCTGCCTGCTCTCTGACGGACAGACGGACAGCTGGACAAGTGGAGGACGCAGGCCAACTGTCGTAAGTCACATTCTCAATGTTTCCTCTCGATGCATCCATTCTGTTTGGGTCGCCTGTGTGTGTGTGTGTGTGTGTGTGTGTGTGTGCGGTAGGGTGTGTGTGTGTATGTGTGGTATGGGGTGTGTGTGTGTGTGTGTGTGTGTGCGGTAGGGGGTGTGTGATTTCTAATGTTACTCTGTCTGCTTATCAAACCCTTCTCTCTCTCTCTCCTCCTCCTCCTCCTCCTTCTCCCCTCCTCCTCCTCCTCCCCCTCCTCCCCTCCACCTCCTCCTTCCCCCTCCCCTCCACCTCCTCCTCCCCCTCCTTACCTCCACCTCCCCCCTCCCCTCCACCTCCTCCTCCTCCCCTCCTCCTCCTCCACCTCCCCCTCCTCCTCCTCCCCTCCTCCTCCTCCCCCTCCCTCAGCATCCAGAGACCCCTGCCTGGACATGGACTGTGCTGACCATGAGTTCTGTGGGGAGAGGAACGGTGAATCTGTCTGCCTCTGTCGCCGTAGTTACCTGGACTCTGTCAAGGAGAGGGGTCCTTTTGGTATGTGCATGATCCCCAACCCTGTGTGACCACTCTACTAAATGTGTTTGAACAGTGTGTGTGTGTGTGTGTGTTTTCTTGATTACCTGTATGTGTATATGTGTGTGTGTGTTTTCTTGATTAACCTCTCTCTGTGTATGTGTGTGTGTGTGTGTGTGTGTGTGTGTGTGTGTGTGTGTGTGCACGCCTCTCTTTAAAGATCCTTTAACAAGCTGCAGTGGGAGTTCTGCCAGCTTGTCTCTGGAACGCTGTCGTCTGGTTGAGGCAGACTTTGATTACAAGACTCTGCACCTCAACGACCCAAGCTGCATCGGGGTGTTAGAGAAGGGCGTTGTGGTGTACCGCTTCGACAACCACAACCACAGCTGCGGCACTCTGCTCACGGTACCAAAACACACATCAAACATCTATAGATGACCCAGCAAGGCTGGGGTTCTAACCAGGCTGGGGTTCTAACCAGGGGTTCTGGCCAGGCTGGGTTTCTAACCAGGCTGGGGTTCTAACCAGGGCTTCTAGCCAGGCTGGGGTTCTAGCCAGGCTGGGGTTCTAGCCAGGTTGGGGTTCTAGCCAGGCTGGGGTTCGAGCCAGGCTGGGGTTCTAACCAGGCTGGGGGTCAGTGAGTGAAGCCCCTCTCTCCCCTCTCCACAGTCCAACAACACTCACATCATCTACAAGAACTCCGTCCAGAGGAACTACAACTCCTCCATGGCCATCCACCGCATGGACGAGACCAACCTGGACTTCTCTTGCGCCTACACCAAGGACACCTCCCAATCTATGGCCCTGGGCATCAAGGTCAAAGACAGGTGTGTGTATGTGTGTGTGTGTGTGTGTGTGTGTGTGTGTGTGTGTGTGTGTGTGTGTGTGTGTGAGGTCACCCAGGCCTTTCACTGTGGTAATACATGTGTAATGTGATGCACATTACCGGGAGAGAATACCTTCCAGCCAGAGGAGTTCACAGCGTTAAAACAAGGTCAAGGTTGGTATCGTCAGTGTTGGGGAAGCGACTCTGAACATCCATTTAACTCAGTTACCAACAACTTTACGAGGCAGGAAGTTGAACGTCACTAAAGCTACCGTTGATGGAAATACAGCTTGTTACTTTGAAAAAACAAACAAACCAGGAAACTACTTCGTCCGACACACTAGGAGGGTTAGCGATAGCGTCTGGTCAGAGGGTTATGGGTGAGGCTAGGCTAAGTGTTATCACTAGGAGAGTTAGCGATAGCGTCTGGTCAGAGGGTTATGGGTGAGGCTAGGCTAAGTGTTATCACTAGGAGAGTTAGCGATAGCGTCTGGTCAGAGGGTTATGGGTGAGGCTAGGCTAAGTGTTATCACTAGGAGGGTTAGCGATAGCGTCTGGTCAGAGGGTTATGGGTGAGGCTAGGCTACGTGTTATCACTAGGAGGGTTAGCGATAGCGTCTGGTCAGAGGGTTATGGGTGAGGCTAGGCTAAGTGTTATCACTAGGAGAGTTAGCGATAGCGTCTGGTCAGAGGGTTATGGGTGAGGCTAGGCTACGTGTTATCACTAGGAGAGTTAGCGATAGCGTCTGGTCAGAGGGTTATGGGTGAGGCTAGGCTAAGTGTTATCACTAGGAGAGTTAGCGATAGCGTCTGGTCAGAGGGTTATGGGTGAGGCTAGGCTACGTGTTATCACTAGGAGGGTTAGCGATAGCGTCTGGTCAGAGGGTTATGGGTGAGGCTAGGCTAAGTGTTATCACTAGGAGAGTTAGCGATAGCGTCTGGTCAGAGGGTTATGGGTGAGGCTAGGCTAAGTGTTATCACTAGGAGGGTTAGCGATAGCGTCTGGTCAGAGGGTTATGGGTGAGGCTAGGCTAAGTGTTATCACTAGGAGAGTTAGCGATAGCGTTGCAGTCAAACTGGACACGCTGCCCATGAGAACCAGATCCTCATCCACACTCCGAGCCATGGACTGATAGTTTTACTGTTGGTATTTGGAGAGTTTGAGGTTTGTTGACTGTGTGTGTTGGTTCATTTGTTGAAACTCACCAGCTCTGTGAGCAAGAACCTGTCCTCTGGAGAATGGAACTACAAACTCACCATGGCAGCCTTCTACGACGCCGAGTTCAGCCAGCCCCTCAACGACTCAGCAGCCGTCCGATTGGACCAGAAGCTCTACCTGTCCCTAAACACCACCGGATTGGACAGCAAGATCGTCATGGTGACTGACGCCTGCTGGGCCACGCCTGAAAGCTCCTCAAATGCTACTGTGCGCTGGGACATCATCAAGGAAGGGTGAGACACACACACACACACACACACACACACACACACACTGTCAGACACATAGATGGGTACACATTGGCTGCTCTGACACATGTGTCCTGTGTGTCCATGTCCCAGGTGTGCCAACCCTGCCGACAGCACGGTGAACATTCTGACCAACGGCGACTCCTCCGCCACCCGCTTCTCCTTCAGAATGTTCCAGTTCTCTGGCAAATCCTCGGACGTGTTCCTGCACTGCAACATCCACCTGTGTGTGCTGAAGAACGGGAACTGTGCCCCGGTAGGCCAGGAGCCATCACTCCTCACACACACACACACACACACAGACACAGTGTCCTCTCACTGACTGTCTCTCTCCCACAGACATGTTCCGGGGTGAAGAATAGAAGGAGACGGCGATCTCTGCAGCAGCACAGCCACAGCTTCATCACCATGGCGATGAGCGCCATCAATTAGGTAAGAGTGTGTTAGATAGCTGTTAAACACATCAGCTCACCGCATCATATGATACAGCAGTCTGCAGCTCTGTTACACATGCCCGTCTGAATCCTGGTTGTGTGTGTCGGTCCTCAGGTTGCCTTTGTGTTGAATGAAGTGACACGTTGTCATTCTGGAAGGTGTCCTGTCCAGGACTGTAGCCGCTTGACCTCTGACCCGGAGGCAGTTCTGGAGCCAGGATGTCCCTGACCTTCGCCTGACCCTGACCAAGAGCCGCGTCCTAATAGGGTAGAAGATGTGTGGTCCAATCCGCTCTCTGCTCCATCTAGTGGACAAACCTGTCTGTAAACTGCCTCATCTTTAATACACTGTTTAACAGACTGTGTTTACCATACTGTGTTTAGAAGACCGTGTTTACCCGACCACACTCTCTATCCGTTGTTAAAGGTAGACTCAGCGATATGACGTAACCTGTGAATATTGGCAGAGATCGTTGAAGCCTAAGGCAAGACAATTCCCTCGCCAGCCCGTTTGTCACATGGCCATCTGCCACTGTCGTGCTCGTGCACCAATGGAATCCATCATTAATGAAACGTCCGTCGCTCGGATGAATCTGAAACATCGCTGAAGTCAACCAACGTCCCGCGTTGACGTCATATCGCTGAGTCTACCTTTAACTGAATCTTATATCGGTGTCTGGGATTTCTGAAGGGATGCTTTTCTGTGTCTGTGTTCTTTGTGTCGATCAATCAGGGTGGGAAATATGTATATGAACATGCAACGCAACAGTGGCCTTCATGTTTGCAGTGAAAGTTTGAGAGTATCGATTGGAAGATGAGGAAATGGATTGACTTTCAAAGAGTAGGAAGTAAAATGCAGAAGGAGACTTTGATTGGATGCTAACTGGTATTGAATGAATGTTGCTGTTATGATGTGAAGTTTATGATGATGGTATGAGGGTTGACAAGACATTATTATAATAATAGTAGCTGGTTTAATGTAAGCACTAATCTATCAATCATGGGGGCAGGCAAGTTAAATCCAAACTTGAATTTGCACATTGAATGTCTGAGAATACAAACTAAAATATGAAGGAATGTTTGGCATTGAAAGAATATGAACTAAGTAAGAATATTTGGTGTTTAAGAACATTTTAAATTAAGTTTGAGATGTCAAAAGAATGAGGTCACCCGGTAAAAAGGCATCATCAGGAAGAGAATACTATTCCATTGTTTGCTTCGGACAATGAAGATTTAGATTTAAGTAAAAAGGCAAGTGATTGAATGTTTTAATGATAATGCTTAAAAACCTACTGCTAAGAGTAATAGTCTGATATATATATATATATATATATATATATATATATATATATATATATATATATATATATATATATATATATATATATGATAACTGTGTGTTAATCAGTAATTCAGAACAGTAAAAGACCGTTCTGACTATATGTGTAACTTTAACAAACATGTGGAAGCCTGTTTGTGTTAAGGTTAGGGTTAGGTTAGGTTAAGGTTAGGTTAAGGTTAGGTTAGGTTAGGGTGGTGTTGTGGTGTTGTGTATCTGAGTTCCCTGAAGCACCCGGCCGGCCAGCAGGCCAAGTGGACCAGCTCAAACTCAAGTCATTTTCTCTTCTCTCTGTTGTCTGTAATAAAGGCTTTATAAAGGGAACTCCTGCTGTCATCTCCATTAATCAAAATGTACTACAGGTTTATTTTACAACAATATGACTTGTTGAACGGACTTTGCAGCAAGGATAGACGTTTGTAATTCCACCTGAGAAAAAAAAAGCTATTCTATTCTACGAGTTCAGGCATATGGGCAAACTACACATGAACTTTACTAACTAGCACAGGCTAACTACACATTAATGTTTCTACTAGCACAGGCTAACTACATGTTTCTACTAGCACAGGCTAACTACATGTTTCTACTAGCACATGCTAACTACACATTAATGTTTCTACTAGCACAGGCTAACTACATGTTTCTACTAGCACAGGCTAAGTACACATGAACTAGCCTAGTCCTGGACTAAATCACACATACATAGGGTTAGGTTAGATATATATATAAACATACGGTTAGGGGTTAGGTTTAATGAAAATCATTTGTTGTACTGTTGCTTCTACTCAATCCATGCATCAGAAGCTGATAATCCATGTCTTCTACCAACCGTAACCCCATCAGTCACGACATAGATCAGGAGAGACCAGGATGGAGGTCATGGTTAGACTGCAGGAGAGAAAGAAGGAGGCCTGGGCTGTCCTGAATGAGAGGATGGAGCTACAGTCTAACCCAGGGGTGGGCAAACTTTGTGGCTCAGGGGCCACATTGACTTTTAAAATTTGACAGACGGGCCGGGCCAGCACCAGATGCATACATATCAAACATAAAACATATATCAAAAATGATAAACATATCAAACATAAACATAAAAAATACAGGGTTAATACTTACATTTACTTTTAGCGGGAACAGTGTTGTTGATCACCCTTTTTGACCAGTGCATCGAAGTCTGGTGTTAGTTTTGTTGTGGCAATTCTCAGAACAGATCTGAGGTGTTCATCACTCAACTGGGATCTGTGGGGTGCTTTGTTGGTGTTCATCACGCTAAAAGTCTGTTCACGCACATACGTAGAGCCAAACAACATCCTCTGTGCCATCTTTTGGATGTTTGGAAATTTGGCTGCGCTTAATGAAGCATAAAACTCATCCAGTTTAAGAGAGTTGAACTTCTCCTTTAAGACGGTGTCACATTGGAGATCAATCAGTTCCAACTGCAACTCCTGTGGCGCCGTTTCACTCATACTTTCCCCAAACTTAACCAGCGGACATTAGAGTGGTAAAGCAAGTCCTGGTGATCAGCGTCAGTTTCTTCAAGAAACATAATAAACTGACGATGCTGAAGTCCCCTCGCTCGAATAAAGTTAACAAGTTTTACAACTGGCTACACTACGTGGTCAAGCTGCAATACGGATTTACACAGTGCTTCCTGGTGGATTATGCAGTGTAGGAAAATTACCTCCTGCTCAGGGTTGTCCTCTTTCACCCTCTCCTGGATTCTTTTGAGCAGCCCGACGTTTTTTCCAGTCAGATTTGGCGATCCATCTGTGGTAACGTTGGCGAGTGTACTCCAAGGTAGCTTGTGCCTCTTGATGACCCCCAACACGCTGTCATACAAGTCCTCTTTCCGCGTTTTCCCCCTCAGGGATTCCATGGCCAAAAACTCCTCCGTTATCTCAAAATTGTCATTAATCCCTCTGATAAAAATGACAAGCTGAGCGGTGTCCTTTATGTCATTACTTTCGTCCAGTGCCAAGGAATATAATGTAAATGACTCCGCTTTTTTGTTTAGCTTGCTAGCTAAGTCTTCGTCAATTAGCTCAACACGGCGAGTCACTGTCCTGCGTGATAAGCTCATTTTTTCAAATTTGTTCTTGCTCTCAGGACACAAGGTACCTGCTGTCTCTACCATGCACTCTTTGAGAAACTCCCCTTCTGAGAAAGGCTTGCTGGTCTTTGCTAATTTGAATGCCAGCAAATAACTTGCCTTCGTGCTTGATTCTTGAATGGCAGTTTGTCGGATAAAGGTGTTTTGCTGAGCCTGCAAACTAGCTGCCAACCTCAAAGCGGTAGCTGTCCGTTCTTGCGTTGACTGGTTGTTAGCGTAATTAGCATGTTTGGTGGAAAAGTGACGGCTGATGTTGTATTCCTTTAAAACCGCAACGGTTTCTTGGCAAATAAGACATACAGCCTTTGACCGGACTTAAATGAAAAAGTATTTAGTTTCCCATTCCTTATTAAACACTCTGCACTCACTGTCGACTTTTCTTTTCTTTGGCCCACTCATTGTTGCAGATAGCCCGGGCTCCGCAAAATCAACTCAATGTATGACTGCCCCTTAGTGCGCTACCTGGTGGAATGCCAGGCATTACAGGACAAGGTCAAATGAATGCAGTTTAGTAATTTAATTAATATTCAACCCTCAAATCTGTACCAATCTTCGGCGGGCCGTATTAAAAAGACAAACGGGCCGGATGTGGCCCGCGGGCCGTAGTTTGCCCACCCCTCGTCTAACCCTAAACCATGGATGAGACGTCTCTCTGTCAGATATATGGTGAAGTCCTTGTTAACAGCCTTAGATGGGATCATCTCAACTGTTCAAAGAAAAAGGAAATAATGATCATGAAAAACTCTCTGCCACTATTGACATTTAAGCAACATTTAACAATTCCTCTAGAGCAGGGGTGCCCAACCTTTTTTGACCCAAGATCTACTTTTCAAGTCGCCAACCTCCCGAGATCTACCAGTCCAGTGTCAACATCGCAAACCCACACACATCGTTTCCAGCCTGCAGTAACTAACCTCACAACACTTTTTCTTGTTGTCACACAACCACTAGACATCACATCACAAACCCTCCCTCTCTCAAACACACACACAGACAAATTCCTCTCACACAGTTGCCAGTTTGCATAGTGTGCTGTAGCACAAACCCGCTCTCTCTCTCACACACACACACACACACACGCCAATCTGCATGATGAGCAATAGCCATAACTGACCTTAATATGAACCAAACAGAAAAATAAACCAGATACAAAACAGGTAGATCTCTGTGTTACGACTCCAGATGAAAACTCGTCTACGTCTAGGGGCGGTAGAGGAGTCGCAACAAAAAGGTAGTACATCAGACTTATTGTAGGAATTAAACAACCACAAACCACAATTCAACTATGTACAGTTATTTGTTTCCTCAGGGAAAACACAACACAAGACACACGCCAAGGAGAAAAGGGAACTTTTTTTGAGCGGTGCCAAAGCAAAGAAATCATAAACAAAAGTGATGTCCTAAACTAGTACAATAGTAAGCTATACTATCAGGGCTATGCTAAAGTGCTATGCTACACTAGACTAGAACATACATGGGGCGGCACCCACTCCTAACCTGGTGAATTGTAACAGAGGTGAGCCTACGTGTTGGAAATGTAAACCCATGGGTCTCTTACCTATTCACCTTACCCCTATGGTGTACAATTAACAGACAGACAAATTATGAGAAAAACAATAAGTAAACAATGACGTAAATATAACAAAAGAAAACTAGATGTAAACAAGTACGTTGGAGGTTTCGATCAACCAGGCAACAGTGAGTCGACAGCAAACACAAGACTACGGTGAAAATGGGTTGACTCCCGAGGGGAAGTCCAGCGGAGCTTTTAAAGGACACGGACAGCCCTCTGATTGGTCAGGAACAGTGATGACTGATGGGGACGAATGGCCAATTGCTGACGGACACCTGAATGTAGAGTGACAGGGTAAGGGAAAAACAGAAGGAAACACAAAACACAACAAGGAAACGCACATGTAGGAGTGGGAACGTAACACTCTGAGTTTGAAAAAAGGAAATCACTTCCTACCTTAGTGGGAGACCTGACACTGGGAGGAGGAGGCTAGCTTCTCGTAGTCAGGAGTGTAGGAGCTGGTTGCAAGGCGTGTGTGCTCAGCATCATTCTCCTCCAAGTGAGCACGGAAAAGCCTTCTCTGCAGACTCCTGGCCCGAACTGAACACACAATCTTCATTGCAATATCCATCACTTCTTTCATATTTGAAATCTTTCCACACAACGCTTGCTGGTGAATTATACAATGATAATTCAGGATATCTGGGAAAGATTCACTTTCTTTGCAATGAACCCACTGGTGCGGCCCATCATAGCAGGCGCCCCATCAGTTGTGATGGAGATCATCTTGAAGAGCGGCAGTTTTGTCTCGCTAACAAATCCCATGAAAGCATTAAACATATCCTCACCTCTGGTGTGTCCTTTTAATGACAAAATGGTGAGTAGCTCTTCCTTGGCGCTCATGTCTTCAAAAACCATCCTGATGAAAACACACAATTGTGCCACATCCACCATATCAGTCGACTCGTCAAATTGGAGGGAAAAGCACTCGCGTCAATATCCTTCCTCAGTTGCTCCTCCACATCCACAGCCATTCCCTCACATCGCCTTGTAGTCGTATTGCGGGAGAGTTGCACTTCTTTAATGGCCTTCACGATCTCGGTTTTATTTTTAAAGTCGTCAAAAAGGCTATCCGCTGCCTCGAGAAAGGCTTCCTTCACAATATCGCTGTCTTTGAATGGCTTCTTGTGTTTAGCAAGGACGTGACTGACGCGATAGGAAGCAATAGTTGCGGCCTTACCCTGGGTCTTCGGTTTGGTGAAGATTGACTGCCGTGCTGCAAGCTGTGCTTTCAAATCCCGCACTTTTGTGGCGCGTAAAGGCGTTTTTGCAGGGAAATCCCTCTCGTAGCTCCCGGGTACCGTTTTAAAATGCCGCTCCAGATTCCCTTTCTTTGCCAACGCCACCGTTGCATTGCAGATCAAACAAACAGGCTTTGAATGAGAATAAACACAAAAATAATCTTCCTCCCATTCAGGGTGAAAATGGTAGGTCTTGGCTCGTTTCCCCTCAGACATGTTAAAGTTTAGGAGTGCGTAACCGCTCTGATCGCTAGCTGCTAGCTACTGTTGACAGCTGTCAACTTACTATCATGCATGTCTCGCGCTACAGTAGGTTAAACGTGACCTACTTTTTTTTTTTTTGTGGACGTGTTTAAGAGACTGATAGGGTGCGCAGGCAAGGACTCATGATAGGCTGTAGTGTACATTTAATACAAAATATAACACACACACACACACACACACAAAACAAAACATATCCAACGACGCATAACTACAACAAAACAAAACAGTTTACAGTTACACATAAAAAAAACTTTTTTTTTTTCATTTTTTCCTACACCCCTCGTGATCGACTTGGGATCAGGCCGGGGTCTACCAGTAGACCGCGATCGACTGGTTGGGCACTCCTGCTCTATAGCAGCGGTCCTCAACCTTTTTTGCACCACGGACCAGTTTCATGCAAGACTATTTTTCCACGGACCGGGGGGGAAAGAATCACGCGCATAACAAAACACAATAAAGTGCATATTATATAATTTAATTATTCATTTAATTATTACATTTATAATGTAAAAGTGACTCAACTCACCATAATACAGAATCAGTGGGAGCACTGAGCTTGTTTCCCTGCAACGAGACGGTCCCATCTAGGGGTGATGGGAGACAGTGACACCCGAAGTGTCCTTACCGGCAGGCATGATCAACTCTTCACCAATAGTGAAGGGCTTCTTAGCCTTGGCAATGCGGTTAGCCACTAAGAATGATGCTCTCAGTGCAGACACATTTGATGATGTGGTGGCCTTCAATAATTGCTTCTGTCCTTCGTGTTCACGTTTCTTTCTTTAAAAAAAACACCAAAGACTTGTCTTTTAATGCAGGGTGCTTGGTCTCTACGTGGCGAAGCAGTTTTGAAGGCTTCATGGCCTCGTTGGATAGCCGGTCGCCACATATTATACAGAGCGGGCTTGGGGCATGTCAATCACCTGTTGCGATGAACCCGTAATTTAAGTAGGACTCTTAGGTATTTTCTTTTAAATGCAGCTTTCTTTTTTTTTGGCAGTCTAGGAGTCTTCTGCTGTCTCATCATAGAGTCTTTCCCCCTTTTCAAAGAATCTCTCCAGCAATGTTTGTTTTTTACTCATTTTTGCTGGGTTAGCTTGTGGGCTTCATTTATCGGTGCATGGAAAAAAAACTGCGACTGAGAAGTGTGGAAAAGTGGCACAGATGGAAGTGGTCATTTTTCAAACACCCTGCAGACTGCGATAGTCAATAAAATGGAAATAAAATACAAATTAAAATGTTTTTATTCTTTCTGTGGGGCCCAGTACCAAATGATCCACGGCCGAAACTGGTCCGCGGCCCGGTAATTGGGGACTCCTGCTCTAGATTACTGCAAGGAGACAGAGAACGTCCCAGGGTTCGGGTTAGGGTTGGGGTTATGATTAGGGTTTGGGTCAGGTTCAGGGTCAGGGTTAGAGTTAGAGTTAGGGTTAGAGTTTGGGTCAGGGTCAGGGTTAGGGTCAGGGTCAGGGTTAGAGTTAGAGTTAGGGTTAGAGTCAGGGTCAGGGTCAGGGTTAGAGTTAGAGTTAGAGTTAGGGTTAGAGTCAGGGTCAGGGTTAAGATTCAAGATTCAAGATTCAAAGTGTTTATTATCATATGCACAGTAGAAAACATGTTTCCCTGTACAACGAAATTCTTGCTTTGCTGTCCGCAGAATGCCAACCAATGTAAAATATACAATACTAAAGAATATACAATATATACTAAACAAATGTACAAGACAGCAACATTTAAGGCATAAAATGAAATAGCAGCAATAATAATAATAAAACAGTGCAAATGTAGCAGTGCAATTATGCAAACTGGAAAATTCAGTTATTTGAGGTAGTAAGGTTATATTAATCTCCTGTGGGTTGTTTAGGAGCCTGATGGCAGTGGGAAAGAAGGAGTTCTTCAGTCTGGTGGTCCTGCATTTAACACTTCTGTACCTCCGGCCTGAGGGTAGAAGTGTGAACAGTCCGTGCTGGGGGTGGGTGGGGTCCTTGAGGATGGAGGCGGCTCTCCTGTGGACTCTGCGGTGGTAGATGCTCTGCAGAGAGGGCAGTGGAGTCCTGGTGATTTTCTCAGCGTCTCCTAGGCCAGTCTGCACATTTGGGTTGTCATGACGTTGCTAAGGGAAGTGTTAACACTGGAAAGAAAACGTCCCCTTTGGTTCACACTAATGTTCTATTACACTAATGTTCTATTACACTAATGTTCTATTATACTAACGTTCTATTACACTAATGTTCTATTACACTAATGTTCTATTACACTAATGTTCTATTATACTAACGTTCTATTACACTAACGTTCTATTACACTAATGTTCTATTACACTAATGTTCTATTATACTAACGTTCTATTACACTAACGTTCTATTATACTAATGTTCTATTACACTAATGTTCTATTAAACTAACGTTCTATTACACTGTTCTATTACACTAATGTTCTATTACACTAATGTTCTATTACACTAATGTTCTATTACACTAATGTTCTATTATACTAATGTTCTATTAAACTAATGTTCTATTATACTAACGTTCTATTACACTGTTCTATTACACTAATGTTCTATTACACTAACGTTCTATTACACTGTTCTATTAAACTAATGTTCTTTTACACTAATGTTCTATTACACTAATGTTCTATTACACTAATGTTCTATTACACTGTTCTATTAAACTAATGTTCTTTTACACTAATGTTCTATTACCCCTGGATACGATCTAGTGTGCCTAGAAACGAAACTCACTAACTTACCATGTTGTCAAACATGTTGGCACCGAACAGTCCCATAGAAATACATTCCTAACCCTAACAGTTCCATAGAAATACATTCCTAACCCTAACAGTTCCATAGAAATACATTCCTAACCCTAACAGTTCCATAGAAATACATTCCTAACCCTAACAGTTCCATAGAAATACATTCCTAACCCTAACAGTCCCATAGAAATACATTCCTAACCCTAACAGTCCCATAGAAATACATTCCTATCCCTAACAGTCCCATAGAAATACATTCCTAACCCTAACAGTCCCATAGAAATACATTCCTAACCCTAACAGTCCCATAGAAATACATTCCTATCCCTAACAGTCCCATAGAAATACATTCCTATCCCTAACAGTCCCATAGAAATACATTGGAACATTTAAAAATGCATTTTGTTTTTACGCTGCTGAAACAATCCGGAGTGCCAGATGTGTGAAAGGTTCAACCACTGAAGAGGAAATCTTCTCACATGGTTCTGCTTTCCTCCATTGGCCTCATGTGTTGTGCTGTCGACAGTCGACCAACAGATGGCGCCATGCAGCGTGTTTCTGCTCTCTGTCAGTCGCTGGAAAACTGATGGAACAGATTTAATCCACCATCAACTCCATAAGCATTACATACATGACATCACATTACATACATGTGACTTAGCTACTAACCGTAGCTAAGTCTTTCAACTTAACCAAGGTGTCGTCCGCGCTACGCTAACCAGGCTAACCAAGGCTACACGATGCTATGCTAAGGCTACACTACACTATGCTAGCCTCGACTACACCAGACTATGCTATGCTACGCTACGCTACCCGGGTGGCGTGGACCGGGTAGCCCTTGGCCTTGATGATGCCGCAGCTCTTGACGATGATGGCGTAGCGCAGGACCCAGCGGAGGCGCCACGCCACGCCGACGCCGCGTCACAGCGGTCGCGGTCAGGGTCGCCGTGGGACGCCGTTGCTAACGCCGCGCTCTCACGGAGCGCCTCCTGGAAGCCCGCCGACGTGATGAGCTCTGGAAGACGACAGAGAGACAGACAGGTTAGAGAAAGACAGGTTAGGGGGAGAGAGACAGGTCAAAGACAGACAGACAGCTCAGAGGGAGAGGGGGGAGGGAGAGAGAGAGAGACAGGTTAGAGGGGAGACAGACATGTCAAAGACAGACAGATAGACAGACGGGTCAGAGAGAGAGAGACAGCGCCTCCTGGAAGCCCGCCGCCGAGATAAGCTCTGGAAGGAGAGAGAGAGAGAGAGAGACAGGTTAGAGGGAGAGACAGACATGGAAAGAGAGGGAGAGAGAGAGAGAGACAGGTTAGAGGGAGAGACAGACATGGAAAGAGAGGGAGGGAGAGAGAGAGACAGGTCAGAGAGAGACAGACAGCTCAGATGAAGAGGGAGGTTAGGTTAGAGGGGGGACAGACAGGTCAGAGAGAGACAGACAGGTCAGGGACAGAGAGGGAGAAAGAGAGACAGACAGACAGACACCCCCAGACAAATTGATCACAGACAGACAGATCACAGACAGACACCCACCTTTGGGGTCGTTGTGGGTCAGTAGCTGGACCCCCGCCTGCTTGGCATACGCCGTCAGATCAGGGGGCATCACACAACAGGACGCCAGGTTGACCTGGTTGCTGATGGGCTTCACCTTGGATACGGGAGAGAGAGAGACAGGTCAGAGAGACAGACAGGTCAGGGACAGAGAGACAGACAGGCCATCAGATCGGGGGGCATCACAGAACAGGACGCCAGGTTGACCTGGTTACTGGTGGGCTTCACCTTGGATACGGAAGAGAGAGAGACAGGTCAGGGAGAGACAGACAGGTCAGGGACAGAGAGACATACAGGCCATCAGATCGGGGGGCATCACACAACAGGACGCCAGGTTGACCTGATTACTGGTGGTATTCACCTTGGATACGGGGGAGAGAGAGAGAGAGAGAGAGAGAGAGAGACAGGTCAGGGACAGACAGACAGGTCAGGGACAGAGAGAGAGAGACAGACAGACACTGTTAACTGCTTGGTTGGGACAGAGAGAGAGAGACAGGACAGGGACAGAGAGAAAGAGAGAGAGAGAAAGAGAGACAGACAGTTGGCGTACGCACTCAGTTTGACCTGGTTACTGGTGGGGTTTCACCTTGGACATGGAGAGAGAGACAGACAGGTCAGGGAGAGACAGATACCCCCAGCACAGGACAGACAGACAGACAGTTCAGAGACAGAGACAGACACCCACCTGGGCCCAGTCGTAGCGCTCCTCCAGGAGGCCCTTGTCCAGGACAGACAGACAGATCAGACAGACAGACACCCACCTGGTCCCAGTCGTACAACTCCTCCAGGAGGCCCTTGTCCAGGACAGACAGACAGGTCAGGGATAGAGCGAGAGAGAGAGAGAGACAGACAGACAGACACACACACCGTCCAGGACAAACAGACAGGCCAGAGAAAGACAGACAGACACCCACCTGGGCCCAGTTGTGCAGCTCCTCCAGGAGGCCCTTGTCCAGGTCCGACGTCCCGATGGCGACCACCTTCCCGGACGCCACCAGCGTTTCCAAGAAAACCCATGCCGGCTGCAGGTCCGAGAGGGTCTGGGGGTGTGGTCGGCCCCCGGGGGGGGGGGGCGGGCGCCAGGATGACCGAGTCGAGTTGGGAGAGGGCGAGAGTGAGACAGGCTGTTGGGGGGGAGGGAGACAGGTTAGGGAGAGAAAGACAGGTTAGAGGTCCGAGAGGGTCTGGGTGTGGGGGGGGGGGGATGTTGTCCTCCTGGTCGACAGGGCGAGGGTGAGACAGGCTGTGGAGGGGAGAGACAAACAGGTAAAGAGAGAGACAGACAGGCAGACAGCCAGCCAGCCAGCCAAACAAACAGACAGACAAGCAGACAGCCAAACAGGCAGACAGACAGACAAACAGGCAGGACTCACCCTGTCGACAGCCTGCCTGATGGACGACTGGTCCGACTCGCACAGGAACAGCTTGACTGCAACGACAACGTTAGCGTGGGTTAGCCTAGGTTAGCCTGTGTTAGCATGTGCTGGTGTCATTTGTTAGCCTGTGTTAACGTGTGGTCGCGTCGTGTGTAATCATGGGCTGGTATCGTTTGTTAGCCCTGGGTTAGCGTGTGTTATCGTGGTGCGTGTGAGCCGGTGTTAGCATGCACTAGCATTTATTAGCATGTGTTATCGTGGTGTGTGTTAGCGTGCGTGAGCCTGTCTTAGCCTGCGTTAACCTGTCTTACCCTGCATTAGCGTAGCGTTAGCCTGCGTTAGCTTGTCGTAGCGTACCAGACACCTTCAGCTCCTCCCTCTCCTCCGGTGTGATGGTGGCCTCGGCCGCCTGGGGGGTGGAGCAGTCCAGGACGTCAGACTCCTGGAGAGACAGACAGGTTAGAGACAGACAGGTTAGAGAAAGACAGGTGAGAGAGAGACAGGTAAACAGAGAGACAGGTTAGAGAGAGAGAGACAGACAGGTCAGAGAGAGACAGACAGACAAGCATGATGGTGGCCTCGGCCGCATGGGGGGTGGAGCAGTCCAGGATGTCAGACTCCTGGAGAGACAGACAGGTCAGAGAGAGAGACACAGGTAAACAGACAGACAGGTTAGAGAGAGAGAGACAAGTTAGAGACAGACAGACAGAGAGACAGACAGGCGTGATGGCCTCGGCCGCCTGGGGGGTGGAACAGTCTAGGACGTCAGACTCCTGGAGAGACAGACAGGTTAGAGAGAGAGACACAGGTAAACAGACAGACAGGTTAGAGAGAGAGAGACAAGTTAGAGACAGACAGACAGAGAGACAGACAGGCGTGATGGCCTCGGCCGCCTGGGGGGTGGAACAGTCTAGGACGTCAGACTCCTGGAGAGACAGACAGGTCTGAGAGACAGACAGGTTCAGGACAGACAGATTACAGAAAGACAGCCAGGCGTGCCTGGGAGGGGGGAGCAGTCCAGGTTAGAGACAGACCAGACTAGTCGAACTAGAGAGAGGGAGAGAGAGAGAGAGAGATTAGCTGACCTCAGCAGAACCTCCCTCCCTCCCTGTTCAACCCTCCCCCCCAAACCTGCCTCCCCCCCGTCTCCCTGCCTGTGTGTGTGTCTGTGTGAGTGTGTCTGTGTATGTCTGTGTGAGTGTGTGAGTGTGTGTGTGTGTCTGTGTGTATGTGAGTGTGTGTGTGTCTTCCTCTCTCTCTCCCTGTCTCAGGAGCACCCACCGACACACACACACACACACACACACACACACACACACGTTGTCACTTGACTCACTAAACATTGACGCCTCTGGGCATGTGTGTGTATGTGTGAGTGTCTGTGTGAGTGTGTGTCTGTCTGTGTGAGTGTGCGTATGTGTGAGTGTGTGTGTGTGTGTCTCCCTCTCTCTCTCCCTGTCTCAGGGGCACACACACACACACACACACACACGTTGTCACTTGACTCACTAAACATTGACGCCTCTGGGCATGTGTGTGTGTGTGTCTGTGTGTGTCTGTGTGAGTGAGTGTGTGTGTGAGTGTGTGTGTGTGTGTGTCTGTGTGTTGTGATGGCCCAGCCGGTGAGCAGTGCCCCACAGAGACACCTGGTGGCCACAAGGGGGAGGCAAAGGCAGCCATGGGGTGTCGTGCTGGATGGGAGGTACTATCCCAGTTCTATGTCCTGGAGACTCCGCCACCAATCAGATGACTCAGCTCACCGCTCACAGGTGCGCTGAGTCAGCTCGGCGATCCTGAGGCCTTTTAAACTCCCCAGGACAAGCTGAAGACAGACTGGCTGGAGGAACGAGTCGAGACCAGACACCCGCTAAGCCAGTCTCATAAGCCAAACGGGAGAGAAAGCCTGGAAGACGGAGAGGAACCCCCCAACCGACCGGAGGAAGAGGTCAGTGAAAGGGACCCGATATCCGACTAACTTTGGCCTGTCTCTCTCTCTCTCTCTCTGACGACAAGAAGAACCCGGCGGAGCGCCGTAGCGCCAACCGCCAACCCGGTGAAGATTTGAGTTGCCTTTCGCCTCTCCCTTTTCCCCGCACCTTAGAAATAAAACCCTACGTTGATTTCACCGCAAC
>NC_139654.1:5112169-5184669 GCF_951799395.1 Argentina silus | reverse complement strand
GAGAGACGAAGGAAGGAAGGAAGGAAGGAAGGAAGAGAGGGATGAGTCTCACCTTCTCCCCGGCCGACGGCGTCTCGGAGGACCAGTCACTCAGCGTGGCGCGGATACAGTCCTGGAGCTACGGCAACAACAGACAGACAGGTCAGATGGAGAGACAGACAGGTCAGAGAGAAACAGACAGACAGACAGATAGACAGACAGATAAGACAGAGGGACAGACAGGTCAGAGACAGCATGGCGCGGATACAATCCTGGAGCTGGAGGGCAACAAAAGACATACAGGTCAGACAGACAGACAGAGAGAGACAGGTCAGATAGAGAGACAGACAGGTCAGAGACAGCGTGGCGCGGATATAATCCTGGAGCTGAACGGCAACAACAGGTCAGACAGACAGACAGAAAATGACAATAAAACGACATATTTAGTATTTATTTAATCACATTCATAATACACACACACGGTCAGTTCGTTAGAGCCAGTTAGCATTCGGCTTTAGCACCCCGTCAACACGGCACTCTGTAGGTAAATTCGTTAGCCCCGTTAGCATTAGCCTTTAGCACCCCGTCAAGGGTTTGAAGAGCCAAACTACATGGTTCTACTAGCCCTAGGGTTAGGGTCAGGGTTAAGGGTTAGGGTTAAAGTTAACTCATCCCCTAGGGTTAGGGTTAGGGTCAGGGTTTAGGGTTAAAGTTAACTCATCCCCTAGGGTTAGGGTCAGGGTTTAGGGTTAGGGTCAGGGTCAGGGTTAGAGTTAGGGTTAGGGTCAGGTTCAGGGTCAGAGTTAGGGTCAGGGTCAGAGTCAGGGTCAGGGTCAGAGTTAGGGTTAGGGTCAGAGTCAGGGTCAGGGTTAGAGTCAGGGTTAGGGTCAAGGTTAACTCGTCTCCTAGGCCTGTCTGCACATTTGGGTTGTCATGACGTTGCTAAGTGAAGTGTTAACACTGGAAAGAAAACGTCCCCTTTGGTTTCCACTGATGTTCTATTATACTAATGTTCTATTATACTAATATTCTATTATACTAATATTCTATTACATAAATGTTCTATTACACTGTTCTATTACACTAATGTTCTATTACACTAATGTTCTATTATACTAATGTTCTATTACACTGATGTTCTATTACACTGTTCTATTACACTAATGTTCTATTATACTAATGTTCTATTACACTAATGTTCTATTACACTGATGTTCTATTACACTGATGTTCAATTACACTGATGTTCTATTACACTAATGTTCTATTACACTGATGTTCTATTACACTGATGTTCTATTACACTAATGTTCTATTACACTGATGTTCTATTACACTGTTCTATTACACTGATGTTCTATTACACTGATGTTCTATTACACTGATGTTCTATTACACTAATGTTCAATTACACTGATGTTCTATTACACTGTTCTATTACACTAATGTTCTATTACACTGATGTTCTATTACACTGTTCTATTACACTAATGTTCTATTACACTAATGTTCTATTACACTGATGTTCTATTACACTGTTCTATTACACTAATGTTCTATTACACTGATGTTCTATTACACTAATGTTCTATTACACTAATGTTCTATTACACTTTTCTATTACACTGTTCTATTACACTGATGTTCTATTACACTAATGTTCTATTACACTGATGTTCTATTACACTGTTCTATTACACTGATGTTCTATTACACTGATGTTCTATTACACTGATGTTCTATTACACTAATGTTCAATTACACTGATGTTCTATTACACTGTTCTATTACACTAATGTTCTATTACACTGATGTTCTATTACACTGTTCTATTACACTAATGTTCTATTACACTAATGTTCTATTACACTGATGTTCTATTACACTGTTCTATTACACTAATGTTCTATTACACTGATGTTCTATTACACTAATGTTCTATTACACTAATGTTCTATTACACTTTTCTATTACACTGTTCTATTACACTGATGTTCTATTACACTGTTCCATTATAAAAGATCTGTGATGTTATAAAGAATATTTCAGGTTCAAATTCTGGGTTTTTAGGGTTCAGTGCTTATTGCTAACTGGCTGGATTCTAATCTCTCTGTTGTTGTAATACTAGTAAATGACCACCAGGTGGTGCCCCCGTCTGAGGGCTAGAGGTCTGGGGGATAGGGGTCTGGGGGTCTGGGGTCAGAGGTACTGCAGGGGACAGGTGAAGTCTTCTCATGAGAGCCATGCCTCCCATGGCAGGGAGCGGTACTGCAGGGGACAGGTGAAGTCTTCTCATGCCTCCCATGGCAGGGAGCGGTACTGCAGGGGACAGGTGAAGTCTTCTCATTAGAGCCATGCCTCCCATGGCAGGGAGCGGTACTGCAGGGGACAGGTGAAGTCTTCTCATGAGAGCCATGCCTCCCATGGCAGGGAGCGGTACTGCAGGGGACAGGTGAAGTCTTCTCATGAGAGCCATGCCTCCCATGGCAGGGAGCGGTACTGCAGGGGACAGGTGAAGTCTTCTCATGAGAGCCATGCCTCCCATGGCAGGGAGCGGTACTGCAGGGGACAGGTGAAGTCTTCTCATGAGAGCCATGCCTCCCATGGCAGGGAGCGGTACTGCAGGGGACAGGTGAAGTCTTCTCATGAGAGCCATGCCTCCCATGGCAGGGAGCGGTACTGCAGGGGACAGGTGAAGTCTTCTCATGAGAGCCATGCCTCCCATGGCAGGGGGCGGTACTACAGGGGACAGGTGAAGTCTTCTCATGAGAGCCATGCCTCCCACAGCCCACAGACAGAGAGGAGAAAAGCAGCCTGCACCTTGGCTGCCCCTCACAATGTCACATGATGCATAGATATTACTGTACTAGATGATTACTATATAAAAATGAAGGAATACATGGAAAGTGAAGTTCAGAACATGTACAGCGCCTTCTGAAGGTATTCAGACCCCTTCACTTTTTACACATTTTCTTGTGTTATAGAGTAAATTTGAAATGGATTCAATTTAAAGAATTTGCCATCAATCCACACACAATACCCCAGAATGACAAAGCGAAAACACGATTTTTGACATTTCAGTACATTTATTAAAAGTGAAATACAAAAATACCTCATGGACAGAAATATTCAGACTTTTTGCTTTGACAGTCTTAAAATTAGTTAAAATGCAAAAATGTCATCAACAAATCACTCAATAAGTTGAATTGAGTACATCTTAATGCAAGGATAATAATTCATGTCATTTCGGAATGAATATCTTTGTTTTTATAGGGTCTCTGATTTGCATAGGAATCAATTACACACTGTGTAGATTAGGATGTTCTGAAGACACTGTCCATGTTGTACTGACAGAGAAGGAGAGCTGTCTTCACATCCACTCCCTGCTATCTTACACACAGCAATGTAATCCAGCATCACAACTCAAACACCCAATCTAACCAACTCTTATATACACACTGCAAAAAAGGGGTGTCTGAAAACTAGATAAAAACACTAAATTTGAGGTAAAATGTACTCAAAACAAGTGAAATTATCTGTCCATGCAGCAAGATAATTTCACTTGACAAGATTTCTTGAATTAAGATAATTAAATCTAGAAACAAGCATGTCTAAAGAGGTATTTGGAAGGCTTAACATACGCTGAAAATGCTGGTTTTAAGACTTTTTAAAGCCTCAAAATAAGTGAATTATACTAAATATAAGCATAGAATGCCGGTTTTAAGTCTAGATTACTTAAAATTAAACTTTTTACAGCCTCAGAATAAGTTAAATATACTAAATATAAGCATTAAATGCTGTTTTTAAGACTAGATTACTTAAAATTTAACTTTTTACAGCCTCAAAATAAGTGAAATATACTAAATATAAGCAATTACATATTTTGGTTTCTTACTTTTAGCAAATTAAGCTTAAGGTTAGTAAAATAAATGTATTAAATTTAGAAAAAAATACTCGGTATTAGTGAAGAATGACTAAGCGCTGTCTTAATGCAAGCTGGTTTATCTTGAAACAAGGCTTACTGCATCTTTAAACCTTAAAATCTAAAGCCTGTCCTTATTTTTAGAATAATGGTGCAGAAATAACAACCAGAATTGCTTATAAGACAACATTTATTTAACATCAGCAACAGCTAACAATAAGAACTGACATGACAAAATACTCAGCTACTTCTCAATGAAAGATTTCCAATCAGCCATTGCTTTTTTGTAAGCACTAGTGGCATCTTGATCGTGGATTGTGTCACCAATTACCTCTGTTTGAATAACGGACAGGAGCGTTGCAACACATTTCGGATATCTTAAGTGCAAAGTGTAGTAGTATGCCATTAACACCAACATCCCGTCTGAGAAATCTTCCTGAGGGAGGGTGGTCACAGGTGCATTACCCACAGCCACGATGGTGGTTGATCCATCAGAAAGCAGAACTGGGGAGGAGAGAGGACGCTTCTCCAGGTACAGGGTAGGGTCTTCGCCTGACTGGAACAGAATAAAAAGAACAATGTGTAGAGTGAGAAGACATAAACATGTATTGAAAGTCAGGTGTATGTTCAATATAAAAATCATTTTTAGATTAAATGATCAGGTTGCAACCAATGACAAGCACTCTTAAAATAGTCATTATTAAAAACACTGATGAAAAATATTGATTTATTATCACACTGGAAGAAATAATCATGAATTACTTCAAAATGGGACAGGGGGGGACATGTGTTAAAAAAACATTTGTTTGACAGATCAAGGTGTAGGAATTTAGGACGGATTAAAAATTGATACAAGCTGATGCAAGGTGGTATATTTTTAATATTTCTCGGATGAATGAATGGATTAATTAATCAAAGGTTTTGAAACATTTCTTGGTATTCCTTTATGTGAACACCATTTGAGGGACACTAGAGGCACTTATGTCTTCCCCTTTTTGCAAAAAGTAGGGTCATATCTGTGATTGTGAACTTAGGGTGTATTGTTATGTGAACATGCACAACAATGTGAGAAAATAAGAGGACAGCAAGGAATCAAGACAAAAATGTTCTTACCTTCAGGACATGAAGAAGTGCCTCACAGCTATTCCCAAGCTTCTTTGGTGGTGAAGTTGGTGAGGGGAAAAGGGATGGGAGTGCATTGAAGAGGGCAAGCGTGAACTCCACTAAAGAATAGAAAGATTGGTCTGAATGGTCTGAATATGGTATAAATCACAATACATTTGCATATGGAACAGCAACTTACCTCCACGGACATCCAATGGAAAAGGGGGTTTCAGGGCTTTCTTCCACACACCATAGAACTGCACCTTGGCACAAAAGTCTGCCCATCTTCCTTTCACTTCCTCGATGTATCTGCTGTTGGTGCCACCTACTATGCGCCGCAGCTCATCTATTGCCTAAGACAGCATTGTGCACAGTTATTCAACCATTGGACATTTAGAACACAGATGGATAGACAGTAATTCAAGTGCAAGTAGTGAAAAAAACAAAAAACATACATTTCGAACATCTCTAAAGCATGGATATGCCTCAAAGATTTTTGCAGGTCGGTCTTCTTCCCTTGTAAGATCTGCATCAATGAAAGCCCGTCTGGCCTTAAACTCAAGGTCTAAAACTTGAGCAACATCGCTTTGATTGGGTTTTGCATTTGGCTTATTGTACATGTTGCTCAAGGTTTTGTAGTGCCTAGCCTGCATCTTCAGACTGTCCTGGCCGACTGAAATGGCAAAAAACAGAGCAGACATTTCAATGTAAAAAACTTTATTGCATTATTATGCAGGTCGGTCTACTTCCCTTGTAACACCCAAATCAATGAACTTAATTGAAATAAGGTAAATACAATCATTTTATGTTGTTTATATGAACAATGAGAGTTGTCTGAAAAAAGTGTTTCCATTAACATCCACAATCTAAGGAAATTTAAATTGAATCTCCAACAGTTTAGACTCTGATTTGCCACTCTGAAAGTCATTATCATGGATAACAGGCTGAGAGGTGTGCTGAGGTGGGCTTACCAACATCATCCTTTGCAGGCGTGGTTGGTGAAGCGATCACAGTCCTGAGTGAGGAGCCTGAGGCTGATGCGGATGGCAGCAACGAGGTTTTGGTCTTTGGCTTCCTTGGCACAGAGGGGGGTCGTTGTGCTGGGGATGCTTTTTTGGGAAATAATGAAAAAAATCTCAACACAATTAAAAGCATGATAACAAGCAAAACAGGCAGATAAACACAGTGCATGCCTAGCCATGAACTCTGGCTCAACAAATACGGACAACTATAGTTTCATTACATGATTAGTATCATTACATGATTAGTATCATTACATGATTAGACATTTTTTAGACAAAAAACAAGTTGTATGACAGCACCTCTTCATTTTTTGCCCACAATTTGCACACCTGCACTGGAGTTGTCCTCGCTGAGGTCATCATTGCTCTCAAGAAGTACGGTATTATCACTCGAGTTGCTTGTGTCTGTCCAATCCGTCTCCATGTCTTGGTTGTCTGCACTGAAGAGAGCTGTCTTTGCCACTCCTCTTTGTGGTACAGAGCCTTGCCTCTTCCGTGGGGATCTCATATTTTGGAGTCGCTTGTACATTTTGGTGTAGATGGTCAGCTGTGGTAAAAGAATGTTAGATACGTTGTTTGTCTTGTTGCTGACCTGCCCACAGTTTTGGTTTAGATAAAAAATAATACTTACATATGGCATGTTTGGATCATCATCCCGTAACATTGGGTAATAGTCTATAATCTTCTGTGACATGGCTCTCATTTCCAATTTTGACGGGTATCTGACTTCTTTCCCCATGGGACTAGCACGCAGGATAGCAACCATACTGGTTATTGTGTTCCTTACAAGTCTGCAACATAGCTCCTTGGACATTTTGTAATTTTTTTCCTTTCCATTGCAGAGCAGTGCAAAGTATTGACTACGCACCATGTCTATCTCTGAATCTGTGTACACCACATACTCTGGAGGGTCTGGCATTTTCATTTTTTTCTCAGCAGATATGGGGGTTGAGGTTTGAGGCTGGCATGGTGGCATGGCACAATTGTTGGCATCTTGGTCCGTGGTATTTTCACACTATTAGGATTGTGTAGAATGAAAACAAAATGCATTAGAACCATTAAAATTCATACTTTACTCATTTTTACTCATTCCAATTTGTGTTTACATTTTCACTGATGAAATTCCAAAGTTTCTTTCTTTTGAGGAAATTCTCTGGGCCAGGAAAAAGATCCCTCAGGTCATCCCGGCTAAGGCCTTTCAAAGCCTCCTCATCAACACTGGCAGCTGTGAGATATATGACAAATATCTATCTTTAGATAAAGCAGTAGCAAGCTACAGAACCAATCAATTTATTTAGTAAGGCTATACACTGCAGCTAGAAGGTAGTGAAGCACCAGAGACATAGTTAGATTAACCTGAAATTGTAAAAACACTCCACATATTTTACATTGTCATGTATTGGTTCCCAAGAGTCCAAGCTTTCAAATGAGGTATAATGACTATGCTACATAACAATCTGATGAATGGCGGATGATTTACAATGTTGGGGGGGTTGGGGGAAGGGTAACGTTCCCGCCGGCGGGACACTGCAGACCGCGTGTTTTTAAAATGTGGGATTTCTATTTCACAATCATATATTTTGCTTTAGAATTCTGACTCTTACTTAAAATGTTTCATCCTAAGCATATTTTAAATTCGTTAAGCAAATGAAGGTTGAGGAAAAACCCAGCAAGCAGAAAAATTTGGGATTTCAAATAAGGTATTCAGTTATTAATAAACTAAAGTACACTCTATAAATAGCATCAATACATCAGATATAAACTTCATTCATGACTTACCCTCCAGCACCGATAGAGTGGCATCGTCAAAAGTATCCATCCGAGATTCATCAGCTCCCTGAAGCATTAACAGGCGGTACCGTAGAACTACCTGGGAAAACCCATAGGCAAACAGAGCTCGTTAGCTAGCGGGTAGCGTGTAAAAGTGCACATTAGCTAACAATTAACTAGCTTGCTAAGCATATACCGACATACGGACAAAGCATGTTCTTCTTCTGCTTCTTGGCAGATTTTGTAATACCGCCACAACAACCAATATGATTTTGGCAAGTAATATTTACCAATTCTATAAAGTTTACTGACCTTGAGCCGCTGTTCTTGCACTTCTTCAAATGTAACGCACCCAACTCTTTCAGTTACTCAAGTGGAGAACCGCGATCACTGACGTCATGGTCCATTAATTAGAAGTATGTGTATGCGATTTGAAGCTAAGCACAGTTATTTTAAGCAGTGGGCTTCTAAGTTAAATTTCAAAAATGTCTGTAAATCGCTTGCAAACCATAATCAGTTCCTTGAATGTTGTCAAAATGAAATAGGCATTGAGCATCCAATTTTTGCTAGTGAAAGAGAATCGGGGCCTGTCTCAGCTGTCAAAAATATTGATTATGTTAAGAGAAAAGTCAAAGATTTTCTAGGCGTAGAGGTCATGCAATCTGTTGTCTCAGTGAAATGGTACATCCTCAATGGCAATAAGTACATTAGTGGGAAATCTATGATTATTGTAAATGTAGATGGTGCTTTCCCAGTGTTCGGACTGATAAAAGATATTTTTGTGATTGATTCCTCTTATGTTGCTTTTGAGTACCAGCGTTATGAGACACTGAATTTGAGTCCAGAATTGCTGGCATATGAGGTGGCAGTTCCCAATGTTGCCCAGGCTACAGAATTTGTACATGAACTCATTGACTGTATTTCCTATTTTTCAGTTAGTTTCAAGGAACATATGTTTGTGCCAATAAAATATAGTCTTTGTGATATTATTGCCCACAGAAGTAGGCATTAAAATGCAGGAATGATAAGGGATGCATTGATGTATTGGGTGATCAAGTTTGCCTGTTTTGTTAACAAACATTGGTCATCAAAAAAGATAAGATTTCTCTGTGATCGATTCCTCTTATGTTGCTTTTGAGTACCAGTGTTATGAAACACTGAATTTTAGTCCAGAATTGTGTCTTTGTGATCTTATTGCCCACAGACATTAATTTGGAGCAACAATGTATTGGGTGATCAAGTTTGCCTGTTTCCTGTTTTGTTAAACAAACATTGGTCATTAAACAATTCCATTGACTGTATGGTGAGTTGTGGTGAAGGCTGTATAATTTATCCTGACATTGTCTGAACATACTTGAAGGTAGAGCAATAATAAACTCTGTTTCTTTCAGATGCTTTTTGTGTGACTCTTGAATCAAGCAACTTGAGTTTGTTACTGAATCTTAAAACAAGCTTTATTTTGATGAGAATTTGGGGGAGAGATGTAAAAGATCTTATTTTAACAGTTATTTACCTCATTTTAAGATTTCATGCCTATTTGAGACAAAAAAGATAAGGTTGTGCTTGATTTAAGATTATAGTGTAAAGTTGAACACTTAAAATAAGAAATTCACTCTTAAAACAAGATAAATTATCTAACACTTCTAAATCTAAGTTTTTTTATCTTGATAAGATTCAAATAATTTGCAGTGTGGAAATCAACTCCATGAAAAAACATTCCACAAAACGGTCACCTCCATTATAAAATTTAACCTACCCTATAAACGATTCCCCCAACTGATTAGGCTTCTCTGGGATAGAGCTCCCAGAAAAAATATTATTCATATTAAAATGGAGGGCCAATGTTAAAAGTATTCAATAAAAACAGACAGGGTTTGTGGCGCTGGCCGGTCAGGTAAGGGGAATCATAAAACATCTGCCTAGGCAGGAATGCACTGGCACACAAACTAATCTCTTTTTTCTTCTGTTTACTTTTCAAGATTTGTGAATTGGCGATTTCGCGGTTCAGCGATTTTCATGGAGCGAATACGGTGATCCAGACCTGTGGTTCACAAAAATATTTATTTGTGATAAATTGATTCACTTTAAAATGTGACTGTAACGGATCACGTCGTTCGGTCCTTAAAGATGCCTGCACCAATTGATCTTTCAGGTTTTTATTTCTCCTATAGGCTGCTATAATTCTAAAATCCCGGAGAGGGTCTATTTTGGTTTGTGCTATTTTAAAATTGGCTTTAACGATTTTATTTAATTCGAGGGCGGCCGGTGCATAAGTTGAAACAAAAGGGACCAGATGTTTATCGTCCCTCCCTTCTGCAGGTTTACCCCCCCCCACTAAACATCTGCTGGACCTCCACTTGGATGCCGCGGAGGAACGTCCTGCTATAGCCCCTCGGTCCCAGGGCCTGGAAGAGGGTCCGAGTCGCCGAACGCACATCCACCTCCGCCACACAGATCCGGCGAAACCTAATCAGTTGGGATTTGACAATCCCCCTGTAGGTATGCCTGGGATGGTAAGAAGATCTGTGCAGCAGAGCATGGGTGTCCGTCGGCTTAAAATAGACCCTCGTCCCGAGACCCACCCTCCCATCCTCACCATCCTCCACAAACACCTCAGTGTCCAGAAAATTTATTTTCTCTGGATGTAATTCATATTTAAATGTTATGGAAGGATGGTGTTCGTTGAGCGTTGACATAAAATTCCGAAAGTCTGGTTCCCCATGGGGCCAGACTCCAAAAATATCATCCAGATACCGCAGATACAGTGTTGGCAGTTTGTGGCATTTGGGGAAGACAGTTCGCTCAAATTCAGCCATATAGATGTTTGCATAGGCGGGAGCAAACTTCTTCCCCATCGCCGTACCATGAATCTGTAAATAATATTTATCATTAAATACAAAGTCATTTTTGGTTAAACCCAACTCCAACAACCTCAAGATAGCTGCATCCGGTCTATTTGGATCTGGGTGCCTTACCAAAATATTCTGAACAGCCTGGAGTCCTAGGTGAGTATCAATATTAGTGTACAGAGCATCTACATCTATAGAAAATAACATGGCGCCGTGTGGAAATTCTACGGTCTTAAGCTTGTCAACAAAGGCATATGTATCTTTGATATAACTATCATGAATTTGAGACAAGGGATTAAGAAAAGAGTCAATATATTCAGCAATCCTACATGATTCGCTCCCACAGTCAGACACAATAGGTCTTCCTGGGGGCAATTTATTAGGGATTGTCCACGTCACTGGATCTTTATGAATTTTTGGTAATAAATAAAGTTTTCTTGGACGTGGAGGATCCTCCCCATATAGGTAAACCTTCTGTTTTTTTGTTATTTTTTCTTTCTTACACAGATCGTCCAGGATTCCCCGGATTTGGACCTGCGTTTCCATCTGAATGGACTCCTTCAAAGGTAAGTAATGTTTTTTATTTTCAAGTTGTCTGTTTGCCTCTATTAGATATGATGTTTTATCTAAGATAACAATCTTTGACCCCTTGTCTGCCGGTTTAATTATTATATCTCTATTAGTTTTTAATTTTTCTAGGGCTTTTCTCTCCTCCTTAGAAAGGTTGCTGACTGGACGCACCCGGAAAGACAGTCTCCCGAAGCCCCCCACATTCCCCCCGACTAGGTCCCTAATGGGGTCTGATGTTAAATCCTCCCCAGGTTCCCAGCCGGAGGGTAAAGTGAAGGGCTCTCGGGGGCCGCCAGACTCGAAGCCAAAGTGGTCCAGCAGCTTCAACCTCCTGTGATACTGGTGTAGGTCTCTCCTAAGACCCTGCCTATTAGTCTCCAATGGAGTAGGTATGAACAGGAGGCCTCTTTCCAAGAGGGTCTCCTCTGCCTTCGATAAATTATATAAAATTGACAAGTTTAAAATATTGGATCCCATGGGGGTGAGAATTCTCGGTACCCCCCTGGTTAGTTTAATTGCTCCATCCAACCATCTAAAATCAAAGAGGCTGTTATGTTTGTCCAGTGTACTCTGTCCCTTTGCACTTTAAAATCACTGTCCTTCACACCCTTTAACACCCTATACCTCTCCCCGATGAACAAATTGACCCCACGTGCCAACACCTGAACATCATGGTCTTGTCGCTCTGAGATCTGAATCAGTGGAATAAATATTTCTGCATAGGGAAATATTTTCTTGGCCTTTGTTA
Organism: Argentina silus; assembly: GCF_951799395.1. Classification (NCBI taxonomy): domain Eukaryota; kingdom Metazoa; phylum Chordata; class Actinopteri; order Argentiniformes; family Argentinidae; genus Argentina; species Argentina silus. The sequence continues at coordinate 5,172,705 of NC_139654.1, read as the reverse complement.
CTAGAATACCAAATTGTTTGGCAATGGTATCTATACTGTTTAGCTTCAAACAGTTGTTCAGGCCCACCGAAAGGATCACCTTCTGCGTCTCTACACAGGGGGACAGCCTCCCGAGGATTCCCGTCAGGTGGAAAATGCGGGCCCCCGGGAAACTGTCAACCTGCACCAGTGGGCTGTTACACCGGGGAAGGTTGGCTAAATTGGAGTCCCCTATCACCAGCACAGGCCTCTCCACCGTCAATGACCACTCCCTCTTCCCCTCATCATTGGAGTGGTTCGGGTGTCTGGTGGGCCCCCGTGGGGAGGGCTGCATAGCGTCCTCAGATGCACCGAGCCCACCCGGTCCATCTCCTCTCTGGGTCACTCCTGTATCTACAGGACGGTGACCCATTCCTAACTCAGGTTGGGAGCTGGAGTCAATGGACTCAGAGATGGCCACTGCCACATTGGATCTAAATTTGGCCCCCACCACAAGGGGCTGTCCATTTGCTCCCCGAGGGGAAGATTCCTCCTCAAGGCTCGAATCAGGCAGATCCAGATGGAAATTAGGATGAAAGTCCAGACCCTCCTCCGATGGTAAGGGGCTTTGAGCATGATGGATCTCTGCTGTGAGAGTCTGGACTCTCCCCCGGGTGTTAGGCCCCTCAAATGTTTCCACTCCCATAATGGAAACAGGGCAAGTGGCAGTGTTGGGGGTAAGGAGGGGGTGGGAGCTCGGCAGAAGGCGAAGGCCAGGGTTAGGGCGTAGGTCAGGGCTAGGTCCGGGGTTCGGTTTCGGATCAGGGTTAGGGTCGGGGCCAAGGCCAGGGTAAGGGTTAGGGTTGAGGTTAGGGTTGAGGTTAGGGTTAGGGTTGGGGTTAAGGTTAGGGTTAGGATTAGGGTAAACATGGTTACAAACATGTTGACCCTTCTTCCATGGGTTAGGGTTAAGGTTAGGGTTAGGGTTAGGATTAGGGTTAAGGTTAGGGCTGGGGTTAAGGTTAGGGCTGGGGTTCGGGTTAAGGCTGGGGTTAAGGTTAGGGTTAGGGTTAGGGTTAAGGTTGGGGTTAAGGTTAGGGTTGGGGCCAGGGTTAGGGTTAAGGTTAGGGTTGGGGTCAGGCCCAGGAGTAGGGCAGAATGGCCCGGTGAGCAATTCAAGATTCAAGATATTTATTAGTCATATGCACAGTAAACAGACAGTTACACCACACAATGAAAATCTTACTTTGCTAGTCCCCCCTAACACAACAGTATAGACTAAACTAAAGAAAAAAACTAGTTCCATATATACATATACAAATTCTATATTGCACCTGGTGGATCACAGTTATGAAGTTATAAAGTGCGCTTATGCATTGTTGCAAATTGCATGAGGTATTTGTAGTACAAACAGTAGTAGTGCAAACAGTAGTAGTGCAAACAGTAGTGAAGTCACAGCAGCAGTCAGAATGTCTGTCGAGTTCACAGTTGATCAGTCAAGTCAAGTAATGCAAGTGATGTGGGGGGGTGGGAGGGGGAGGGCTTTGTGAGGGAGCTTGTTCACAAGCCTGATGGCCTGTGGATAGAAACTGTTTGTCAGTCTAGTGGTCCTAGATTTCAGACTCCTGTAGTGCCTGCCTGATGGTAGGAGAGTGAAGAGTCTGTGCTGGGGGTGTGTACAGTCCCTGATGATGTTGTGTGTTCTCCTGGTGACCCTGGTGTTGTAAATGTCCTGAAGTGAGGGGAAGGCTGCTCCTGAGATATACTGTGCAGTTTTTATCACACGCTGGAGTGCCTTCCTGTCCTGGGCTGTACAGTTTCCATACCAGACTGTGATGGAACTGGTAAGGGTGCTCTCAACTGTACATCTATAGAAGTTGCTGAGAATTTTGGATGGCATGCCAAATTTCTTCAGCCTTCTTAAGAAGTACAGTCGCTGCTGGGATTTCTTAATGTTCTGTTGTGCATTGTGAGACCAGGTAAGATCCTCGCTGATGTAGGTTCCGAGGAATTTGAAGGTTTTCACCCTATCCACCTCTGTCTCATCTATATACAGTGGTGTGTGCTGCACACTCTTCTTTCGTGGATCAATAATCATCTCCTTGGTCTTGTCTGCGTTCAGAGAGAGATTATTGTCCTGACACCAGGCCACCAGATCCGCCACCTCTCTTCTGTATGCCGCCTCAGCCCCCCCGGTGATCAGTCCAATGACTGTCGTATCATCCGCAAACTTGATGATGCTGGTGTTATCCTGGGAGGCCACGCAGTCATATGTGAAGAGGGTGTACAGCAGGGGGCTCAGCACGCAGCCCTGGGGGGTCCCTGTGCTTGTGGTTCTTGTGCCTGATGTGCGGTTGCCTACTCTGACTGACTGGGGTCTGTCTGATAGGAAGTCCAGCACCCAGTTACAGAGTGCAGGTGTCAGTCCAAGAGTGAGGAGTTTTGCACAGAGTTTGTGTGGGATAACCGTGTTAAATGCTGAACTGTAGTCAATAAAGAGTAGTCTTACATATGTGTCCTTTCCCTCTAAGTGTGTGAGGGTGGTGTGGATGACGGCGTTGACTGCATCGTCGGTGGACCGGTTCTGACGGTACGCAAACTGTAGAGGGTCTAAGGTGTTTGGGATGGTCCTCTTGATGTGCGTCATGACTATCCTCTCAAAGCACTTCATCACTATTGGGGTGAGTGCGACGGGTCGATAGTCATTCAGGCAGGTCACAGTGTTTTTCTTTGGGAGGGGCACAATCCCGGACCCCCAGTCCAAAAGGGAGGGCCAGGGCCAGGGCCCGAAGGGGTCGGAAGTGGAGGCCACTCCCTCAAATCCATAACTGACCCCGGCTCCCGTATAGGGGGCCCAGCCCCCCCCCCCCACGAGCGATGTCAAGGCGACAATGGAGGTGCCAGTCAGCCTGTTCTTGTATCTGGCTCGGCCATAGGCGATGGCCTTCTCCAATGCCACCTGCTCAAATGGGGGAAGGGACTCGAGCCCCCCAGCCAACACTGCATCGTAATGATGTTTAAGGATGGAAAGATTCTGTTCCATCCACCGATCAGTGTTGGCCTTTACCCTCCCCGCGTAATCCGCATTAGGAGATGACGGCTTGATGAACGATGTTAATTTGTTCACCTGGCGCATCATCCCCACCGGAAAGGTCCCAGATCGCTCTGATCGTTCCACCACCTCAGCATGGTGGATGGCCTGCAGGAGTGTAAAATACCTCTTCTGCAGGCTGGGCACACCATGTCGAGTGGTGTCAGGCCCACCATTATTGTTTTTCTTTACCCCAGGTGGAATATTGGGAGAAACCCTTCTCTCACTCCCTCTCCCCCCACTTCTCACCCAATTAGACGGTCTCAATCTCTGTTCCATGAACAGAGATTGAATCAACAATAAAGTGCAAAACAGGGACAGCTGGAATTAAGTGCCAGAGTAAAACAAATAAAGTGCTTCTGTTAACATTTAAAAACAAGGAAATAAATAGGGGGACACACAAAAAACTGACTGGATTTTCTTATAGTTTCCCCAATTTGCACAATTAAAAAATACAATTAAAAACAGCACTCTGTCCAAAGGAGGAGGGTAAAATAAATGTATTCCCTCCCCCCTAGGCACCAAGCCAATGGGGGGCTGGTAACCCCTGCAGGGGGGCCACTCAAAATAAACAAGTGCAAAATAAATTCAAATGTGCAAAAACACAGCAAAATAAAAACCACACTGTGTAAAACAATGTGCAAAAACACAGCAAAATAAAAACCACACTGTGTAAAACAAACCAAAAGGGGGTAATTAAAAATTTACCCCTAAAGGAGTGAGCTCCCAATGCCCAGACTCCCCAATGTGCAAATTATGCTTTAATAAAGTGCTGCAATTGTGCAAATAAATTCAGGAAATACAGGGGAAACCAGTAAATTTAAAACGTAAGTAGGGATCATAAAAGATCCAGGATTAAAAACAGTCAGTAGAACGATTTAAAAGGTTAAAAGATTAAAAGGTTGAAATGAGCTCCTAACGTTTCGACACCATGTGTCTTCTTCAGAGGATGGAACCAGAATGAAGGGAAAGACACACATATATAGGGAACAAAGGGGGTGGAGGCAAAAAGAAGGATCCCTATTGGGTAAGTGCCATGGGGTAGGGCGGAGCTACTAAAAATCGACCAAACGACTAATTGGCCACCTGGTTGTGGAACACCAAACAATTCCAATCAATTCCACAATTCCAAGGCCAACCATATCACAAAAAGTAAATATAAAAATATCCTACTAGAAATCGACTCCATGAGAAAAAACATTCTGCAAAACGGTCCCTCCATTATAAAATTTAACTTACCCTATAAGCGATTCCCCCGCTGGGTTGGCTTCTCTGGGATAGAGCTCCCAGAGAAAATATTATTTATATTAAAATGGAGGGCCAATGTTAAAAGTATTCAATAAAAACAGATAGGGTTTGTGGCGCTGGCCGGTCAGGTAAGGGGAATCATAAAACATCTGCCTAGGCAGGAATGCACTGGCACACAAACTAATCTCTTTTTTCTTCTGTTTACTTTTCAAGATTTGTGAATTGGCGATTTCGCGGTTCAGCGATTTTCATGGAGCGAATACAGTGATCCAGACCTGTGGTTCACAAAAATATTTATTTGTGATAAATTGATTCACTTTAAAATGTGACTGTAACGGATCACGTCGTTCGGTCCTTAAAGATGCCTGCACCAATTGATCTTTCAGGTTTTTATTTCTCCTATAGGCTGCTATAATTAATTGGCGACCTGGTTGTGGAACACCAAACAATTCCGATAAATCTCCGCAATTCCCAGGCCAACCACATCACAATTAAGAAAGTAAATACAAAAATATCCCACTGGAAATCAACTCCATGAAAAAACATTCCACAAAACGGTCACCTCCATTATAAAATGTAACCTACCCTATAAACAATTCCCCCAACTGAGTAGGCTTCTCTGGGATAAAGCTCCCAGAATTATTTTTTTTATTTATATTAAAATGGAGGGCCAATGTTAAAAGTATTCAATTAAAACAGACAGGGTTTGTGGCGCTGGCCGGTCAGGTAAGGGGAATCATAAAACATCTGCCTAGGCAGGAATGCACTGGCACACAAACTAATCTCTTTTTTCTTCTGTTTACTTTTCAAGATTTGTGAATTGGCGATTTCGCGGTTCAGCGATTTTCATGGAGCGAATACAGTGATCCAGACCTGTGGTTCACAAAAATATTTATTTGTGATAAATTGATTCACTTTAAAATGTGACTGTAACGGATCACGTCGTTCGGTCCTTAAAGATGCCTGCACCAATTGATCTTTCAGGTTTTTATTTCTCCTATAGGCTGCTATAATTAATTGGCGACCTGGTTGTGGAACACCAAACAATTCCAATAAATCTCCACAATTCCCAGGCCAACCACATCACAATTAAGAAAGTAAATATAAAAATATCCCACTGGAAATCAACTCCATGAAAAAACATTCCACAAAACGGTCACCTCCATTATAAAATTTAACCTACCCTATAAACGATTCCCCCAACTGAGTAGGCTTCTCTGGGATAGAGCTCCAAGAAAAAATATTATTCATATTAAAATGGAGGGCCAATGTTAAAAGTATTCAATAAAAACAGACAGGGTTTGTGGCGCTGGCCACCATGTGTCTTCTTCAGAGGATAGAACCAGAATGAAGGGAAAGACACACATATATAGGGACAAGTTTAAAATATTGGATCCCGTGGGGGTGAGAATTCTCAGTACCCCCCTGGGTAGTTTAATTGCTCCATCCAACCATCAAAAATCAAAGAAGCTGTTGTTTTTGTCCAGTGTACTCTGTCCCTTTGCACTTTAAAATCACTGTCCTTCACGCCCTTCAACACCCTATACCTATCCCCGATGAACAAATTGACCCCACGTGCCAACACCTGAACGTCATGGTCTTGTCGCTCTGAGAAATTAGCTCCTAACGTTTCGACACCATGTGTCTTCTTCAGAGGATAGAACCAGAATGAAGGGAAAGACACACATATGTAGGGACAAGTTTAAAATATTGGATCCCGTGGGGGTGAGAATTCTCGGTACCCCCCTGGGTAGTTTAATTGCTCCATCCAACCATCAAAAATCAAAGAAGCTGTTGTTTTTGTCCAGTGTACTCTGTCCCTTTGCACTTTAAAATCACTGTCCTTCACGCCCTTCAACACCCTATACCTATCCCCGATGAACAAATTGACCCCACGTGCCAACACCTGAACGTCATGGTCTTGTCGCTCTGAGGAATGAGCTCCTAACGTTTCGACACCATGTGTCTTCTTCAGAGGATAGAACCAGAATGAAGGGAAAGACACACATATATAGGGACAAGTTTAAAATATTGGATCCGTGGGGGTGAGAATTCTCGGTACCCCCCTGGGTAGTTTAATTGCTCCATCCAACCATCAAAAATCAAAGAAGCTGTTGTTTTTGTCCAGTGTACTCTGTCCCTTTGCACTTTAAAATCACTGTCCTTCACGCCCTTCAACACCCTATACCTATCCCCGATGAACAAATTGACCCCACGTGCCAACACCTGAACGTCATGGTCTTGTCGCTCTGAGAAATTAGCTCCTAACGTTTCGACACCATGTGTCTTCTTCAGAGGATAGAACCAGAATGAAGGGAAAGACACACATATGTAGGGACAAGTTTAAAATATTGGATCCCGTGGGGGTGAGAATTCTCGGTACCCCCCTGGGTAGTTTAATTGCTCCATCCAACCATCAAAAATAAAAGAAGCTGTTGTTTTTGTCCAGTGTACTCTGTCCCTTTGCACTTTAAAATCACTGTCCTTCACGCCCTTCAACACCCTATACCTATCCCCGATGAACAAATTGACCCCACGTGCCAACACCTGAACGTCATGGTCTTGTCGCTCTGAGAAATGAGCTCCTAACGTTTCGACACCATGTGTCTTCTTCAGAGGATAGAACCAGAATGAAGGGAAAGACACACATATATAGGGACAAGTTTAAAATATTGGATCCCGTGGGGGTGAGAATTCTCGGTACCCCCCTGGGTAGTTTAATTGCTCCATCCAACCATCAAAAATCAAAGAAGCTGTTGTTTTTGTCCAGTGTACTCTGTCCCTTTGCACTTTAAAATCACTGTCCTTCACGCCCTTCAACACCCTATACCTATCCCCGATGAACAAATTGACCCCACGTGCCAACACCTGAACGTCATGGTCTTGTCGCTCTGAGAAATGAGCTCCTAACGTTTCGACACCATGTGTCTTCTTCAGAGGATAGAACCAGAATGAAGGGAAAGACACACATATATAGGGACAAGTTTAAAATATTGGATCCCGTGGGGGTGAGAATTCTCGGTACCCCCCTGGGTAGTTTAATTGCTCCATCCAACCATCAAAAATCAAAGAAGCTGTTGTTTTTGTCCAGTGTACTCTGTCCCTTTGCACTTTAAAATCACTGTCCTTCACGCCCTTCAACACCCTATACCTATCCCCGATGAACAAATTGACCCCACGTGCCAACACCTGAACGTCATGGTCTTGTCGCTCTGAGAAATGAGCTCCTAACGTTTCGACACCATGTGTCTTCTTCAGAGGATAGAACCAGAATGAAGGGAAAGACACACATATATAGGGACAAGTTTAAAAAATTGGATCCCGTGGGGGTGAGAATTCTCGGTACCCCCCTGGGTAGTTTAATTGCTCCATCCAACCGTCAAAAATAAAAGAAGCTGTTGTTTTTGTCCAGTGTACTCTTTCCCTTTGCACTTTAAAATCACTGTCCTTCACGTTCTTCAACACCCTATACCTATCCCCGATGAACAAATTGACCCCACGTGCCAACACCTGAACGTCATGGTCTTGTCGCTCTGAGAAATGAGCTCCTAACGTTTCGACACCATGTGTCTTCTTCAGAGGATAGAACCAGAATGAAGGGAAAGACACACATATATAGGGACAAGTTTAAAATATTGGATCCCGTGGGGGTGAGAATTCTCGGTACCCCCCTGGGTAGTTTAATTGCTCCATCCAACCATCAAAAATCAAAGAAGCTGTTGTTTTTGTCCAGTGTACTCTGTCCCTTTGCACTTTAAAATCACTGTCCTTCACGCCCTTCAACACCCTATACCTATCCCCGATGAACAAATTGACCCCACGTGCCAACACCTGAACGTCATGGTCTTGTCGCTCTGGAAAATGAGCTCCTAACGTTTCGACACCATGTGTCTTCTTCAGAGGATAGAACCAGAATGAAGGGAAAGACACACATATATAGGGACAAGTTTAAAATATTGGATCCCGTGGGGGTGAGAATTCTCGGTACCCCCCTGGGTAGTTTAATTGCTCCATCCAACCATCAAAAGTCAAAGAAGCTGTTGTTTTTGTCCAGTGTACTCTGTCCCTTTGCACTTTAAAATCACTGTCCTTCACGCCCTTCAACACCCTCTCCCCGATGAACAAATTGACCCCACGTGCCAACACCTGAACGTCATGGTCTTGTCGCTCTGAGATCTGAATCAGTGGAATAAATATTTCTGCATAGGGAAATATTTTCTTGGCCTTTGTTACTAGAATACCAAATTGTTTGGCAATGGTATCTATACTGTTTAGCTTCAAACAGTTGTTCAGGCCCACCGAAAGGATCACCTTCTGCGTCTCTACACAGGGGGACAGCCTCCCGAGGATTCCCGTCAGGTGGAAAATGCGGGCCCCCGGGAAACTGTCAACCTGCACCAGTGGGCTGTTACACCGGGGAAGGTTGGCTAAATTGGAGTCCCCTATCACCAGCACAGGCCTCTCCACCGTCAATGACCACCCCCTCTTCCCCTCATCATTGGAGTGGTTCGGGTGTCTGGTGGGCCCCCGTGGGGAGGGCTGCATAGCGTCCTCAGATGCACTGAGCCCACCCGGTCCATCTCCTCTCTGGGTCACTCCTGTATCTACAGGACGGTGACCCATTCCTGACTCAGGTTGGGAGCTGGAACCAAAGGACTCAGAGATGGCCACTGCCACATTGGATCTAAATTTGGCCCCCACCACAAGGGGCTGTCCATTTGCTCCCAGAGGGGAAGATTCCTCCTCAAGGCTCGAATCAGGCAGATCCAGATGGAAATTAGGATGAAAGTCCAGACCCTCCTCCGATGGTAAGGGGCTTTGAGCATGATGGATCTCTGCTGTGAGAGTCTGGACTCTCCCCCGGGTGTTAGGCCCCTCAAATGTTTCCACTCCCATAATGGAAACAGGGCAAGTGGCAGTGTTGGGGGTAAGGAGGGGGTGGGAGCTCGGCAGAAGGCGAAGGCCAGGGTTAGGGCGTAGGTCAGGGCTAGGTCCGGGGTTCGGTCCGGGGTTAGAGTTAGGTTTAGTGTTAGGGTTAGGGTTAGGAGTAGAAATGAGGTTAGGGTTGGGTTAGGAGTATAGATGAGGTTAGGGTTAGGGTTAGGAGTATAAATGAGGTTAGAGTTAGGGTTAGGGTTAGGGTTACGATTAGGGTTAGGGTTAGGGATAGGGTTAGGGTTAGGAGTAGAAATGAGGTTAGGGTTAGGAGTAGAAATGAGGTTAGGGTTAGGGTTAGGAGTAGAAATGGGGTTAGGGATAGGGTTAGGGTTACGCCTAGGGATAGGGTTAGGGTTAGGGTTAGGAGTAGAAATAAGGTTAGGGTTAGGGATAGGGTTAGGGTTACGCCTAGGGTTAGGGTTAGGGTTACGGTTAGGAGTAGAGCTGAGGTTAGGGTTAGGGTTAGGTTTAGGGTTAGGGTTAGGAGTAGAAATGAGGTTAGGGTTAGGGTTAGGGATAGGGTTAGGGTTAGGAGTAGAAATGAGGTTAGGGTTAGGGATAGGGTTAGGGTTAGGGTTAGGGTTAGGAGTAGAAATGAGGTTAGGGTTAGGGTTAGGAGTAGAAATGAGGTTAGGGTTAGGGTTAGGGTTAGGAGTAGAAATGAGGTTAGGGTTAGGGTTAGGTAAGGAAAATGAGTTCTGCTACCCAAAGGGGTGAGCAGGAAGCACAGGCACATAAGTTCTCCCATACACCTTCTTCCTCAAATAAGTAATTGGAAATCGTGTACTTTAACCAACAATGGCATCAGTGTCACCTTCCACGACATTGAGTCTCTAGGGTGTAGCTAATCTTAGGGAACGGTCTAGAGAAAAGAATCGATTCCGATTCCAAATTCAACGAATTTGTTGGAAGGACCATACGCCCATTATAATTCCATAAATGCTAGTCTAAAGTGCTATCAATGGGGACATACATTTATGCTATATTGACAAACAAGATACCCATATTTACACAAATCAATCACAAACACATTCAATAAATAAATTGTTAGTATTAAAGTGCTATCAATGGGGGCATAATTTCATGCAATGTTGACAAACAGAACACCCATATTTACACACACCAATCACATACATACTACCTTGGCGTACGTTCCCAATTTCAGAATCCCTTAAAGATATCTTTTTCTCATGATCTTTAGCTCTATTAAAAAGACCAAAACAAAACAAAAACATTTTTAGGTTTCTTTAAAAAAACGTTTTGCTTTTACTCCACTTCATTTAGGCCGCTGGGCAAAATAGTTCTTAATTTTTTAATCCAGCGTCTTTCTGCAGACAGTCTCTGAGCCCTTGACCACCCTACCCCAGACTCAAGACCCGAAATCACCATGCTCTTTGTGCTATGTTCCCGAAAATGTACGTACAGTTCAGTTGTTTTATCTGTTCGATCAATATAATATATGTGTTGTTTCAGACGTTGTAGCAATTTGTTTTTTGTCTGTCCAATATACAGTTTGTTACAAACTGTACATTCAATCACATAAACCAGATTTGACGATTCCAACCGGAAAATTTGCCAAACTGGAGCGCTCAAACCCGTATGTTTGTTAGTAATATATTTTATCGATCTGAACCGTACATCACTTTTTTGTTGTTTTCCACTATTTAATGAGGCATGAACCAACAAATCTTTTAGATTTTTATTCCTTTTAACCCTCGTATTGTCTTCACTTTTTGGACCCTTTGGAAGTCTTCGGGTCAAATTGACCCGGGACATTATTGGGGCTTTAAAAGCAATACAAAAATATAAATTTCCATTCAAAACTCTTTAACATATATTGTCTTTATCTCAATTCCAAACAATATAGATAACATGTATGATTAATATTTGCAATTAATCTCTGCTAGATCATATTTAACAGTGGAAGTGTAATTCGTTTTTTGTGATAAAGTTATAATTTATGTAAAAAATCTGCTATAATAAGGACTTGGGTGGAATGCTTATCTCTGAAAAGTTGAAATGAAACAATGTTTTCATTGATGTTTATTATTTTTGAAGAGATATTCTCATTTGATTTTCATCTTTATCTTATTATAATCAAAGCTGTGAAAAGCAAATACAGGTGATGAACGACAATAGAAACACGAGAACCAAACTTAGATCGATTTAGTCACTGGATATGAAATACATCTCTCAAAAATGTCTCAAAAATAATTTGAGATGATTTACAATAAATAGAAACACAAAACATGAACGAAATGTACACTGCTTTATTCACTGTCAGTGAAATACAGTACACTGAAAAATACATCTTTCAAACAATTCTGAAATAATATTGGATACATGTGAATTAGAAAAATGGTGTGTGTGCATGGGTATGCCTGTCTACACAACACATGATGCACAGAATTTGAGAGTATGTGTACTACAGATGTACTTTTAGCAGTTTCTGCATGTGGTTTGTGTCTTTGAGTCCTTTGAGGGTTCACACACCTCGCTGTGCTTCCTCTTGTTGCCACCAGCTGCAATCTAGAATAATGAAAATACTTTATTAGTTCAGGATTTTTTTCCCACCACATCTTCTAATAGTCAATTTCAATTTGACCCACATACATACAGAGATACTCAGAAACATACACACACACACACACACTCAGATACATGCACACATAAACAACAACAACAGGACACTTACTTCAGGCACTGGAGGTTGTGGTTGTGTGGGTCGTGCAGGTGGGACAGCAGGAGCCTCCTCCACCCTCCTCACTATGGCTAGAGAAGCTGGGTTCCTGGGCACATGTTGTCTCCTCTGTATGTGCGGTGTCACCAGTGCTCATAAGCATCACATTTTTGCCCTTTTTGGGTATGTAGGATACCAGGGCCATGTTGGCCGTAAACACAAAGTGGGAGGAATGGACTGGCCTGTTCGTTACAGTTAGAAGCTGAGGTGGGAGCTCTGTCTTATTTTTTCTGACTGTTCCACCCATTGTCAGCTTTCTTTTGAGAAGTTCCTGTCCCGGGCTGTACGATGTGAAAAAATTATCCCAAGTGATGTTGTGGCCACTGAGGCCCTGTGACATATCCAGTACCACCCGTGTCCCCTGGTGTCTCTCAGGGTCTCCTCCCTCTGGCTTCCCAGAATGTTTTGTAACAACATTGTGCAGATTCTGTGTGTGTGTGTGTGTTTGTATGTGTGTGAGTGAGTGTGTGTGTGCATGTTTCTGTGAGTCTGTGTGTCTCTGTGTATATGCGGGTCAAATTGACCCGAAGACCTTGTGAAGGACATAAATGTGTAGGGGGGGTGTAGCATGTGCACTCAATGATTTTTTTTTCTTTGACATGTTCTTCACAGTAAATAAGCCAAGGCCATGGAGTTTCAGGTTGAAAAAATGTTTCCTTGTATATTTTTTCTTCAAGTAAAAATTTAAAACGGGTCAATTTGACCCGAAGACCACACAAGGGTTAAAGGCTGAAATAATTGTAAAATTTGACAGAGGCTCAATAACGTCCTGCAGTTTTTTAAAACGACTTTTTACCCCCGAGTTCAGTTTTAAAGAGGCCGATGAGAAAATGGTCACAAAAGGGACAATGTTGTCATTTTTATCCGTACTACCAGGCCTTTGTACCTGGTGAAAGCTTTGTTTTACTTCAGCTTTAATAGAACGGAGGAATGTTCGACTATAACCCCTTGGTCTAAGCGCTTTGAAGAGCACTCTTGTTGCCAACTCGATGTCCTCAGGCTTTGTGCATATTCTATTGAACCTTATCAGTTGGGACTTAACAATCCCCCTGAAGGTATGTTTAGGATGGTAGCTTATTTTATGTAGCAAAGCGTGGGTATCGGTGGGTTTAAAGTACACCCTAGTCCCCAGGCCACCCCCCCCATCGTCCCCTCTCATAATAAAAACCTCGGTATCCAGAAATTCGATTTTTTCAGGTTGTAAGTTATACTTTAGAGTAATCGAATCATGGTGTTCGTTCAGGACGCTAATGAACTGCTTAAAATCCGACTCAGAGTAAGACCAGACCCCAAAGATATCATCCAGGTACCGGATGTATAATAATGGAGTTCTGCAGCATTTGGGCAAGACCGTTTGCTCCCAATCCGCCATGTATATATTGGCGTATGCTGGAGCAAACTTCTTCCCCATAGCAGTCCCATGTACCTGGAGATAATATTTGGAGTCAAACTCAAAGTCGTTTCGCGTCAAACCTAACTCTAAAAGAGAAAGAAGGGCCTCATCCGGTCTAGCTGGGTCAGGATATTTTTTAAAAATCTGTCTTACTGCTTTTAGGCCTAATACGGTATCTATATTAGTATACAGAGAATCTATATCGATGGAGAAAAGCATTGCTCCAGGAGGGACATCTATTGTTTTTATTTTATTAATAAACTCGTAGGTGTCTTTCACATAGCTAGGATGTTTTTGTGACAAGGGATTCAGAAAGTAATCTATGTATTCCGCTACTCTATATGATTCGACCGGGGGGAACTTCATGCGGGACAGTCCAAGTCCTAGGATCCTTATGGATCTTCGGAAGAAGATAACATTTTCGTGGACGTGGAACATCTGAACCAAACAGGTAATATTTTTGTTTGGAAGAAATATATTTCTTTGCATAGAGCTCCCCCACAATCTCCCTGATCCTACTCTGCGTCTCCGGCTGTAAGGAGCGATCCAGAGGTACATAATGTCTAGTATTATGTAGTTGTCTATTAGCCTCTGTGAGATACTGGGTTTTATCCATAATAACAATTTTAGATCCCTTGTCTGCAGGTTTTATAACTATGTCCTGGTTTCGTTTTAGTTTGTTTAATGCCTGTCGTTGTTCTTCTGACAGATTATTTTCTCCTGTGATTCTGTAGGAAACCTTCTCGAGTCCTCTAATGTCACGCCTGATCACCTGTTTTATTGGTTCAGAAACTGAATCCCACTCAGGTTCCCACTTCGAGGGCTCGATGAACGGTTTCAAAACAGAATCTACATTATAATCAAAATGATCCAATAATTTTAACCGTCTGTGATACCCATATAGATCCCTCCTAAGACAGTCCCTGTCCACCCCCAGTGGCGTTGGAATAAAAGAGAGGCCCTTCTCCAGCAACATCTGTTCCGGTTCCGGCAAGCTATAGGTAAGTGAAAGGTTAAGTATATTAGATTGTGTGGGGGTGAGCAATCTCGGTCCCCCAGCTTCTAGTTTAACTGTTTCATCCACTCATCCAGGATGGCCATTGCTGTTCTATTTGTCCAATGCACAGGATCCCGAGGCTGTACAGTAAAGACGTGTCCTTCCACACCCTTAAGCACCCTATAATGTGCTTCCAAGAAGGCATTCGTCTGTTTTATTAAAGGTTGTACTCCCGGTGGGAGCCGCGTTGAGAACTGGATCAAAGGCACAAAAACTTCTGCCTGGGGAAAGACCCTTCCCACCACTGCCACTAGTTGTTGAAATTGCTTTTTGATGGTATTAATCCGATTTTCTCTCAAACAGTTGTTGAGGCCCACCGAGAGCACAACCTTCTGGGTATTGGGGCAGGTGTCTAACTTCTCCAAAATACCTCTAAGATGGTGTATTTGGGCTCCAGGAAAACTATCCACCTGCACCAGTGGGTAATTGTAGTGAGTGATTCCAGACAAATTAGAATCCCCAATCACCACCACCACCTCCCTTACCTCTAAGGACCACTGGACCCCCTTCTGAAAGGTGTTAATATGGCGGGTCGGCCTCTGCCAAGGAGGGTGAGCAACAGCAATAGTAACAGTACCCTGGGTGGCCGGGGGGCTAGATGTAATATCGTACACCGGAGTGGGTTCCTCCACAGCGTCACTCACTCCCTGACCCCTCCCAAATAGTGTCTCCCCAGGGGGCCCAGGCCAAGCCATCCTCCCATCCTCTATCAGCGGAGATGCAGAGATGGAATCTGACACCCCCACTGCCACATTGGTGAGAGGTGTCTCCCTGACCACAGCCACCCCCATTCCAAGGCCAGGAACATTATCAGATGCTAAGCCACTGGTGTCATGAGATGAATCAGATGTAGAGTCCCTCATCGGTCCTAAATCAGAGGTAGGACAAATATCAAATATCGCACAGTCCTCCTCCCGACCAACTTGTGCTCCATCAGTCGGTTCCTGTGAACTCACTGCATGCACCATTATCTGTACTGTTCCTCCAGATTTTGGAATGGGGCTGGGTTTAGAATTAAGATTAGACTTGAGGTTAGGTTTAGGGTTTGGCTTAGGGTTAAGGTTAGGGTTAGGATTCGGCCTAGGGTTAGGGTTAGGGTTAGGGCCAGGTCTAGGACTAGGGTTAGGATTCAGCCTAGAATTAGGGTTAGGGTTAGGTTTAGGGTTAGGATTCGGCCTAGGGTTAAGGTTAGGGTCAGGATTAGGGTTAGGGTTAGGGCTAGGGTTAAGGTTAGGATTCTGCCAAGGGTTAAGGTTAGGGTTAGGGTTAGGGCTAGGATTCGGCCTAGGGTTAAGGTTAGGGTTAGGATTCTGCCAAGGGTTAAGGTTAGGGTTAGGGCTAGGATTCGGCCTAGTGTTAAGGTTAGGGTTAGGGTTAGGGTTCGGCCTAGGGTTAGGGTTCGGCCTAAGGTTAAGGTTAGGGTTAGGGTTAGGGTTAGGATTCGGCCTAGGGTTAGGGTTAGGATTCGGCCTAAGGTTAAGGTTAGGGTTAGGGTTAGGATTCGGCCTAGGGTTAAGGTTAGGGTTAGGGTTAAGGTTAGGGTTCAGGTTAGGGTTAAGGTTAGGGTTAAGGTTAGGTCTAAAGTTAAGGTCTGGATCAGGCCCAGGCCGAGGGTCAGAACTAAGCCCAAGGTCAGGGCCAGGGCTGTGATTAGGGTCATGATTAGCCTCAGTGGTAGCTCCAGGGTCAGGGCCGTTGTCAAAGCCCCTAGCCGCTGTCAACAGCGCCGGAAACTCTTCCTCATACCTGGTGGGGTCTAGCAAGGATACTTCCCCTGACTCCACTAAGGGAGCCTCTGCTCCACCCTCCACCAGTGTTCGCAAAGTAGCGATGGATGAGGCGGTTAGCCGATGTTTGTACCTGGCTTTGCCATAGGCAATCGCTTTGTCCAACGCCAACCGATCAAAGGGAGGAAGGTCCTCGAGGCCAATTGCCAATATCTCATCATAATGCTGTTCAAGAATGGTCATATTGACTCTCATCCATTCCTCCGTGTTCAGTTTGACCTTAGCCGCAGTTTCCGCATTTGGAGATGAAGGCTTAATAAAGGACGTCAGTTTATTGACCTGCCTTAACATCCCTACAGGAAACATCCGTGTCCGTTGTGTCCTGTCTACAACCTCCGCATGATGGACAGCCTGCAATAATTTGAAGTATTTCTTCTCCTGTCCATGTTTTCCATTAACCCTGGTTTTCCCCACCAGAGAGCCGGGTCTCATCCTCAAATAGATAAAACAGTAAAAACCACATAAAGTGACAAAGACAAAGACAAAGGGGGGGGGGGGGTTTTGCCTAACAGAAATCCACTGATTTAATTTCTGATTAATCCTTCCCTTGCACTATTATTAAAAACAATGTTTTTAAGAAGGAAAAAAAGTTTTTTATCCTTCAAGATCTCTATAAAAACTGCCACACCTCATCATAATTTTCAACCCTGGTGGGCACAAAGGACTTAGTATATCCCCAGTTCACTCCACAAAACACACTGTGCTCAAGAAAGTCTCAAACCACAAAACACACTGTGCTCAAGAAGGTCTCAAACCACACTTGCAAACTTGTGTCACACCACACCACACACACACACTTAAGGGAGCGCTGGCCAAATTCTCAGGGCCTTAGGGTTAGGGTTAGGTTTTCCAACCAAGGGTTTTGGAGGTGAGGGGTTTCAATGTTCAATTGTGCAAGGATTTTTATATATATAAAAACGAAGAAGGATTAAATAATTTTCTTTAAAAAGAAAATGGACCAAGGTCCGCTTGTTTAAAAAGTCAGTGGGACTGATTATTTAAAAGGCAATAAAAATGAGCTCCTGACGTTTCGCTACCATGTAGCTTCTTCAGAGGAATGGGGGAGACTGACAAACACACACACAACATATAGAAAACCAGAGGGGAGGAGCAAAAACCTAAGATCCTGATTCGCTGAAAGTACTCATCACACCTGCCTATAATTAACATGATGAGAATTTCAAAATTGAGGTTCATAGATTGAATTTCAGAATAAAGGTTCATCAAATCCCCAGAAAAAAAACGTCTTTTCAGCTATCATTTCGATATCTTTTTTCGAGTTCAATAAAGAAAGGAGATAGGCATACTTATGGCGCAGGCAGGTTAGGTAAGGAAAATGAGTTCTGCTACCCAAAGGGGTGAGCAGGAAGCACAGGCACATAAGTTCTCCCATACACCTTCTTCCTCAAATAAGTAATTGGAACTTGTGTACTTTAACCAACAATGGCATCAGTGTCACCTTCCACGACATTGAGTCTCTAGGGTGTAGCTAATCTTAGGGAACGGTCTAGAGAAAAGATATCTTTTTTTCGATTCCGATTCCAAATTCAACGAATTTGTTGGAAGGACCATACGCCCATTATAATTCCATAAATGCTAGTCTAAAGTGCTATCAATGGGGAAATACATTTATGCTATATTGACAAACAAGATACCCATATTTACACACATCAATCACAAACACATTCAATAAATAAATTGTTAGTATTAAAGTGCTATCAATGGGGGCATAATTTCATGCAATGTCGACAAACAGAACACCCATATTTACACACACCAATCACATACATACTACCTTGGCGTACGTTCCCAATTTCAGAATCCCTTAAAGATATCTTTTTCTCATGATCTTTATCTCTATTAAAAAGACCAAAACAAAACAAAAACATTTTTAGGTTTCTTTAAAAAAACGTTTTGCTTTTACTCCACTTCATTTAGGCCGCTGGGCAAAATAGTTCTTAATTTTTTAATCCAGCGTCTTTCTGCAGACAGTCTCTGAGCCCTTGACCACCCTACCCCAGACTCAAGTCCCGAAATCACTATGCTCTTTGTACTATGTTCCCGAAAATGTATGTACAGTTCAGTTGTTTTATCTGTTCGATCAATATAATATATGTGTTGTTTCAGACGTTGTAGCAATTTGTTTTTTGTCTGTCCAATATACAGTTTGTTACAAACTGTACATTCAATCACATAAACCAGATTTGACGATTCCAACCGGAAAATTTGCCAAACTGGAGCGCTCAAACCCGTATGTTTGTTAGTAATATATTTTATCGATCTGAACCGTACATCACTTTTTTGTTGTTTTCCACTATTTAATGAGGCATGAACCAACAAATCTTTTAGATTTTTATTCCTTTTAAAGGCTGAAATAATTTTAAAATTTGACAGAGGCTCAATAACGTCCTGTAGTTTTTTAAAACGACTTTTTACCCCCGAGTTCAGTTTTAAAGAGGCCGATGAGAAAATGGTCACAAAAGGGACAATGTTGTCATTTTTATCCGTACTACCAGGCCTTTGTACCTGGTGAAAGCTTTGTTTTACTTCAGCCTTAATAGAACGGAGGAATGTTCGACTATAACCCCTTGGTCTAAGCGCTTTGAAGAGCACTCTTGTTGCCAACTCGATGTCCTCAGGCCTTGTACATATTCTATTGAACCTTATCAGTTGGGACTTAACGATCCCCTTGAAGGTATGTTTAGGATGGTAGCTTATTTTATGTAGCAAAGCGTGGGTATCGGTGGGTTTAAAGTACACCCTAGTCCCCAGGCCACCTCCCCCATCGTCCCCTCTCATAATAAAAACCTCGGTGTCCAAAAATTCGATTTTTTCAGATTGTAAATTATACTTTAGAGTAATCGAATCATGGTGTTCGTTCAGGACGCTAATGAACTGCTTAAAATCCGACTCAGAGTAAGACCAGACCCCAAAGATATCATCCAGGTACCGGATGTATAATAATGGAGTTCTGCAGCATTTGGGCAAGACCGTTTGCTCCCAATCCGCCATGTATATATTGGCGTATGCTGGAGCAAACTTCTTCCCCATAGCAGTCCCATGCACCTGGAGATAATATCTGGAGTCAAACTCAAAGTCGTTTCGTGTCAAACCTAACTCTAAAAGAGAAAGAAGGGCTTCATCCGGTCTAGCTGGGTCAGGATATTTAAAAAAAATCTGTCTTACTGCTTTTAGGCCTAATACGGTATCTATATTAGTATACAGAGAATCTATATCGATGGAGAAAAGCATTGCTCCAGGAGGGACATCTATTGTTTTTATTTTATTAACAAATTCGTAGGTGTCTTTCACATAGCTAGGGTGTTTTTGTGACAAGGGATTCAAAAAGTAATCTATGTATTCCGCTACTCTATATGATTCGCTCCCACAATCGGAAACGATCGGTCGACCGGGGGGAACTTCGTGCGGGACAGTCCAAGTCCTAGGATCCTTATGGATCTTCGGAAGAAGATAACATTTTCGTGGACGTGGAACATCTGAACCAAACAGGTAATATTTTTGTTTGGAAGAAATATATTTCTTTGCATAGAGCTCCCCCACAATCTCCCTGATCCTACTCTGCGTCTCCGGCTGTAAGGAGCGATCCAGAGGTACATAATGTCTAGTATTATGTAGTTGTCTATTAGCCTCTGTGAGATACTGGGTTTTATCCATAATAACAATTTTAGATCCCTTGTCTGCAGGTTTTATAACTATGTCCTGGTTTCGTTTTAGTTTGTTTAATGCCTGTCGTTGTTCTTCTGACAGATTATTTTCTCCTGTGATTCTGTAGGAAACCTTCTCGAGTCCTCTAATGTCACGCCTGATCACCTGTTTTATTGGTTCAGAAACTGAATCCCACTCAGGTTCCCACTTCGAGGGCTCGATGAACGGTTTCAAAACAGAATCTACATTATAATCAAAATGATCCAATAATTTTAACCGTCTGTGATACCCATATAGATCCCTCCTAAGACAGTCCCTGTCCACCCCCAGTGGCGTTGGAATAAAAGAGAGGCCCTTCTCCAGCAACATCTGTTCCGGTTCCGGCAAGCTGTAGGTAAGTGAAAGGTTAAGTATATTAGATTGTGTGGGGGTGAGCAATCTCGGTCCCCCAGCTTCTAGTTTAACTGTTTCATCCACTCATCCAGGATGGCCATTGCTGTTCTATTTGTCCAATGCACAGGATCCCGAGGCTGTACAGTAAAGACGTGTCCTTCCACACCCTTAAGCACCCTATAATGTGCTTCCAAGAAGGCATTCGTCTGTTTTATTAAAGGTTGTACTCCCTGTGGGAGCCGCGTTGAGAACTGGATCAAAGGCACAAAAACTTCTGCCTGGGGAAAGACCCTTCCCACCACTGCCACTAGTTGTTGAAATTGCTTTTTGATGGTATTAATCCGATTTTCTCTCAAACAGTTGTTGAGGCCCACCGAGAGCACAACCTTCTGTGTATTGGGGCAGGTGTCTAACTTCTCCAAAATACCTCTAAGATGGTGTATTTGGGCTCCAGGAAAACTATCCACCTGCACCAGTGGGTAATTGTAGTGAGTGATTCCAGACAAATTAGAATCCCCAATCACCACCACCACCTCCCTTACCTCTAAGGACCACTGGACCCCTTTTTGAAAGGTGTTAATATGGCGGGTCGGCCTCTGCCAAGGAGGGTGAGCAACAGCAATAGTAACAGTACCCTGGGTGGCCGGGGGGCTAGATGTAATATCGTACACCGGAGTGGGTTCCTCCACAGCGTCACTCACTCCCTGACCCCTCCCAAACAGTGTCTCCCCAGGGGGCCCAGGCCAAGCCATCCTCCCATCCTCTATCAGCGGAGATGCAGAGATGGAATCTGACACCCCCACTGCCACATTGGTGAGAGGTGTCTCCCTGACCACAGCCACCCCCATTCCAAGGCCAGGAACATTATCAGATGCTAAGCCACTGGTGTCATGAGATGAATCAGATGTAGAGTCCCTCATCGGTCCTAAATCAAAGGTAGGACAAATATCAAATATCGCACAGTCCTCCACCGGACCAACTTGTGCTCCATCAGTCGGTTCCTGTGAACTCATTGCATGCACCATTATCTGTACTGTTCCTCCAGATTTTGTAATGGGGCTGGGTTTAGAATTAAGATTAGACCTGAGGTTAGGTTTAGGGTTCGGCCTAGGGTTAAGGTTAGGGTTAGGATTCGGCCAAGGGTTAGGGTTAGGGTTAGGGTTAGGTCTAGGACTAGGGTTAGGGTTAGGATTCAGCCTAGGATTAGGGTTAGGGGTAGGTTTAGGGTTAGGGTTAGGATTCAGCCTAGGGTTAAGGTTAGGGTTAGGATAAGGGTTAGGGCTAGGGTTAAGGTTAGGATTCTGCCAAGGGTTAAGGTTAGGGTTAGGGCTAGGATTCGGCCTAGTGTTAAGGTTAGGGTTAGGATTCGGCCTAGGGTTAAGGTTAGGGTTAGGGTTAAGGTTAGGGTTGGGGTTAGGGTTAGGGTTAAGGTTAGGGTTAGGGTTTGGGATAGGGTCAGGGTTAGGAGTAGAAATGAGGTTAGGGTTAGTGTTAGGGATAGGGTTAGGGTTAGGGTTAGAAATGAGGTTAGGTTTAGGGTTAGGGTTAGGAGTAGAAATGAGGTTAGGGTTAGGGATAGGGTGAGGGTTAGGGTTAGGGTTAGGAGTAGATATTAGGTTAGGGTTAGTGTTAGGGATATGGTTAGGGTTAGGGGTCGAAATGAGGTTAGGGATAGGGTTAGGGTTAGGGATAGGGTGAGGGTTAGGGTTAGGGTTAGGAGTAGATATTAGGTTAGGGTTAGTGTTAGGGATATGGTTAGGGTTAGGGTTAGGGTTAGGGTTAGGAGTAGAGGGTTAGGGTTAGGGTTAGGGTTAGAAAATAAGTTAGGGTTAGGGTTAGTGTTAGGGTTAGGGACAGGGTTAGGGTTAGGAGTAGAAATGAGGTTAGGGTTAGGGTTTGGGATAGGGTTAGGGTTAGGGTTAGGAGTAGAAATGAGGTTAGGGTTAGTGTTAGGGATAGGGTTAGGGTTAGGGTTAGGATTAGAAATGAGTTTAGGTTTAGGGTTAGGGTTAGGAGTAGAGGGTTAGGGTTAGGGTTAGGGATAGGGTTAGGGTTAGGGTTAGGAGTAGAAATGAGGTTAGGGTTAGGAGTAGAAATGAGGGATAGGGTTAGGGTTAGGTAAGGGGAATCATAAAACATCTGCCTAGGCAGGAATGCACTGGCACACAAACTAATCTCTTTTTTCTTCTGTTTACTTTTCAAGATTTGTGAATTGGCGATTTCGCGGTTCAGCGATTTTCATGGAGCGAATACAGTGATCCAGACCTGTGGTTCACAAAAATAAAAACAGGTACGTTTTAGGTCCGGAAAATTGTAGGTTACTATATAGTTTCATGTATTATTCCTAAGGAGACCAAACAACGAATTGGCGACCTGGTTGTGGAACACCAAACAATTCCAACAAATCTCCACAATTCCCAGGCCAACCACATCACAATTAAGAAAGTAAATATAAAAATATCCCACTGGAAATCAACTCCATGAAAAAACATTCCACAAATCGGTCACCTCCATTGTAAAATTTAATCTACCCTATAAACGATTCCCCCAACTGAGTAGGCTTCTCTGGGATAGAGCTCCCAGAAAAAATATTATTTATATTAAAATGGAGGGCCAATGTTAAAAGTATTCAATAAAAACAGACAGGGTTTGTGGCGCTGGCCGGTCAGGTAAGGGGAATCATAAAACATCTGCCTAGGCAGGAATGCACTGGCACACAAACTAATCTCTTTTTTCTTCTGTTTACTTTTCAAGATTTGTGAATTGGCGATTTCGCGGTTCAGCGATTTTCATGGAGCGAATACAGTGATCCAGACCTGTGGTTCACAAAAATAAAAACAGGTACGTTTTAGGTCCGGAAAATTGTAGGTTACTATATAGTCTCATGTACTAAAAATCGACCAAACGACGAAATGGCGACCTAGTTGTGGAACACCAAACAATTCCAATAAATCTCCACAATTCCCAGGCCAACCACATCACAATTAAGAAAGTAAATATAAAGATATCCCACTGGAAATCAACTCCATGAAAAAACATTCCACAAAACGGTCACCTCCATTATAAAATTTAACCTACCCTATAAACGATTCCCCCAACTGAGTAGGCTTCTCTGGGATAGAGCTCCCAGAAAAAATATTATTTATATTAAAATGGAGGGCCAATGTTAAAAGTATTCAATAAAAACAGACAGGGTTTGTGGCGCTGGCCGGTCAGGTTAGGGGAATCATAAAACATCTGCCTAGGCAGGAATGCACTGGCACACAAACTAATCTCTTTTTTCTTCTGTTTACTTTTCAAGATTTGTGATTTGGCGATTTCGCGGTTCAGCGATTTTCATGGAGCGAATACAGTGATCCAGACCTGTGGTTCACAAAAATATTTATTTGTGATAAATTGATTCACTTTAAAATGTGACTGTAACGGATCACGTCGTTCGGTCCTTAAAGATGCCTGCACCAATTGATCTTTCAGGTTTTTATTTCTCCTATAGGCTGCTATAATTCTAAAATCCCGGAGAGGGTCTATTTTGGTTTGTGCTATTTTAAAATTGGCTTTAACGATTTTATTTAATTCGAGGGCGGCCGGTGCATAAGTTGAAACAAAAGGGACCAGATGTTTATCGTCCCTCCCTTCTGCAGGTTTACCCCCCCCACTAAACATCTGCTGGACCTCCACTTGGATGCCGCGGAGGAACGTCCTGCTATAGCCCCTCGGTCCCAGGGCCTGGAAGAGGGTCCGAGTCGCCGAACGCACATCCACCTCCGCCACACAGATCCGGCGAAACCTAATCAGTTGGGATTTGACAATCCCCCTGTAGGTATGCCTGGGATGGTAAGAAGATCTGTGCAGCAGAGCATGGGTGTCCGTCGGCTTAAAATAGACCCTCGTCCCGAGACCCACCCTCCCATCCTCACCATCCTCCACAAACACCTCAGTGTCCAGAAAATTTATTTTCTCTGGATGTAATTCATATTTAAATGTTATGGAAGGATGGTGTTCGTTGAGCGTTGACATAAAATTCCGAAAGTCTGGTTCCCCATGGGGCCAGACTCCAAAAATATCATCCAGATACCGCAGATACAGTGTTGGCAGTTTGTGGCATTTGGGGAAGACAGTTCGCTCAAATTCAGCCATATAGATGTTTGCATAGGCGGGAGCAAACTTCTTCCCCATCGCCGTACCATGAATCTGTAAATAATATTTATCATTAAATACAAAGTCATTTTTGGTTAAACCCAACTCCAACAACCTCAAGATAGCTGCATCCGGTCTATTTGGATCTGGGTGCCTTACCAAAATATTCTGAACAGCCTGGGCCCGTATCTCTAAAGAATTTTTGTGCAAAAAGTGGCTCCTAGCGGCCAAATTCTAAGAAAATTCTCAGAGGCATGACGTTTTCTTAGAATTTCCCCTAAAAGTGACACGAAAATCCCAGTTAATATAAAAGCTATTCCTCAAGAGTCCTAGCGCTTAAAAGGGCTCCTAAGGCGAGATCTGCTAAGAGCAGGGAAGAGGACTTTTAGTGGCTTAGGAGTTACCCTAAGCAGCTGCACAAAATGGCCAACAGAGGAGTCAGGAGAGATGTCCTGCAAACACTGGATGACAGGGAATTATTGAGACGCTACAGATTGGATCGTGCAGGAATCATGTTTGTGGTGGATCTCCTTAGAGATGCAATTACTTCACCAACTCGACGCCACAACGCTATTACACCGGAGAAGAAAGTAATCACAACCCTGAGGTATTTGGCAACAGGGAAAATGCAACAATGCAGCAGTGATGACTTCGGTCTGTCCCAATCCTCCGTCAGCAGAGTCATCACCCAAACACTGACAGCTTTGTCACAACCTAATATTGTGACACAATTTGTTTCATTCCCGCTGGATGCCCGCACTTTACACACACATAAAAGGGCATTTATGGACATTGCAGGATTCCCTGGCGTTGTGGGTGTAATTGATGGAACACATGTGAGAATAATTGCGCCATCAGAGGACGAGGCTGTCTTTGTTAACAGGAAGAATTTCCACAGCATCAATGTGCAAATAGTGTTCAATGCGGCCTGGAAGATTTTGGACATTGTGGCTAAATGGCCAGGCTCCACACATGATGCGAGAATGCTCTCCGAGAGTGGCATCAGACAGCTTTTTGAGAGACGCTATGTGCCAGCTAATTGCCACTTGTTAGGGGACAGTGGCTATCCATGCAAACCATGGCTCCTTACACCTTACCTCCAGCCACGCCAAGGGCCCCAACTAAACTATAACAGGTAAGCCAAACAATACAAAAATCATGGAAATGAAATGCAAGCAATATGTTAGAGCATCCAAGTAGTGCAATATTTCCATCAAATAATTAAAGGTCTGTATTCTATTGTAGGGCCCACAAGACAACAAGAGCGGTGGTGGAGCGTGGCATAGGCCAGCTTAAGAGGCGCTTTCATGTTCTCCACGGAGAGGTGCGGCTGAGGCCTGAAAAAGTCAGCAAAGTCATCATAGCCTGTGCAATATTACACAATATTTGCAAGGTTAGACAGATTGCAGAACCTCTGGAGGATGGCGATGAGGATGAGGATGGAGACAACGATGAGGATGGTGGTGAAGAAGATATTCACATTCCACAGGGGAACCTAGCCCAGAGTGGACTGCCTTACAGGGCAAACTTCACAAATTTACATTTCAGGCAAGCTGTAGCCCCATGTCATTTGAGAACTTGTGATGGTATTAAGAACTACCACAGTTTTACTGCACATCACCTGCAATTGTTAAATGCAAGACACAGAACACAATCTCTAAATGGTTTATTTTTTAGGTGTTCAATTTTAAGGCGGTAGTACTCCTCCTGAAGGGAAAGGACTTTTTTTTGTTGTTCAAACACATCAATTGTGAGTTGCAATCTTCTCTCCAGCAGGGATGCTGACGGAGCAGGTGCTGCGGATGGGAATGGTGTTTGATCCGCCGGGCTATCCTGAGTAGCAGCTGCAGATGGTTCAGGCGGCAAACTTGATGGGCCCGGTTCTTGTGATGGCTCCATGCTACAGAAATACATAGGCCTAGTTTAATTATTGTTTTGATTAAATTAATTTAATACAATGAGCATGGATAACACATGAAATGGCTTCTGCAATGAATAAACACTGTTGATATGAATAACCCTGTGTCCTACCTTTGCTGCATTTCAAGGGCCTGCATCATTGACGTGTCAATGCCTGTTGGCAGCCCGGTGACACTGACCTCAGAGTGTCCCAGGACTTGAAAGACAGTGTCGGCCACCTGGGACAGCCGCTTTGCAGGTGGTCCACCCCCTAGAAAGAAACAGTCAATGAACACAGTACTTAGGCATGTAAATTAACTTTGCCAGCAGGAGCAAGTTGCCAGATTATGTGGTAGGCCATAGTATTTTGCTCACCTGTGAGTGAGGATTCCCGCTTGTGTGCTGCAATCTCATATTTTGCCTTGGACTGCAGCACATACCACCTTTTCTCACAATCGTCGCCTGTCCGCACCACCAGTGGAAAAGAGGCATTGATTGTTTGGGATATTGTGTCCCAGGCGCGCCTCTTGCCTTGGCTAGTGACAGTTGGGCCAAATTTTCCTCGTAACATACCTTTATGTTCGTTCACCAACTGGGCCAGCAACAAACCTTGCTCCTCAGTCCAGTTCGGCTTGCGATTCCTTTTTTTCTCCATTTTCTGTGTTTGTAGGATATTTGTTAACAAGCCTTCATAAATAGACCAGCCAGCAATCACAGACATTGTTAAAAGCTGAGCTGTGTTACCCTCGTTAAGTTCACACTGAGTTGTAACGTTGCAATTTCTACTTCATTAAGGACAGCCCCTTGAGATAGGCCATCTTGTTTTCAATGGGGTCCATATGGAAGTGAAAGTACAAAATATGCCAGCTAGGATATTAATATGAGCAAATGAGACACAAATCATTATTTGAACAGGGTGTAATGAGCTTAAGTTTTCACATATTTTAGATTCTAATGTTAGGCTATAACCCCTACAGCTTACTATTCATTTTCCAGATATTTTCTTGAATGTGAAATATTATTTACAATTATAGTCTGCATAAGATTAGAGTGTATAATTATGTTTATTGATTTGAGGGTACATCCTTTGCTCATTATCACCAAAAGTTCATTTTCATCAAACTTGTAGGATCAACCAATCACGGCTTTTGAAATGATGACTCATACCTAGCAACGGGGTCAACCACACCCCCTCACTAAGATAGGATTTTTCATCCATTCCTGGCTCAGAGTTCACTGAAAATGTTCTGGAATCACTTCTAAGCTAAAACTCCTGGCATGGAATTTTTAGGTTAAGTTAGGAGCTCTCTGAGAGGATTCTCAGAATCTTTAAGGATACGGGCCCAGGTCTTCTGAGATGTGGACTCCCAGGTATTTAAAACTGCTCACCCTGTCCACAGCAGTCCCTCCGATGTCCAGCTGTGTGTAGGCCCTTAGTTTTTGTGCTCTCCCGAAGTCCACAATCAGCTCTTTTGTCTTGGAGACATTCAGGATGAGACTGTTCTCCTGACACCAGAGTGACAGGTCCGCCACCTCGTCCAGGTAGCCTTTCTCATTGTTATCTGAGATCAGCCCCACCACGACTGTGTCGTCCGCAAACTTGATGATGGAGTTTTCGCTGGACTTAGCCACACAGTCGTGGGTGTACAGGGAGTAGAGGAGGGGACTAAGGACACAGCCCTGGGGGGACCCTGTGCTCAGTGTGAGTGAGCTGGAGGTGTGTCTACCCACCCTGACCACCTGTGGCCTGGCCGTCAGAAAGTCCAGGATCCAGGCACACAGGGGAATGTTCAGTCCTAGGCCAATCATCTTATCAGCCAGTCTGGTGGGGACTATGGTATTGAACGCTGAGCTATAGTCTATAAACAGCATTCTCACATAGCCCCCCTTCTGCCTGTCAAGGTGAGAGAGAGTGGTGTGGAGGACCTGGGAAACTGCATCGTCTGTAGATCTGTTTGGTCTATATGCGAACTGCAGTGGGTCCAGGGTCGGAGGGAGGGAGGAGCAGATGTAATCCTTAATCAGCCTCTCGAAGCACTTCATGACCACTGAGGTTAGAGCCACGGGTCTGTAGTCATTCAAGCAGGCTGGGGAGGTGATCTTGGGCACAGGGACGATAGATGATCTTTTAAAACAGGTGGGAACTACTGAATTAGCCAGTGAAAGGTTGAATATAGTGGTGAACACAGGAGCTAGCTGGTTAGCACAGGTCTTAAGTACTCTCCCAGGTATGCCATCTGGGCCAGCAGCTTTCCTTGTATTCACCCTCAGCAGAGCCCTCCTCACGTCGTGTTCCGTCACGGAGAGTGCTTGCTCTGCCCCAGCGTGTGAACTCCCATCAGCCACGCTAGCCAGCGCTCTGACGTTGTTGTTGTTAGCCGGCGCGCTAGCGGTGGTGTTGCCAGCCTCAAACCGTGCATAAAAAGAGTTCAGGTCTTCGGCTAGGGAGGCATCTGCACTTCCGGTTGAGGAGGGTGTGTGCCGTTAATCCGTAATAGATCGTAGTCCTCGCCATAGTCCCCTGGTGTCGTTGCTCTCCATCTGCGCCTGCATTCTGTCTGCGTATCTCCTCTTGGCGGCTTTCACCGCCCTTCGCAGTTTGTAGGACTCCGCTTTATACTCCTCCATGCTGCCGGATGCCAGCCCGGAGTTGTAAGCGGCGGTGCGAGCCCTCAGAGCGGCACGGATGGAGCTGTCGACCCAGGGTTTCTGGTTGGGGTAGATCTTTACCGTTGTCGTTGGTACGATGTTATCGGCTAATGTAGAGATGAAGTCCAAGACGGTCTCTGTAAACTCGCTGACATCGCTGGAACTTGATTGAAACATATCCCAGTCGACGTCACTCAGCGCGTCTTGTAGCGCGGCCTCTGATTGGTCGGACCACCGCTTTCCCTCCCTTTTCACGACCGCTACCTGTTGAATCCTCTGTTTGTAAACAGGCATCAACAGAATGGCGCAGTGATCTGATTTCCCAAAGGGAGGGTGGGAAACAGCTTTGTACCCATTCTTAAACTGAGTATAACAATGGTCCAAAGTTCTATCTCCCCTGGTGGCACACTTGATGTGTTGACGGAAGTTAGGCATAACTTTTTTAAGGTTAGCCCGATTGAAATCACCTGTTACTATCATCGCCGCCTCAGGGTGGTTGCTCTGATGCCGGCACAGCGTGTCATGTAGGGTCGATAGCGCTGCCTCGGTGTTGGCCTGTGGTGGAATGTAGACGGCTGTGATGATGACTGAGCTAAACTCCCGGGGAAGGTAGAATGGGCGGCATGAGATGGTCAGATGCTCCAGGTCAGCCGAGCAGGACTGAGAAAGCGTCGTTACGTTGTTAGGGTTACACCAGTTGTTGTTGGTCATGAAACAAACTCCACCACCCTTGGATTTGCCGGACTCCTCCGTTCTATCCGCCCGGAAAACAGAGAAGGACTCGGAAGGGCAGATGACTCGGTCCGGTACCAACGAGGTAAGCCATGTCTCTGTTAGACAAAGGATGTTACAGTCTCTTACGTCTCGCTGGAAAGTAATCCTCGCCCTTAGATCATCCATCTTGTTCTCCAGAGACTGGACATTAGCAAGAAGTATGCTAGGCAGAGGTGGACGGTGGGCCTGAGCTCTCAGCCGATTCCGAATGCCTGCCCGCTTTCCCCGGTGTTTCCTCCTCTTTTTTGGCGTGCTCCCATTGTTGTTATCGTGGGGGGTCCTTCTGATCTCCGCCGGCCATGCCGTGTCGATAGAATAATTATCCAAAAAACTTGGTCTTAAGTTGTAGTTTAAATGTAGAAGTGTGTCCTTGTCGTAGGATATCAGTGCCAGTGAGTTTCTCACAATGAGAACATTTAGAAAACACATAAAAGCTAAAAAAACGCACATCCTCTGCGGAGCTCTCACAACGGCGACCGGCATCGGCGGCGCCATTTTCTCTATGTCTCCGTGGCCGGAGTTCACACTCTGATCAAATCCTGACTAACGGACTCGCCACTGCATTGCAACAGAGGACCTGGCGGACCTTTCTTTGAGGAAGAACGGACTTAGAGGAAAAGCTGAGACCGGTAGAGCAGTTTCAGGGGGCAAAGCTGAGACACTCTGCGGGAATCAGAGTCCCTCGGCCAGGGGAGCATAACACCGGCTCTTTACCACAGCCGTGGCGGAAAGAGGAACCGGCTTCACTCGACGGAGAGGAACTGGGTCTTCTCTAAATTTAAAAGTAGATTAGGCAGAGGAGGGATAGAGGTAGAGATTTTATTCTTTTCTAATTTTTATCATTTTTATATTTTCATCATTTTTATATTTTAATACTCTGTCTGTAACCCATTTTTAGGATAACTTAGCTATGCTGTAATGCTTTAAGCCATTATGAAACAATCTAACCTGCATTTAAAGTAACAGTTTTCTAAACTCAATTTTTAAAAATGTTATTTTTATTGAACTATTCCATTCATCAAAAGTATTTCTACCTCCTCCTAGTGACATAAAAGGTTATAGATTACTGTGCATATTTCATCATAGGATCTGAATGGTTATATGTAGCCCATCGTTACCTCCTTTGGGTAAATTGTACTTACCGATAAACACCTTTCCGCAACCACACCAACTTGCACTCATATAAGATTAGAGCAGTCGTTAACCATAGAGGTTACCCACTTCTGTGTACGGTTTTCGGGGGAGTTTTACAGTTCAACTGAAGTGGGTAAAGGAAGTCAATGGAGGAACTATGGGACGTAGACTGTTAACAGCGGAGTGAGTCTAATCGACACCAACCTACACAGGACCTGTTAGGAAGTAGCTTACAGGGTAAGACCCTGCAGGCTGAGGTCCATACCTGTTAGTCGGAGGGTTGGTCCGGGGTACTGTACAGGGCCTGACTGCCGGGAGACAGTAGTTGAATCACTAGTAGTTGAATCATCACTAGTAGTCGAATCACTAGCAGTTGAATCACTAGCAGTTGAATCACTAGTAGTTGAATCATCACTAGCAGTTGAATCATTAGTAGTTGAATCATCAGTAGTAGTTGAATCACTAGTAGTTGAATCATCACTAGTAGTTGAATCACTGGTAGTTGAATCACTAGTAGTTGAATCACTAGCAGTTGAATCACTAGTAGTTGAATCATCACTAGCAGTTGAATCATCACTAGTAGTTTAATCATCACTAGTAGTTGAATCACTAGTAGTTGAATCACTAGCAGTTGAATCACTAGTAGTTGAATCATCACTAGTAGTCGAATCACGAGTAGTTGAATCACTAGCAGTTGAATCACTACACAGCAAAATCGACAGACTCAAATTAACTGTAAAAGAGTTAATTTCAACACATTTAAAGTGTCCGTAGGGGTTCCACTCCCCACAGAGTGAATTTAACAATTTTGAAAGTGTTGCCATGTTTCCACTATAATAGAGTTAATATCAACTATTTCTATAGTTGAAATTTAACACTGGTTAACATTTACCAGTGTTACATGTTTTCAACTCAGTGCTTAGTGTTAGAAATTAACTCTCTCAGTGTGATTTGAATTTCTATAAAAGGAGTTGCCTCATTAACACTATGAAGTCAAAATATGCTACTATACAATTAAAATAAAACATTTAAATATTTCAATAATTCGGAAATGAACCAATTAAAAATAAGAATGACATACAAGTTGATTGCTTTATAAAAAACATGTTTTATTTTGTTATCATCCAGATCTTGATGGCAGATAAATGGCAGACAAAAGAAAGACAATTTAAATGTACACGTAGGTAAGCAAAGGTACAAAGTAAATATGCATGGTTTTATTACTAAGCATTTCATCACATCTTATTTACAGATGCAATGAACAAAATTAGATGATGTACGTCACAGAATAGTACCAGACTTTGAGGCTTATTCATTCAAAATAAAAAATGAAAAATAATGTAACAACTTCACTGCGACAACTTTGTGACAGAAGTGCAATCTGTATTTACTGAAAACTTTTCTACATATAAGAATAGGGCACTATGTATGCTTTGTGACTATTCTCATTAGAGCACTGCTTGTCAAATGGTTTGAAATGGGTCAGTTCATCCACGCAGATAACAGAAAACTCATCCATTTGGTCTTCTATACAGTAGGCATTAAAGTGGTCATCATAGTACATTGTTTCTACATTACAGGCTATTATGAAAGCACCCTCTTCGTATATAATAATATCACAGATCTTTTTGAAAGCAGGGAGATCATCGGTACATCCAGTGCATATGAACAAATCAACCTGGTACTCAGTACCATCATTTCTGACCCAGTTGGTGCTTGAAACACTTGAACATGCTTCTAAATATAATGTCTGACTAAGTTCTTCCCATCCTTGCAAGGTGCTGATTGTTTTTGATGTTGTAGGACCAAATTCAAATCGTCTAAAACAATGATTTTCAAATTGAAACGCCAATTGGCGCTGATGCTGCTTCACCAATGATTTGTGATTTTACCACATCTTTTGAAAAATGCGTGTTTGGCTTCAAATCGCATGCACCACATATGGATAAGTGGGAAGAATTTTTGGATGCATCTCGGATAGTGTATCATCAAATGGTGCTTGGGGATCAACCTCTTGTCGGGAAACAATGCTTTGAACAGAGTATGGTGATCACAGATCAGATGTTGGTGATCACAGATCAGATGTTTCAAGTAAGATATCATCCCATCAGTTATGGTGTAGGAAAACACTATATTGACTATCTGTATTAGAAGCAGCAGAAAGTTCCAGTGACTGTTATCCCTTTCAATGACATCACCCAATATAAGTGGAGTGTTGCGCAGAAGACACCATGACTGGACGGCATTCTGACCCAGGTGTTTGCTCTTATCATCCATCTTTAACCCACTTGGTTTGTTTTTATGTTCTGTGTAACCGTAATTAAAGCTCTGTATCCTGTCTGACAATGAGTTCAAAGAGACATAGCCCTGTTTAACAAGGTACTCAAAAACCAGCTTAAGTTCATACTGTACCACACCCTCTAGCAAATCATGCATTATATCAACAGCATAGTTATCAGTGTTATGGAAATACTCTAATGTATTGAGCACACATGACTTTTTAACACCATATAATGAACGCAGTTCAGGATTTTCATTTAGTGCCCTACAATGTTCAGTATGACCCTCTTTGGAACGGAAAATTAACCCAGGATGATTCTCAGTAAATACAGATTGCACTTCTTCCTTACTCATTAAACAAAACCTACAAAAATGTGTTGCACTGAAAGATTCCACAAACCCCAACAAGCTATTTAAAGCCAGATTATCTCCTGTTACTTGAATTACTGAGCCAAACAATGGTTGTTCAAAACAAGGAAGCTGTATTCCTTCAGTTTCTACGATTTTCAGGTCATCAATAAGAGGCTTTAGTATCACATCAAAACCATATGTCTTCAGATCTTCAGTGTAGAATAGAGCTGCAAGATGTACATTCATCAGTACTGAGTTACACTTGGATGGAAGATTTTTTTAGAGTAAAGTAGACACCCCCAATTTTGTGTATCACCTTCTTGGAACCGAGAGGGTTAGCAGTTTCAAAATCGTCGTAATTGAGTAGAATCTGTAAAGCATGCTTTTGCTGTGAGAACAGGGCATGGTTTTGGAAATATGACCCATCATTGATGTCTTTGTAAATACCATTTTCACTTTGTTTGTCCTGTAAAAAGCTCTCTCTTACTTGGCTGTTTTTGAATATGGATTTGAGTGTACCCAGAATCGGCACATACATGCACTTGTTTGTTACAGGAACCTGATTGTAGACACCTGTAGTTCTATCTCTGCGCAAATCCAGTCTCACCCCAAGGACATATTCTTTAGGTTCAACAATTTCCCATTTTTCATTGTAATATTTATGCCTCTTTGCCCCCGTGTTTAATTCTGAAAAAGGATTACCTAATTGATCAAAACAGTGCTCTATTTTTTGAGAAATGTCTGAACTCTTAGTTTCAGGAGAAACCGTTTTGAGAACTGCTACTCGTGCTTGGCTTTGGAAGTCATTAACGACTTCTTCCATTGAACAAACAATTGTTTGGACAGCACTTTCAGTGAGACCTGATGCTTGCAGATGTGCAACAATTGATCCACACATTGAAGATAGCTGACTTGTTACTTCACAAAGCTTTGTTGACAACAGTTGGGCGATCACTTGAACATTCCGCCTCACATTCTTTCTGAGTGGCAACATCCTGATTAGTATCAACCTCTTGATCCATGCTGTAACTATGCACCTTGTTGAGGTGCTTTCGGAAGCCACTTGTAGTACAAAATGATAATGGACAACCTAGCTCTCCACATTTTAAACATAACGTTTTGCCAGGATATAGACCATGTTGAAATTTTAGATGTTGGCAAAGAACCAAAAAAATGTTGTGGTGCGCTTTACATACAAAACATGTGAACATCTTGAAGGCTGTTTATAAATTCAGTCCTCTCGCTGCAGCAGTCTTGCTCTAAGTTCTTTAACACGTGGGCTCTACTTTGCTCTTCTGATATCGATGTTGTAAATTGTGGTTTGGATAAATGTGTAGAAATTACAAAGAGCTTCGTCATATGAAAGACTGAAGACGTAGTGAGTTTTGAACAGTTCATCAAAAGCTGCCACTGATGTATGTGCCTTGCATGGTATCGGTTTTTGGTCGATATCAAGGTAGAACCATTGGATATCATTCCTTTGCTCACCGATGCAGAGGAGGAATGGTTGTTTTGTGTCAGCAGTCTCAAGGAAGGTAGTCACACTGGCTCCTTCCTGTAGGTCAGAAAAGGGACAAAGTAAATATGAAAATTAAACTCTTTGCATGGTTTTTTATCACCAAGCGTTTCATCACAGCTTATTTACAGATGGAATGAACAAAATGAGATGATGTATGTCTCAGAATTCCAAAGTAATCTGCACCTCAAAACGCACATCTGAGGTTTAAAAATGAACTTTTGCATACTTTAAGATATCTCACAAGATGGCTGGCTGCTTGAGCTGGACTGATCTTGGCTGTTTTTTTCTGGCCTCTTGAGGTCGGAGGGAGCAGATGCAGCAGCAAAAGGATTGACGACATATCACTGTCCCATCCTAAAGACATCACAAAAGAATGAAATTAGACACTAATGAACACTAATGATATTTTTTGGAAATACAAAACCATCTACAGTCATGAGAAAAAGTTAGGACACCCCCCCAAAATATTAAGTTATTCTCTTAAAAATATGGACATATCAATATGTTATCTTCTTTCTAACAATGTCTATAGATAAAGGGGATGTAATTGAACAAAAAACTATGAAAATGTAACTTTGTAATCATTTATTTAACGAAAAATTAACAATAATGCCAATTCCTACTGAGGAAAAAGTTAGGACACCCTATGCCCTAATAGCTAGTATTGCCCCCCTTGGCTGAAATAACCTCAATTAGACGTTTCTTATAACTGTCTACAGGTCTCTGACATCAATTGGGAGAAAGTTTTTCCCACTCCTCCTTGCAGAATTCTTTCAGCTGTGTGATGTTCGAGGGGTGTCTTGCATGCACAGCCAGTTTCAAATCAATCCACAGCATCTCAATAAGATTAAGATCCGGGCTTTGACTTGACCATTCCAGAACTCTCAATTTATTTTTCTTGAGTCATTCCTTGGTAGATTTACTGGAATGTTTTGGGTCATTGTCATGTTGCATGGTCCACATCTGCTTCAGCTTCAACTTTCGAACAGATGGTCTCACATTTTCCTCAAGCACCCTCTGATACAATACAAAATTCATAGTGGATTCTATGATGGTGAGCTGACCAGGCCCTGCTGCAGAAAAGCAGCCCCAAACCATGACATTTCCACCCCCATGCTTCACAGTTGGTATGAGGTTCTTGTTCTCAAATGCTGTCTTGGTTTTGCGCCAAACATGTCTACTCTTACTGTGCCCAAATAGTTCAACTTTGGATTCATCTGTCCAAAGCACATTGTTCCAGAAGTTCTGGTCTTTCTCTAGGTGTTCTCTGGCAAACTTTAGTCTTGCCCTGATGTTTTTTTTTGACAGCAGGGGTTTCCTCCTTGCACACCTCCCATGTAATGCAAACTTGTTCAGTCTCTTTCTTATGGTGGATGCATGTACTTTGACATCAATTGTGGCAAGAGATACCTGTAGGTCTCGTGATGACATTCTGGGATTGTTGGAGACTTCTTTAAGCATCTTTCGGTCAGCTCTTAGGCTGAACTTGCTTGGGCGGCCTGACCTGGCCATGTTGGTGGTGGTTTTAAATGTTCTCCACTTGTAAATTATTTTCCGGACAGTGGAATGGCCAATTTCGAATAGTTTGGAGATCTTTTTATATCCCTTCCCAGACTCATATGCATCTACAATTTTTCTTCTGAAGGCCTCAGAGAGCTCTTTTGATCTCGCCATGGTGATGCAACTCACTTCAACAATCAAGAGCAAACCAAACTAAATATCTGAGGTTTAAATAGGACAGGCTCCTCCAAAATCCTCTGTAACGATGTTCTAATCATTTGCACCTGATGTGGTGCTCTTTATTATAATTTTAGGCATTTTAAGTGGAACTAAATGTAGGGGTGTCCTAACTTTTTCCTCACAAGAAGATTGCATTTCTATTAATTACATTTTACCAATAATTTTCTAAATAATTTGTTTCAGTTGTATTTGTTTAGTTATATTACCTCAATTTTTCAATATTGTTCAAATGAATATCAAATGTCCATATGTTTGAATATGTTGAAGAAGACAAAGGTTGTCATAGGGTGTCCTAATTTTTTCTCATGACTGTATACTGACCGTGGTTGTCCTCAGGTTGAGGTTCAGTTCCTGACAGCAGCTCAACAATGTACTGATTTGGTGGAAGAGTCTTGCAGTCTGCGATGACTTTTGGCTTGAAGAATGTTGACCACTTTGCCAGGAACTTCTGAGACACTTCGTCACCAAACATCATGGAGAAATCCTGGTCGATCTAAAAACAAGGAGACAATATTTTGATACAGATTTAAGTATAGATGACAAAGGGAAATGGTGGGGTCAAATACTGAAACTACTACCAAAGCTAAAGATTTTCTTACCAATCCAGGCACATCAAGGAAACGAAGGAACACATCCAGGACTGATGATGATGCATCCTCATCATGGACCATCTTCTGTCGATACTCGAAAGTCACTCTCATTTTGTCTCTGACCACAGATTCATCAGTTGAATGTCTGATTGTAGATATCGCCTCCCTGCACTCCTCACCAAATAGCTGTTCACAGGCTAACAAAGATTCTCGTCTGGTTTTTGGACCATCCTGAATAACTGTCTTTGAATGACCCCGGGAGCCAGCAGAGGTGTTGCGTTGAACCGTCTTGATCCTCCATGCAATGTAGCCAGTGTTACCCTCAGGATCATAGTAGTGATTTTGTTTAAGACAACAAAACCAAGGCACACATATTCATATAAATTACTCAACACAATAAGTTTAGACACTGACAATATAAAACTTTACAAAAACTAGTGGGAAATACAAGGCTGAGAAACCTATATACTCATCTGAAACAGGATTTAAATACAAACAAGGAAACTAAAAAGGGAAGAAAGTATAGAAAATACAATGGTTTGGGTTTTCACATAGAAAACAAGAACTTACATATCCTTGTTTGGAGAATGGATCTTGGAGGTACGGAAAAAGTGTCACAATTCCCAGTGCATAATTGGTTCTCACACTTGACGGTGGAATCCTCCTTTGTCTCCCGGGAATTTAGGCTCTGTACAGAACCCCCGACCAACCCTCAGATAACAGGTTATGGATCCTCAGCCTGAGGGGTGTTACCCTGTCAGATGCTGACTGGTCCTATGTAGGTTGGTGTCGATTAGATTCACTCCGCTGTTAACGGTCTACATCCCATAGTTCCCCCCATATCTTCCTCTACCCACCTCAGCTGAACTGAAAAATCACCCCAATCCTAAAAACTGTACGCAGAAGTGGGTAGTCTCTATGGTTAACGACCGCTCTAATCTGATATGAGTGCCAGTTGGTGTGGTTGCGGATAAAGGGTTTATCGGTAAGGATAATTTACCCAAAGGAGGTAATAAGGGGCCAGATATAACCCTTCAGATCCTAAAATGTATTATGCACAGTAGTCTATAATATTTTATGTTACCAGGAGGAGGTAAAAAGGCTTATGAGGGATGGAATGACTAAAAAAGATTTAAGAATTAAAATTGAGAAAACTGTTCCTTAAATGCAGGTTAAATTCTTTAATGATGGCTTAAGACATTGCAGCATTACAGGCAGAGTGATTAAATGGTAAAATGCTAGTATTCAAAATATGATAAAAATTTGAAAGAAATAAAAAATATCAGTCTGTCCCTACTCTGCCTGAGAAATTTAGAGAAGCCCCAGTGTCACTTGATCAGAGCGAAGCCGGTTCTTCTATCCGCCAGAGCTGTTGTTATACAAACAAAGGTCCGCCAAGGTCCTCCGTTGTACTCGAGTGGCGAGTCCTGAAGTCAGAATTTAATCATAGTGTGAGCTCCGGTCACGGAGAACTGCTCGGGAGCTAGGTTATGAAATCTCCAGTATCCACTTTGGGGTAGTCTTCAACACACTCAGTCCTGCTCCGGTCCTTCAGGTGTTACGCTCCGCAGCGGGGAAAGTCTGTTGTACTGCTCCAGTGAGCTCTTTTTGTAATCTTGCAATGGGGCTTTCCTTTACCCCCACCCTTTCTTATCTAGTTCATTTCATCAGGCATTGAATTCGATCTAGTTCTCAGTCAAGCATAGAATTCTATCTAATTCATTACATCACCCTGAGTTCGCAACCATGCTTAGTCATGGGCCTAAGGGCACCTGTTGTTATGTCTACTAGACATACTTATCACTCTCCTGCTCATACTGGACTCAAGGCCACTTCTTATTGTGGACTTGCAATTCTTTTCTATTTTCGTAACATAAAAATCTAGGCCTTTCTCAAAGTTAACATCTAGTACATATGGTATACAATTATCATTAGCCCACATGAATTATACAGTAAAACATTAATATGGTGGCCTACTTCAGCAATCATTTCTGAGTAAGAATTATACAGTCAAACATTAATGCATTTGGTTGCCTACTTCAGTATCAGTTTAACCGTTATCACTACGAGGTCCAACTAGATATGTTGACCGGGAGTCCTACACTACCTTTATAATTTCTCTTATTCAGTTTTGCCTTTTGCACATATTTGAACTCATTTATCAGTTACACACATTTGAATCAACTTATCATTAATCAATTAGACACATTCGAATCAACTTATCATTAATCAGTTACACCTATTTTAATCAACTTATCATTCATAAGCAGTTATGCAGTTGCACCTATTTGAAGGACAGTTCAAAGATAAAATGTGTTTCAGGAACATCCTCAGCCGCGGTGTCCCTCGGCAGGTCGGGCCCCCGGCTGCTAAGCTTTTTCTTTTTCTAGCAGTGTCGTGGTGATTCACCAAGGTTGCTCTCAAACCTCGGGCCGATCCTGCCGTGCTTAACATGGTAACATTGGGAATGGTGTTCAGGCCGGGGAAAGGCCGTACTAATCTCGCCCTCGGCGACAACACAAAGCAACAAATATCCCTATATGGATAATCACTAAATACACCAAACAAGATCCAAATGGAACAAATCCAAGCGAGGTGGTGAGCGAGCACAGCTCCAGAACACTGACTCAGCGAGCTGTTTATAGTCCATGTGGCTCGGGCTGATTGGTGGAATGGTAATTGATCAACCAGGAAGTGGGCAGAGCCTTCGGACCATGGACCGTATGGTGCATCACAACATGAAGGAGACAAAACACAGAACACACACAACAACACACACAGACCCGGGCGGAGCGTAGCTGCGACTAGAATGTTCTAGAGTGTTTTACTAAAGTGTTCTACTAGAGTGTTCTACTAGACTGTTCTACTAGAGTGTTCTACGAGATTGTTCTAGAGTGTTCTACTAGAGTGTTCTAGAGTGTTCTACTAGAGTGTTCTAGAGTGTTCTACTAGAGAGTGTTCTAGAGTGTTCTACTAGAGTGTTCTAGAGTGTTCTACTAGAGTGTTCTACTAGACTGTTCTAGAGTGTTCCACTAGAGTGTTCTACTAGAGTGTTCTACTAGAGTGTTCTAGAGTGTTCAACTAGAGCGTTCTACATCATCCAACATCTCAGTGAAAACACACCACTATCCAACTGCATCATGTTCTGATCCGTCATCTTTGAGCCTTTGGTGTTCAGTGTGATCTCCCTGAGATAGTTAACACAGGGTCACTGAACAGCCCTCGTCCCAAAGATAAAACCCTGGGTAGAGCGGCTCAGTGAATGTGGAGTGGAATGTGTGCAGGAGGGTCCGTGTGTCAGAGGAGACCCTGTAGAAGGACAGAGTGCCGGCCGGCCAGTCCAGATACACTCCTACTCTGTGGGAGCCAGAGGAGGGGACAGGTATGTCAGTCTTCTTCTTATTGTGCCA
Source organism: Argentina silus (assembly GCF_951799395.1). Classification (NCBI taxonomy): domain Eukaryota; kingdom Metazoa; phylum Chordata; class Actinopteri; order Argentiniformes; family Argentinidae; genus Argentina; species Argentina silus. Next base: position 5,131,951 of record NC_139654.1, on the reverse strand, counting down.
GGCGGAGTAACTGTCATCAGAGCACCACAGACTCCAGGACTTGTCATTTAATCCCAACACACAGTCTTCACCCACTCCTCTCCTGCTGATTCCTTTATATGTCACTCCTATATCAGCCCCTCCCCCACTCCTCTCTACCTCCCAGTAATGGCGCCCAGTCAGACCCTCTCTACACAGCACCTGTGACCAGCCCTCAAATCTCTCTGGGTGATCAGGATACGGCTGCTCCTCTCTCCCCCGTGTCACCTTTCTGTTCTCCTCAGACAGAGAGAGGTTTCTGTGTGCTGTGTTTTGGTCCAGTGTGAGCTCACAAGCATCTGATTGAGAGGGCAAAAATAATCATCAAATCAATACAATTGAATAAATTCCAATATTCACAATGTCATCTTGTTATGGCAACATTATTTTTTTCACAAAATATTACTTGAATTTATTAAAAATGTTTTACAAGGGATACAACTAATTCACATTTACTAATATTTTAGATTTACATATGAATACAATACTGGTGCTCTGTTTGAACTCTGCTGTGCCCTGGTTCTTGAGTAATATCACAGTCCTATTCTCTACAGCGATGGTGACTTACATTTGATCAGCCCAGGTTTGAGCCTGCACTCTCCACCATGGTCCATACTATATCAACCACAGAAGAACCCACAGAGGTTGGATGACACACTCACAATCATGTGGAAAATAGATACAGTGCATTCATCTCATTGATACGTCCAGTCACATATTGAGCCTTTACCTGAGTGTCTGTAGTTCACAGAGTGGATCTTTCTGTACAGCAGAGAGCAGCGCCAGTCCTGAGTCTCCTGGGTGATTGTAGCTGAGGTCCAGCTCTCTCAGGTGGGAGGGCTTAGACCTCAGAGCTGAAGCCAGAGAAACACAGCCTTCATCTGGGACTCCACAGCCTGACAACCTGGGGAAATAGTGTCACTCCATCAGATATCAAGAATCGGATTATTCCTCTCTAATGTACATGTGCAGCTTTAAATCCTCTTCATTTGGCAGTTGAAAGGCCACATATGAATGAGGAATCCAAATAAATACATGCAGCCAAACAATCACTGTGGTGCAAGAATTCATGAGTGAGAGTTATAGTTGCTCTCAACAGGGGAGCAAGCAACTTTGGATACATTTGTAGTCACTGGATTTCTACGTCTGGTATAATGTATTTGCTAGCTTTTGGGTAATAGTAATTGATTGGAAGATAATGTAAATTGTCTGTCTCAATCATTGAGCCTTTCAGTGCAAGTATCATTGATTCCATAGAATTATAATGTAACACACTTAGGAATGATGTGTCTGACAACAAGAATAGTCTGAGACCTCACCTCAGTGTCTGTAGTTGACAGTGTGGACTCCCCAGTCCAGCAGAGAGCAGCTTCACCCCCCCGTCACCTAGATCATTATGACTGAGGTCCAGCTCTCTCAGGTGGCAGGAGTCTGAGCTGAGAGATGAGGCCAACGCTTCACAGCATCTCTCTGTGAGGTCACATCCATTCAGCCTGAATGAGGAATACCAATAAATACATGCAGCCAAACGATCACTGTGGTGCAAGAATTCATGAATGAGAGTTATAATTGCTCTCAACAGGGGAGCAATTAACCATGGATAAATTTGTAGTCACTGGATTTCAACGTCTGGAATAATGTATTTGCAAGCTATTGGGTTAGTGCATTATTGTGTAGTCCCATGAGCTGATCTCAGACCAGGTGGGTCGGGATTTGAGGAGGGCAAACATATTCAGAGAGTGAAGACAGAGCAGCCACCCTCCCACCACACACACACACACACACACACACACACACACACACACACACACACACACACACACACACACACACACTATAGTAATTGATTGGAAGATGATGTACATTGTCTGTCTCAATTATTTAGACTTTCTGTGCAAGTATCATTGATTCCATCAAATGACAATGTAACAGACACTTAGGAATGATATGTCTGACAACAAGAATAGTCTCAGACCTCACCTCAGTGTCCGTAGTTGACAGTGTGGACTCCCCAGTCCAGCAGAGAGCATCTTATCCCTCCCGTCACCTAGATCATTATTACTGAGGTCCAGCTCTCTCAGGTGGCAGGAGTCTGAGCTTAGAGCTGAGGCCAACGCTTCACAGCATCTTTCTGTGAGGTGACATCCATTCAGCCTGAATGAGGAATACAAATAAATACATGCAGCCAAACCATCACTGTGGTGCATTATGATAAGAATTCATGAGTGAGAGTTACAGTTGCTCTCAACAGGGGAGCAATTAACCATGGATACATTTGTAGTGACTGGATTTCTACGTCTGGTATAATGTATTAGCTAGCTATTGGGTTAGTGCAGTATTGTGGAGTCCCATGAGCTGATCTAAGGCCAGGTGGGTCAGGATTTCAGAAAAGAAAAGTTATTCAGACAGTGCAGACAGAGCAGCCCCCCCTGCCACTGCACACACACACACACACACACACACACACACACACACACACACACACACACACACACACACACACACACACACACACAGTAATTGATTGGAAGATAATGATAATTGTCTGTCTCAATTATTGAGCCTTTCAGTGAAAGTATCATTGATTCCATAGAATGATAATGTAACAGTTCTTAGAAATGATTTGTCTGACAACAAGAATAGTCTCAGACCTCACCTCAGTGTCTGTAGTTGACAGTGTGGACTCCCCAGTCCAGCAGAGAGCAGCTTCACCCCCCCTTCACCTAGATCATTATGACTGAGGTCCAGCTCTCTCAGGTGGCAGGAGTCTGAGCTGAGAGCTGAGGCCAACGCTTCACAGCATCTCTCTGTGAGGTGACATCCATTCAGCCTGAATGAGGAATACAAATACATGCAGCCAAACGATTACTGTTGTGCATTATGATAAGAATTCATGAGTGAGAGTTATAGTTGCTCTCAACAGGGGAGCAATTAACCATGGATACATTTGTAGTGACTGGATTTCAACGTTTGGTATAATGTATTTGCTAGCTATTGGGTTAGTACAGTATTGTGTAGTCCAATGAGCTGATCTAAGGCCAGGTGGGTCAGGATTTGAGGAGGGCAAACATATTCAGAGTGTAAAGACAGAGCAGCCTCCCCCCCCCCAACACCCACACACATACACACGCACACGCACACGCACACATTATATTGTAATTGATAGGGAGATAATGTACATTTCTGTCTCAATTATTGACCCTTTCTGTGCAAGTATCATTGACTCCATAGAATGATAATGTAACAGACACTTAGGAATGATGTGTCTGGCAACAAGAATAGTCTCAGACCTCACCTCAGTGTCTGTAGTTGACAGTGTGAACTCCCCAGTCCAGCAGAGAGCAGCTTCACCCCCCCGTCACCTAGATCATTATTACTGAGGTCCAGCTCTCTCAGGTGGCAGGAGTCTGAGCTGAGAGCTGAGGCCAACGCTTCACAGCATCTCTCTGTGAGGTGACATCCATTCAGCCTGAATGAGGAATACAAATAAATACATGAAGCCAAACGATCACTGTGGTGCAGGAATTCATGAGTGAGAGTTATAGTTGCTCTCAACAGGGGAGCAAGCAACCATGGATACCTTTGTAGTGACTTGATTTCTATGTCTGGTATAATGAATTTGCTTGCTATTGGGTTCATGCAGTATTGTGTAGTCCCAGGAGCTGATCTAAAGTCAGGTGGGTCAGGATTTGATGAGTGTAAAGTTATTCAGAGAGTGAAGACAGAGCAGCCCCCCCTGCCACCGCGCACACACCAACACACACATTATATTGTAATTGATTGGAAGATAATGTCCATTGTCTGTCTCAATCATTGAGCCTTTCTGTGCAAGTATCATTGATTCCATCTAATTAAATGTTACCGACACTTAGAAATTATGCGTCTGGAAACAAGACCTTACCTCAGTGTCTGTAGTTGACAGTGTGGACTCCCCAGTCCAGCAGGGAGCAGCTTCACCCCCCCGTCACCAAGATCATTATGACTGAGGTCCAGCTCTCTCAGGTGGCAGGAGTCTGAGCTGAGAGCTGAGGCCAACGCTTCACAGCATCTCTCTGTGAGGTGACATCCATTCAGCCTGAATGAGGAATACAAATAAATACATGAAGCCAAACGATCACTGTGGTGCAGGAATTCATGAGTGAGAGTTATAGTTGCTCTCAACAGGGGAGCAAGCAACCATGGATACCTTTGTAGTGACTTGATTTCTATGTCTGGTATAATGTATTTGCTTGCTATTGGGTTCGTGCAGTGTTGTGTAGTCCCATGAGCTGATCTAAAGTCAGGTGGGTCAGGATTTGATGAGAGTAAAGTTATTCAGAGAGTGAAGACAGAGCAGCCCCCCCTGCCACCGCGCACACACCAACACACACATTATATTGTAATTGATTGGAAGATAATGTACATTGTCTGTCTCAATCATTGAGCCTTTCTGTGCAAGTATCATTGATTCCATCGAATTAAATGTTACCGACACTAAGAAATGATGCGTCTGGAAACAAGACCTTACCTCAGTGTCTGTAGTTGACAGTGTGGACTCCCCAGTCCAGCAGGGAGCACCTTCACCCCCCCGTCACCAAGATCATTGTGACTGAGGTCCAGCTCTTTCAGGTGGCAGGAGTCTGAGCTGAGAGCTGTGGCCAACGCTTCACAGCATCTCTCTGTGAGGTGACATCCATTCAGCCTGAATGAGGAGTACAAATAAATACATGCAGCCAAACGATCACGGTGATGCATTATGATAAGAATTCATAAACGAGAGTTATAGTTGCTCTCAACAGGGGAGCAAGCAACCATGGATACATTTGTAGTGACTGGATTTCTACATCTGGTAAAATGTATTTGCTAGCTATTGGTTTAGTGCAGTATTGTGTAGTCCCTGAGCTGATCGAAGGCCAGGCTGGTCAGGATTTGAGGAGCTAGGTTACCATATATTTACCATATAATTACATTTTCGTCAAAATCCCTTACATGGGCTGTTTTGGTATTTTAACATATTTCACAAGAAAAACATGTTTTCTAATCATTTCACTTCATTTTAAAGGTGAAATCATCATGTATCCATACTTTTCATGCCTTAAATGATGGATTGAGCTTTCAGTTGGAGATCAGTGGCGAGCTCCTTCCACCTGCACCAACTGTAAACTCACTGGCTAGAGAACTGACTCATTCCACTTCCACTAAAATAAAGCTGACAAACTCAGAAACTGAACTGTGGACACAGCCAGCCATGTTTTTATATATGCTACCTATTTTATTTGCTTAATGTCAGACCAAAAGTCTTCATTTGAGCCGCGGTGTGAGTATCTGTGGTACCGCGAGTGGAATGCGATAGTCGTTAGGTTAAAAACAGAGTCAACGTCAGGAGTGGATTTCTCCAAACCAGTGTTCAGTACTCCGACTGGAACTGGCTCTTTCTACCTCATTATTGGGAGTCGAGACACAAAGCGACTGAACATGTTGGAGCAAGTCGCATGTTTGTGTGTCAATAAAACATGAAAGATAAGCATGCAATCCATTAATGAATTACTTTTGACCATGTGCTCAATAACTCAGTTTCTTCCATTTAATCCGCAAATCATAATAAGTGATCACATACTCCATTCAAAGATCAAGTTTCAATGCAGTGTTTTGTCCATCTACTTACAGTGCAGTCTTAGAGGCTGTGACCACTGGCAGAAGCCTCAGAAGACTTTTTTCTGATCTGGAGTATTTCTTCAGGTCAAACACATCCAGCTCTCCATCTGAAGTCAGCAACAGAAATGCCAGAGCTGACCACTGTGCAGATGAGAGCTGGGCTTCTGAGAGACGTCCTGAGCTCAGGTAGCTTTGGATCTCCTCCACTAGAGAATGGTCATTCAGCTCATTCAGACAGTGGAACAGATTGATGCACCTCTCTGGAGAGGGATTCTCCCTGATCTTCTCCTTGATATACTTGACTGTTTCCTCATTGTTCTGTGAGCTGCTTCCTGTCTGTGTCAGAAGGCCTCGTAGGAGATTCTGATTGGACTCGAGTGAGAGGCCCAGGAGGAAGCGCAGGAACAGGTCCAGGTGACCATTCTCACTCTGTAAGGCCTGGTCCACTGCACTCTTTTGTAGTTTGATGATGGGGTTGATAAGTGGTGTGTGAATCTTTGGTTTACGTTTGAGTAATGACCATAGCTTCCTGGATGAGGATTTCTGTTTGACCAGTGGGATCTCATTGCTGTGGTTGAATATGAGGAACATATATAAAGCAGCTAGAAACTCCTGGATGCTCAGATGCACAAAGCTGAACACCTTGTGCAGCCCACACTCCTCTCTGAAGATCTGAGTGCACACACCCGAGTACACTGAGGCTTCTGTGACATCAATGCCACACTCTCTCAGGTCTTCCTCATAGAAGATCAGATTGCCATTTTCCAGCTGATTGAAGGCCAGTTTTCCCAGTGACAGAATAAGCTCTTTATCCCAGTGTGGATCTCTGTCATGGTCTCCAAGGTACTTCACATTCCTCTGTTGGGTCTGAAATACCAGGAAGTGTGTGTACATCTGTGTCAGAGTCTTGGGCATCTCTCCTCTCTCTGTTTGACCTAAAAGTCTCTCTAGGGTAGTGGCTGAGAGCCAACAGAACACTGGTATGTGGCACATGATGTGGAGGCTCCTTGATGACTTCATGTGTGTGTTGATTCTGCTGGCCAGGTTCTCATCACTGATTCTCTTCCTGAAGTACTCCTCCTTCTGTGGGTTGTTGAACCCTCGTACCTCTGTCACCTGGTCAACACACTCAGGAGGGATCTGATTGGCTGCTGCAGGTCGGGAGGTTACCCAGACGAGAGCAGAGGGAAGCAGATTCCCCTTGATGAGGTTTGTCAGCAGCACGTCCACTGAGGTTGACTCTGTGGCATCACAACATGTCTCGTTGTTCTGGAAGTCTAGAGGAAGTCGACACTCATCCAGACCATCAAAGATGAACAGAACTTTATACTTGTCAAAGTTGGAGATTCCTGATTCTTTTATTTCAATGAAGAAATGACCAAGAAGTTCATTCAAACTGCATTTCTTCTCTTTCATTAAATTCAGCTCCCGAAAAGGAAGTGGAAATATGAACTGGACATCCTCATTGGCTTTTCCTTCAGCCCAGTCCGTAATGAACTTCTGAGTAGAGACTGTTTTTCCAATGCCAGCGACTCCCTTTGTCAGCACATTTCTCATTGGTTTGTCTTGTCCAGGTAAAGGTTTGAAGATGTCGTTGCATTTGATTGATGTCTCCTGTGTTGCTGGTCTCCTGGATGCTGTCTCAATCTGTCTGACCTCATGTTCGTTATTGACCTCCCCACTTCCACCATCTGTGATGTAGACCTCTGTGTAGACCTTATCGAGAAGTATTGGGTTGCCTTGCTTAGCTATTCCCTCAAATACACACTGAAACTTCTTCTTCAGAGTGGACTTGAGTTCTTGTTGGCACACCACAGCAAGCTAACCTGAATGACAAAACAATTTACAAAATATTCCTGGACACTTTACATTAAGTTGACCCAATACCTGCAGTAACTATGAATATATATTTATGCCATTTAGCTGACGCTTTTATCTAAAGCGACTTGCATTGCAGTGAGTGCATACATTTCAGTATATATGGTCCCAGCAGGAATCAAACCCACAACCTAAGCATTATTAAAGCCATGATTTACCGACTGAGCCACAGAGGACCGCATTGTATTAATTAACAAGTTGTTATATAGTAATTAATTATTAATTATTCATATAGTAATTAATTACATAGTATGTAGTGTAGTTGAATGATATATTACTACACATGTAGGAAAGAACAGTCCTTAATCCATCTGTGTTATAGGAAACTGTCCAAACCCATTACTATGGAATTATACAGAAACAACCAATCTTGTTATTGGAGTAATTACAGAGACACTAAGTTATAGAGGCAACATAATATAAAGAGTGACCAAATGGGGATATACATCATAATTACAGTTAGTGGTGTTTGTATTTCCAATAATATTTCAGGCCCAGTAACACTTCTCTGTGAAAACACATGAGGTCTCTTACGTTTCTCCAGTGTGTCAGCGAGCTCCTTCTGGTTCATGTTCCTCAGGACGTGCAGTGTGATCTTCAGAGCCCCTTCTCTGGCACTGCTCTCCTGCTTCTCTTCTTCTTCATCATCCACCACTTCCTCTTCCTCCCCCTGACTCTCAAAGCACTCTGGGTAGTCTTGAGAAATAAGCCTCTTGAACCTCTTCAGCTCATTTCTCACTAGAGTGATGACATTGTCTTCAAGCGACTGAAACATTTAGAAAAATAAAGTGGAGTGAGATAGACAATAATGGGTAAACCATTACACACAGTAGAGAGACTAAATACAAAAAACACTTGACTTTGGCATGCAATTGAAACAAGAAAAATATAACTTTTGTATGGGGATGACTTAGCCATCTTCAATGTCAATGTCATACTTTCTATTTAGCTCACCCTGAATATGGAGGCCAGTTCACTTTGACTCTGGACAGACTGACCACTGGGAATCTCTGACTCTGGTCTCTCCACCTGGTTACTGAGGATTCTGGGTAAAAACAAGAAATAAGCATATGTCTTTATCCAGAGAAGTGTGAATGAGGCCCAGTTTCTCAAATAGAATAACTTAAGTGTGTATACCGCTACTGAATGTTATTGGCAGCCTCATAGACCACTATGAGGATTAAACCTCAAACTAACCGTTAACAAGATTCAGATGACTGTATCCTGACTGATGTATGATTGAAAACCCATTGTTGTTTTCGGCCATTGAAAATAAGTTATTAAAGTTAAACAAAGCTCTTGGGTCAGCTGAATATTACAACAAAATAACATTGGTGGACGGTGTAGCCAGTCCAAATTCATATATCTGTATTGTCAGTAGCTTTTAGATTTTTAGTGGCCATCTCCCTCCAAGATCCTCTCTCCTCCTCCATGGACAAGCCTTCTAGTGAGTGTTGTAACACTGTCTGTTGCTCCAATATGCATTGAACTACAGTATATCTACATTCCTCTGTCTAGCATTTGAAATTCTGCCTTTAATGATCAATATGTGCTGAATCCTAGAGCTGAAGATGATGTGATTAAAAGCTGTACAATAAATGATTGTTGCATTGTGTGCCTTATTCCCATGCTCCCTCCTTGATAGTAGAACCTGAGTTCATTCTAGTTTCCTCTGAGGACCTCATGAAACAAACAGGTGGCATAGTCTAGCAGTTAGTTCATCACATCCCCCATGATACACCTACCCTTGTTTAGTAGTGACGGTTCCTTGTCTGAAGTCTAATGGATGTATCATAGAACGGTCACTCTTCATGGACACACAGCTCAGTACAGGTGAGGCTGGTCTCTCCTGCTGGACCCTGCATTACAAGGTGGAGTTGTGTTTTTAAATGTGCCATATGAGCTGAGCTTCTAGATCCAGTTCCACAGGAGGGAGGCATTGTGAAGGACAGAGTGTTAATGAACCTGTCTTTGTTTCATTCAGGGGATCCCCATTACCATGGAGGGTTGGGGTGCACTGGGAGGAGGAGAGTGGGGACAGTGTGGCCAGTCCAAATTAATATATCTGTATAGTAAATAGCTTTTTCAGTGCATCTCTACTAATTTTATGTTCAGTAGCTTTTAGGTTTTAAGTGGCCATCTCCCTCCAGGATCCACTCTCCTCCCCCGTGGACACACCTTCTAGTGAGTGTTGCAACACTGTCTGTTGCTACATAATGCATTGAACTACAGTATATCTACATTCCTGTGTCTAACATTAATCTGATTATGAATGAAGTATGTATCATCATTATCATCATCAGTATCATCATCTTCATGGTAAATGCCCTCCAGAGACTCTTATCTTACCCCATGTCTTCAACCTCCCCAGAGAGACTCATTTTAGAGGCAGTTGTCCCCTCCTCTTTCTCCCCAGAGAGACTCATTTTAGAGGCAGTTGTCCCCTCCTCTCTCTCCCCAGAGAGACTCATTTTAGAGGCAGTGGTCCCCTCCTCTCTCTCCTCTCCTCAAAGAACCTCCTGCTATAAACCCAATGAACACACGCAGCACGTTAAAGGAGACCAAAGTTCAAAACCAGTGAAGTGAGAAACTACAGTCTGGGGCTCAACAGAGGGAGGAAAGGGACATGAAAGCCTGCTGATCCTAGATATACAGTATCTCTCTCTCCTGAAGCCAACAAGGGACACTGACAATGTCTCTCTGTCTCTCTGTCTCTCTCTCTCTCTCTCTCTCTCTCTCTCTCTCTCTCTCTCTCTCTCTCTCTCTCTCTCTCTCTCTCTCTCCACTTACTGGTTGCATAAAATTCAAATTAAATCAAAGATGAAAGTTAACTTTGATTACACAAACCAATCTTTACATAAAAAAACAAACATACAGTAAACCAACTAACTCTTCATAGAGTCTGTCTGCCAGAAAAACAATGAAAAACATCAACTTACGGTTGTGATCTGTCTCCCACCTCAGTGCTCAGCTCTGCTCTCTGTCTGGCTCCTCACTGATGCAGCTCTCCCCTGGATGAACTAGTACACATTGTATCACCTGGTGATGCACATATGGGTCATATGACAGGATGACAGTTATCACACCACTGACAACTGTTCACGTAAATACACATATTATTCTTTTTTGTTCAATCTTCTAGTGTGTCGTCAACACAACGTCCAGTCTGACAGATCTCCAAGGTTGTCAACATGACTTAGAGACAGAGAGGGGGCGTGGCCTATCTTGTCCAGATTATCTCTAATATAAACGTCTAACTTTTAACCTGCTGTAAATAATTGGCAGCCTCCATTAGATAATGTTGAATAAGAGGGAAGTAAATAACGTAATTCTCTGACAAAATGTGGCCATTAAAATGTCACACACACACACACACACACACACACACACACACACACACACACACTCACACATGTATGATTTTCATGCTGCAGGAAATAGACTTAAAAGAATGACCAAAGCGAAAATCTGACTTGAAATTAAATGATTATTTGATTGATGATGTGATGTGGGACTCACTCAACAAGGTATATGCAGGGTTCAAGAGTCACGGTTGTCTGCTGGTCCAGGACAAGGTCTTTGCAGGGTTCAAGAGTCACGGTTGTCTGCTGGTCCAGGACAAGGTCTATGCAGGGTTAAACAGTCACGGTGGTCTGCTGGTCCAGGACAAGGTCTATGCAGGGTTAAACAGTCACGGTGGTCTGCTGGTCCAGGACAAGGTCTAGTCAGGGTTAAACAGTGACGGTTGTCTGCTGGTCCAGGACAAGGTCTAGGCAGGGTTCAACAGTCACGGTTGTCTGCTGGTCCAGGACAAGCCGACAGTACCAACTAGAAGAAGACTGAACTGTAAAGGAATGTAACAATCAATATAATACAACAGAGGCTTGAATGTTTCAAGTAGAGGAAATTATCAATACAATTACACAGTTAAATGTGTCTCCCCTCCTCCTCTCTGACCTCTGTCAGAAGATGATACAGTTATTGTCATAATTACGACTAAAAACACTTTAGGTGACTTCAGGAAATGAGGTGGTAGTTGTGGTTGGTCCATGGGAGAATAGAAGAGGGAAGTAAACTATACATGTTAACATAAAGCATGATGGCCGACTAGAAGATGTGTTTCGACGAGGATAGAGACTCTAAGCTCAAGAGCTTGTTAGCAGTGTCTACAGTAGACACAACCATAGACACACTACTCTGCACACGTGACAGTTCTTTGTAACTAACTCGGTCAACGCCTCCCATTTGCTGTACAACGTGTAGTAGAGAGCTGCGTGTGTCGAGGAGGGCCACATCTCTCTCTCCTCTTCCCCCTGTGCCGGGCCGAGCTTCTCCTTTCTACTCTGAGGAGGTGTGTATACCAAATAGACTAGGATAGATTCTCTGATTCTCTGTCAGATAGAGATATATACATATGTACACATATACAGTATATATATATATATATATATATATATATATATTTTTTTTTTTTGTGAGCTATCCCTTGTGAGCTATCCCAGGGAGGAGATCCAGCACCTAACAGTGTGGTGCACCGACAACAACCTGGCTCTCAACACCAGGAAGACCAAAGAGCTCATTGTGGTGTTCAGGAAGTCAAAAGCTGGCACACACACCCCCATCCTCATCAACGGGACTGAGGTGGAGCGAGTCACCAGCTTCAAGTTTCTGGGTGTCCACATCTCTGAGGATCTCTCCTGGACCCTCAACACCTCTACCCTGATCAAGAAGGCTCACCAGCATATCTTCTTCCTGAGGAGACTAAAGAAGGTCCATCTGTCTCCTCAGATCCTGGTGAATTTCTACCGCTGCACCATCGAGAGCATCCTCACCAACTGTGTCACTGTATGGTATGGCAACTGCTCTGCCTCTGACCGGAAAGCACTGCAGAGGGTGGTGAAAACTGCCCAACACATTACCAGTTCCTCACTCTCCTCCATTGAGGCTGTCCAGCATCGTCAAGAACAGTTCTCACCCCAACCACAGACTGTTCACCCCACTCCCCTCCGAGAGGCGCTACAGATCTCTCCGTACCCGAACCAGCAGGTTCAGAGGAAGCTTCTTCCCTGCGGCTGTCACCCTACTGAACTCCAACTCTGGAGTTGGAGTTCAGTAGTACCCTTATTTTTTACTAATCTTATAATGCTACTGTTAATACACTGCACATATCTGTACATACTCTACATATCTGTTTTTACTGTTCATACTGCATTCCATATTTATTCTACTTATTTACTCTGCTTTAATGTTACTGTTACTACATATACTGCTTATACTGCACAGCTTATACAGCTCATATACTGCTTATACTGTTCATACTGCATTCTATATTTATTCTGCTTATAATGTTTCTGTTAATACATATACTGCTTATACTGCAATACTTAAACTGCTCATATATATCTTATACTGCACTACCTGTATATATTGTTCACATTGCACTTTTCTGCTTTTTTTGCACTTCTGGTTAGACGCTAACTGCATTTCGTTGTCTTTGTACTTGTACTCTGCACAATGACAATAAAGTTGAATCTAATCTAATCTAATCTAATCTTATGCAGTAAGAATGTACAGTAGATGTCAATCAAAGCTATTTTCCATTTTAAACTGGCAGATGAAGCCAGCTCAGCCTGAATATGGAGGCCAGGTCAGTTTGACTCTGGACCGTAACTGTTAATATCAGATGATACATCATAGTCATAGTACCCTCTCTTCCTGGTTAATTATGAACAACAACATGTACAGTTACACTCCCTCTACCTCCCACCCTCTCTCCCTCTCTCCCTACCTCTCTTCCACCCTCTTTATCCTTCCCTCCCTCTCTCCCTCCCTACCTCCCTTTCTCCCTCCTTCACTCGCTCTCTCTCTCTCTTTCACTCCCTCTCTCTCTCTCTTTCTCTCCCTCCCTCTCTCCCTCTCTCCTTCCCTCCCTCTCTCCCTCCCTACCTCTTCTTCCCATCCAATCGCTCTCTCTCTTTCTCTTTCCCTCTTTCTGTCTTTTTCTCTCTTTCCCTCCCTACCCCATTCTCTCCCTCTACCTCCCACCCTCTCTCCCTCTCTCCCTACCTCCCTTCCTCTCTCCCTCCCTCTTTCTCCCTCCATCCCTCTCTCCCTCCTTCACTCGCTTTCTCTCTCTCTTTCTCTCCCTCCCTCTCTCTCTCTCTCTCTCTCTCTCTGTCACAATCTCTCTCTCTCTCTTTCTTTCACTCCCCTCCCTTTCCTCCCTCCCTCCCTCCTCTTGCTCTCCCTCCGTGCCTCTCTCTCCCTCCCTCCTCTCTCCATCCCATCTTTCTTCCTCCCTTCCTACCTCTCTCTATTACTCTCCCTCCATCCTCTCCCTCCCCCCCTCTCTCTACCTCCCTCTCTCCCTCCATCCTCTCCCTCCCTCCCTGCCTCCCTCCCCTTCCTATCTCCCTACCTCTCTCCCTCCTCTCCCTCCCTCTCTGCCTCCCTCCCTTCTCTCTCTCCCTCATTCTCTCCCTCCCTCCCTCCCTCCCTCACTCACTCTATCCCTCCGTCTGGCACCAACAACTATGCCACGTTCAAAGTCACTTAAATCACCTTCTTTCCCCATTCTGATGCTCGGTTTGAACTTCAGCAGGTTGTCTTGACCATGTCTACATGCCTAAATGCATTGAGTTGCTGCCATGTGATTGGGTTAGGGTTAGCAGTTGAACAGGTGTACCTAATGAAGTGGCCGGTGAGTGTATATATAATATGGAGGCCAGGTCAGTTTGACTCTGGACCGTAACTGTTAATATCAGATGATACATCATAGTCATAGTACCCTCCCTTCCTGGTTAATAATCAACAACAACATGTACACTTACACAACTTTTACTACTCAGTATCATAGCTCACTACACACAACACTACACTACACTACACACCACTACACACACAACACTACACTACACTACACCACACCACACCACACTACACTACACTACACACCACACCACACCACACTACACCACACCACACTACACTACACTACACAACACCACACAACACACAGCACTACACTACACACCACTACACACACAACACTACACACACAACACTACACTACACACCACACCACAACACTACACACCACACAACACTACACTACACTACACAACACACACAACACACCAAACACAACACTACACACCACACAACTCAACGCAACACAACAAATCACACTATACACCACAACACAACACAACACACAACACAACGCAACACAACAAACCACACTATACATTTTCTCTGTCTTTTTCTCTCTCTCTCTATCCCTCTACCTCCCCCCCTCTCCCTCTACCTCCCTCCCTCTTTATGCCTCCCTCCCTCTCTCCCTACCTCCCTCCCTCCCTCCCTCCCTCTCTCCCTCCCTACCTCTTCTCCCCATCCAATCTCTCTCTCTCTCTCTCTCTTTCCCTCTCTGTGTTTTTCTCTCTCTCCCTCCCTACCCCCCTCTCTTACTCTACCTCCCCCCCTCTCTCCCTCTACCTCCCTCCCTATTTATCCCTCCCTCCCTCTCTCCCTCCCTACCTCCCTCTATCCCTCCTTCACTCGCTCTCTCTCTCTTTCTCTCCCTCTCTTTCTCCCTCCCTCCCTCCCTCTCTCCCTCCCTACCTCTTCTCCCCATCCAATCTCTCTCTCT
Organism: Argentina silus; assembly: GCF_951799395.1. NCBI lineage: Eukaryota > Metazoa > Chordata > Actinopteri > Argentiniformes > Argentinidae > Argentina > Argentina silus. The sequence continues at coordinate 5,116,773 of NC_139654.1, read as the reverse complement.
CTCTTTCCCTCTTTCTGTCTTTTTCTCTCTCTCCCCCCCTCGCTCCCTCTACCTCCCACCCTCTCTCCCTCTCTCCCTACCTCCCTTCCTCTCTCCCTCCCTACCTCCCTCTCTCCCTCCTTCACTCGCTCTCTCTCTCTTTCTCTCCCTCCCTCTCTCTCTCTCTCTCTCTCCCTCCCTCCTTTCTCCATCCCATCTCTCTTCCTCCCTCCCTACCTCTCTCTACTACTCTCCCTCCCTCTCTCCCTCCATCCTCTCCCTCACTCCCCCCCTCTCTCCCTCCTCTCCCTCCCTCTCTGCCTCCCTCCTTTCTCTCTCTCCCTCTTTCCCTCCCTCTATCCCTCCCTCTCTCCCTCCCTCCTCTCTCTCATTCTCTTCCTCCCTCCCTCCCTCACTCCCTCTATCCCTCTGTCTGTCACCAACAACTATGCCACGTTCAAAGTCACTTAAACCACCTTCAGCAGGTCGTCTTGACCATGTCTTCATGCCTAAATGCATTTAGTTGCTGCCATGTGATTGGCTGATTAGATATTTGCTTTAAAGAGCAGTTGAACAGGTGTACCTAATAAAGTGGCCGGTGAGTGGATATATATATATAATATAAAAAATAAAAAAAAGATTATTTTTGTGATCTATCCCTTTAATGCAGTAAGAATGTACAATAGACGTCAATCAAAGCTATTTTCTATTTTAAACTCATAAATAAAGCCAGCCTGAATATGGAGGCCAGGTGAGTTTGACTCTGGACCGTAACTGTTAATATCATATGTTACATCATAGTCATAGTACCCTCCCTTCCTGGTTAATTATCAACAACAACATGTACACTTACACAACTTTTACTGCTCAGTATCATAGCTCACACTACACTACACTACACTACACTACACTACACTACACTACACTACACTACACTACACTACACAACACTACACACACAACACTACACTACACTACACACCACTACACACACAACACTACACTACACTACACTACACACCACTACACACACAACACTACACTACACACCACACAACACAACACTACACTACACAACACAACACAACACCACTAAAACACAACACACCACACCACTAAAACACAACACAACACAACACACAACGCAACACAACAAACCACACTATACACTTTCTCTGTCTTTTTCTCTCTCTCCCTCTTCCTCCCCCCCTCTCTCCCTCTACCTCCCTTCCTCTCTCCCTCCCTCTTTATCCCTCTCTCCAACCTGTGTGAAGTCTATGAAGGCAGGTGACTGAAGAGATAATGAGGTCAACTTTGCAAACCTGAACGACTAAATATTCTCTGTGAATAAAGTCTTTGAATGAATCAACAGCTCTGGTTAATGGTATTTTATTTCAAAGTATTATAACTTAAATTCTAACACTAACCCAAACACACCACAAAACACACCACACCACACTAAAACACTACACAGCACACGCACCACACCACACCACACACATACCACACTAAAACACTACACAGCACACGCACCACACCACACACACACCACACTAAAACACGACACAGCACACGCACCACACCACACCACACACACACCACACTAAAACACTACACAGCACACGCACCACACCACACTAAAATACTACACAACACACACACCACACTAAAACACTACACAGCACATGCACCACACCACACCACACCACACTAAAACACAACACAACACAGCACCACACCACACCACACCACACCACACCACACCACACCACACCACACCACACAACACACACACCAGACCACACCACACTACACACCAAACCACACCACACCACACTACACACCAAACCACACCACACCACAATAAAACAGTACACAACACACCACACTACACACCACAACAGAACACAACACAACACACCACACCACACCACACCACACCACACCACACCACACCACACGTACACTTTTCCAGCAGAGCACACTCTCCCTGGTTAATGATCAACAAGAACCATAAACAGTTATATGATTTTTACTGCTCAGGATCACAGTTCACACAACACAACACTCATTTTAGAGGCAGTGGTCCCCTCCTCTCTCTCCCCAGAGAGACTCATTTTAGAGGCAGTGGTCCCCTCCTCTCTCTCCCCAGAGAGACTCATTTTAGAGGCAGTGGTCCCCTCCTCTCTCTCCCCAGAGAGACTCATTTTAGAGGCAGTGGTCCCCTCCTCTCTCTCCCCAGAGAGACTCATTTTAGAGGCAGTGTTCCCCTCCTCTCTCTCCCCAGAGAGACTCATTTTAGAGGCAGAGGTCCCCTCCTCTCTCTCCCCAGAGAGACTCATTTTCAAGGCAGTGGTCCCCTCCTTTCTCTCCTCTCCTCAAAGAACCTCCTGCTATAAACCCAATGAACACACACAGCACGTTAAAGGAGACCAAAGTTCAAAACCAGTGAAGTGAGAAACTTCAGTCTGGGGCTCAACAGAGGGAGGAAAGGGACATGATAGCCTGCTGATCCTGGATATACAGTATCTCTCTCTCCTGAAGCCAACAAGGGACACTGACAATGTCTCTGTCTGTCTGTCTGTCTGTCTGTCTGTCTGTCTGTCATTCTTCAAACTTGTTTGTCTACTGATGCACGTCCTACTTCTGTCAGCTTATGTTCAGTTCATATGTGTTCAGACACTCTCTTTACTGATGAACCAGTTTGTCCAGAAACAATCGCTCACCCTGACTCTGGACAGGTGTGGCTCTGTTTTCCTGTATGGACAGTGATGTAAACAGGGTAAACAGGGCAAGTACCAATGTAGCACAATGTAGAATGAAGGGTGTAGACACCCCCCCCCCCCACACACACACACACACCCCCACACACCCCCCCCCCATACACACACACACACACACACACACACACACACACACATTATCACACAGACACACACAAACACACTCTCTCTCTCTCTCTCTCTCTCTCCACCCCCTCTCTCTCTCCCCCGCCCCCTCACACACACACACACCCACACACACACAAACACCCCCCCCCATATATATATTGCACCTCCTATATATATATGGCCCATTAGGGTGACCCCTTTTACCCCGCCCCCCCCATGACCTTTGACCCCTGCCCCCCCCACCCCCAGGGAGAGAGTGGAGGGAAGGAGGGAGAGAGAGGGTGGCCCCTTTTGCCCCCCCTACAATGACCTATGACCCCTGCCCCCCCCCATGAACCATGACCCCCCCCCCCTCACTCTTGCCCCCCCCCCCCCCCCCCAATGACCTATGCCCTCCCCCCCCCAGGACCCATGACCTATGACCCCCTTCCCCCCCCTTGACCCATGACGCCTTTCTCCCCCCCCCATGACCCATGACCCCATCCACCCCCCCACTCTTCGCCCCCCCATGAGCCATGACCTATGACCCCTTCCCCCCCTCACTCTTCCCCCTCATGACCCATGACCTATGACCCCTGACCCCTTCTCTCTCGCCCATTACTCACTCACTCTCTCTCTCTCTCTCTCTCTCACTCTTCACCCCCTCTCTCTTCCCCCCCATGACCTATGACCCCTTTCCCCCCCTCTCACTCTTTCCACCCCCATGACCCCTTCCCCCCCCCTTGACCCATGACCCCTTTCCCCCCTTCCCTCTCTCATGACCCATGACCTATGACCTCTGACTCCTTTCCCCCGCCCCTCTCTCTTGCCCATTTCTCTCTCTCCCCCCCCCCCCCCCTCTCTCTCTCTCTCCCCCCCTCTCTCTCTCAATGTCATGTCAATAGCACCTTTGGAAATATATGTACTGAGAAAAATGGTGACGTGTTCAATACTTATTTCACCTGCTGTATGTAATTCTAGCCTGTCTCTCTCATATACAAACACTGTATATATATATTACATAAGTATATATTGCAGAAGCGATATACAGCAGCAAAATAGAACAGAACTCTCTCTCCCTGTGGTTTGATTTCCCTGTCAGATAAGAAAATTCCTTCTAAACAATCTTTCACTCACATCAGCGGGTGTCCATTCCTGTTGCCAACTGTTCAGAGAATGAGGAAGGTAGTTCAACTAAAATGTGGTCATTGTAAAATAGAAGTTGGATCTTCACTTACAGGTTGAATAAATGTCAAATTAAATCAAAGATGAAAGTTAACTTTGATTACACAAGCCAACCTTTACATCAAAAAACAAAACATACAGTAAACCAACTGATTGACTCTTCATAGAGGAGAGTATTCAACACTCACACAGTCTGTCTGTCAGTCTTACAGCTCTGCTGGTTGGTCAATAGTGACCTGTGTAAAGACTGTTGACTAGTCTAGACACAGTCATTATTATCTATTATTATCTAGGGCCTCATGTAGTTGAACCTACTAGATCACAGTCAGCTGGACAAAACCAGGTTGAGGCTTCCTTAACAGGCTGGTCACAAACAGTTGGCTAGCGTACTATTTTAGGGCTACATCATTCTGTGACACAAAAGCATGTGAGTTCATCTTTATCATATTAGACGGTGAAAAACAATGAAAAACATCAACTTACGGTTGTGATCTGTCTCCCACCTCAGTGCTCAGCTCTGCTCTCTGTCTGGCTCCTCACTGATGCAGCTCTCCCCTGAATGAACTAGTT
>NC_139654.1:5007169-5104669 GCF_951799395.1 Argentina silus | reverse complement strand
CATTTACTGAAAGCTGTTTCCTCCAAAAAACACATATACAGATTTGCAAAAGCAGGGGCACATTTTTTGCCCATGGCCGTTCCGTGAATCTGGAGGTAATGTTTATTGTTGAATTCAAAATCATTTCTCCTTCAACTCAACTCCAATAAATCTAAAATGGCATTATCTGGGCGGGTAGGGTCATTATCTGGGCGGGTAGGGTCAGGGTCAGGGTCAGGGTCAGGGTCAGGGTCAGGGTAGGGTCAGGGAATTTATTAAATACAATCCCAACAGCCTGTAAACCCAGAGTCGTCTCCATGTTGGTAGAAAAATAATTGATGTCTATTGTAAATTAAAAGGCCTCTCTCTGTGTTTTTAGACCCTTCAACTTCTGTATGAAATCATAAGTGTCTTTTCCATAACTTTTATGTTTCTGTGAGAGAGGGTTAATAAAGAAGTCAATCAATTCTGCAACTCGGTACGATTCTGAGCCACAGTCACTCACCGCCGGCCGACCGCATGGAACCTCGAAGGGAACAGTCCACTTTTCTGGAGCTTTAGGGACTTTGGGAAGTAGATCAAATCGTCTTGGTCTGGGTGTATCTGGACCTAACAGATAAGACATTTGTTTAATTGTAATCTAATTGGTTTGATATAACCCAATCACTATGCCCTTAATCATATCCTGAGTTTCTGATTGGATGGAGTGAGGTAATGAAGCATTATGGTTCTCATTACTAAGCTGTCTGTTAGCCTCTAAAAGATAACGGGCTCTGTCCATAATCACAATCTGAGACCCTTTGTCTGATAAGGTTAGGTTAGGGTTAGGGTTAGGGTTAGGTAACCCTAACCCTAAAGATAACGGGCTCTGTCCATAATCACAATCTGAGACCCTTTGTCTGCTGGTTTTATTACAATGGTCTGATTTCCACTCAACTGCTGGAGATGTAATTGTTGTTTGGTTAGATTAAAATTTGTGGCTGGTTTGGGCCGATGTTTTAAGAAAGAATTCAAATCGTTCCTAGTAAGAGATTGTATTGAACCAGAGACTGATTCTAATTTGGGATCCCAGGTAGAGGGATTTGTGAAAGGTATATGAGGGAAATCAGTCTCATAATTAAAATGATCTAATCATTTTTAGGGTTAGGGTCAGGGTCAGGTTCAGGGTCAGGGATAGGGTCAGGGTTAGGCTCAGGGTCAGGGATAGGGTTAAGGACAAGGTTAGGGTTAGGGTTAGGGTTAGGATTAGGGTTAGGGTCAGGGAGAGGGTTAGGGTCAGGGTTAGGGTTAGCGTTAGGGTTAGAGTTTGGGTCAGTGTCAGGGACAAGGTTAGGGTTAGGGTTATAGTCAGAGTTAGAGTTAGGGTCAGGGTCAGGGTCAGGGTTAGGGACAGGGACAGGGTCAGGGTTAGGGTTAGGGTTAGAGTTTGGGTCAGGGTCAGGGTCAGGGTCAGAGTCAGAGTCAGAGTCAGAGGTAGGGTTAGGGTCAGGGTCAGTCAGGGTTAGGGTTAGAGTTTGGGTCAGCGTCAGGGTCAGGGTTAGAGTTAGGGTCAGGGTCAGAGTTAGGGTCAGGGTCAGGGTCAGGGTTAGGGTCAGGGTCAGAGTCAGGGTCAGGGTCAGGGTTTTGGTTAGAGTTAGAGTTAGGGTTAGGGTCAGAGTCAGGGTCAGAGTTAGAGTTAGGGTTAGAGTCAGGGTTAGGGTTAGGGTTAGAGTTAGAGTTAGGGTTAGGGTTAGAGTTAGGGTCAGGGTCAGGGTTAACTCGTCTCCTAGGCCTGTCTGCACATCTGGGTTGTCATGACGTTGCTACGGGAAGTGTTAACACCGGAAAGAAAACGTCCCCTTTGGTTTCCACTGATGTTCTATTATACTAATGTTCTATTACACTGTTCTATTACACTAATGTTCTATTACACTGTTCTATTACACTAATGTTCTATTACACTAATGTTCTATTATACTAATGTTCTATTACACTAATGTTCTATTACACTGATGTTCTATTACACTGTTCTATTATACTGTTCTATTACACTGTTCTATTACACTAATGTTCTATTACACTGTTCTATTACACTAATGTTCTATTACACTGTTCTATTATACTAATGTTCTATTACACTGTTCTATTACACTGTTCTACTACACTAATGTTCTATTACACTGTTCTATTACACTAATGTTCTATTACACTGTTCTATTACACTAATGTTATATTATACTAATGTTCTATTACACTGTTCTATTACACTAATGTTCTATTACACTAATGTTCTATTACACTAATGTTCTATTACACTAACGTTCCATTACATTGTTCTATTACACTGTTCTATTACACTGACATTCCATTACACTGTTCTATTACACTGTTCTATTACACTAATGTTCTATTACACTAATGTTCTATTACACTGTTCTATTACACTAATGTTCTATTACACTGTTCTATTACAATGATGTTCTATTACACTAATGTTCTATTATACTAATGTTCTATTACACTGATGTTCTATTATACTAATGTTCTATTACACTGATGTTCTATTATACTAATGTTCTATTACACTTTTCTATTACACTGTTCTATTACACTAATGTTCTATTACACTAATGTTCTATTACACTCTTCTATTACACTAATGTTCTATTACACTAATGTTCTATTACACTGTTCTATTACACTAATGTTCTATTACACTAATGTTCTATTACACTGATGTTCTATTACACTGATGTTCTATTACACTGTTCCATTATAAAAGATCTGTGATGTTATAAAGAATATTTCAGGTTCAAATTCTGGGTTTTTAGGTGCTTATTGCTAACTGGCTGGATTCTAATCTCTCTGTTGTTGTAATACTAGTAAATGACCACCAGGTGGTACCCCCATCTGAGGGCTAGAGGTCTGGGGGATAGGGTTCTGGGGGTCTGGGGGTCTGGGGGTCTGGGGGTCAGAGGTACTGCAGGGGACAGATGAAGTCTTCTCATTAGAGCCATGCCTCCCATGGCAGGGAGCGGTACTGCAGGGGACAGGTGAAGTCTTCTCATGAGAGCCATGCCTCCCATGGCAGGGAGCGGTACTGCAGGGGACAGGTGAAGTCTTCTCATGAGAGCCATGCCTCCCATGGCAGGGAGCGGTACTGCAGGGGACAGGTGATGTCTTCTCATGAGAGCCATGCCTCCCATGGCAGGGAGCGGTACTGCAGGGGACAGGTGAAGTCTTCTCATGAGAGCCATGCCTCCCACAGCCCACAGACAGAGAGGGGAAAAGCAGCCTGCACCTTGGCTGCCCCTCACAATGTCACATGATGCATAGATATTACTGTACTAGATGATTACTATGTAAAAATGAAGGAATACATGGAAAATGAAGTTCAGAACATGTACAGCGCCTTCTGAAGGTATTCAGACCCCTTCACTTTTTACACATTTTCTTGTGTTATAGACTAAATTTAAAATGGATTCAATTAAAATAATTTGCCATTAATGCACACACAATACACCAGAATGCGAAAACACGTTTTTTGAAATTTCAGTACATTTATTAAAATTGAAATACAGAAATACATGAATAGAAGTATTCAGACTTTTTGCTTTGACAGTCTTAAAATTTGTTAAAATGCAAAAATGTGATCAACAAATCACTCAATAAATTGAATTGAGTCCATCTTAATGCAAGGATAATAGTTCATGTCATTTCGGAATGAATATCTTTGTTTTTATGGGGTCTCTAATTTGCATAGGAATCAATTACACACTGTGTAGATTAGGATGTTCTGAACACACTGTCCATGTTGTACTGTCAGAGAAGGAGAGCTGTCTTCACATCCACTCCCTGCTATCTTACACACAGCAACGTAATCCAGCATCACAACTCAAACACCCAATCTAACCAACTCTTATATACAGACACTCTCTCCTGTGTTATTCTCAGAGTTCATCATCAGTTTGATTTGATCATCTAATCATTCATCTGGATTGTTTCACTGTCAGTTGAATTTCTTCTATACATCCACTCTCTCCTTGTGGTCCGAGGAAGACATTTGGGCTAACAGGTCTCAGGCAGGGCTACTCATCACAAGAGCTACACCGACACGACACACTGTTCACCACACACTGTACACTATACCCTACACACTACACACTACACATTACACATTACACACTACACTCTACACACTAAACACTATACACAAAACACAAAACCCTATACACTACACCCTATACACTCCACCCTCCACCCTACACACTATACTCTACACCCTACACCCTACACACTAGGAGAGGGAACATCTGTACATCCAACATCTCAGTGAAAACACACCACTATCCAACTGCATCATGTTATGATCCGTCATCTTTGAGCCTTTGGTGTTCAGTGTGATCTCCCTGAGACTAGTTTACACAGGGTCACTGAAGAGCCCCAAAACCCAACCCAAAACCCTGGGTAGAGGGGCTCAGTGAATGTGGAGTGGAATGTGTGCAGGAGGGTCCGTGTGTCAGAGGAGACACTGTAGAAGGACAGAGTGCCGGCCGGCCAGTCCAGATACACTCCTACTCTGTGGGAGCCAGAGGAGGGGACAGGTATGACAGTCTTCTTATTATTGTGCCAGGCGGAGTAACTGTTACCAGAGCAGTACAGACTCCAGGACTTGTCATTGTATCCCAACACACAGTCATCACCCCTTCCTCTCCTGCTGATTCCTTTATATGTCACTCCTATATGAGCCCATCCCTCACTCTTCTCTACCTCCCAGTAACGGCGCCCAGTCAGACCCTCTCTACACAGCACCTGTGGCAAGTAGTCAAATCTCTCTGGGTGATCAGGATACGGCTGCTCCTCTCTCCCCCGTGTCACCTTTCTGTTCTCCTCAGACAGAGAGAGGAGTCTGTATGCTGTGTTTGGGTCCAGTGTGAGCTCACAGGCATCTGATTGAGACGGCAAAAATAATCATCAAATCAATACAATTGAATAACTTACAATATTCACAATGTGATCTTGTTATGGCAACATTATTTTTCTTTTTTTCACAAAATATGACTTATTCATTTGAAATGTTTTACAAGGGATACAACTAATTCACATTTACTAATATTTAAGATTTACATATGAATACAATACTGGTGCTCTGTTTGAACTCTGCTGTACTCTGGTTCTTTAGTAATATCACAGTCCTATTCTCTACAGCGATGGTGACTTACATTTGATCAGCCCAGGTTTGAGCCTGCACTCTCCACCATGGTCCACACTATATCAACCACAGAAGAACCCACAGTGGTTGAATGACACACTCACAATCATGTGGAAAATAGATACTGTACATTAATCTCATTGATACGTCCAGCCACATATTCAGCCTTTACCTGAGTGTCTGTAGTTTACAGAGTGGATCCTTCTGTACAGCAGAGAGCAGCGCCAGTCCTGAGTCTCCTGGGTGATTGTAGCTGAGGTCCAGCTCTCTCAGGTTGGAGGGCTTAGACCTCAGAGCTGAAGCCAGAGAAACACAGCCTTCCTCTGGGACTCCACAGAATGACAACCTGGGGAAATAGTGTCACTCCATCTGATATCAAGAATCTGATTATTCCTCTCTAATGTACATGTGCAGCTTTAAATCCTCTTCATTTGGCAGTTGAAAGGCCACATATGAATGAGAAATACAAATAAATCATGCAGCCAAACGATCACTGTGGTGCAAGAATTCATGAGTGAGAGTTATAGTTGCTCTCAACAGGGGAGCAAGCAACCATGGATACATTTGTAGTGACTGGATTTCTACGTCTGGTATGATGTATTTGCTAGCTATTGGGTTAGTGCAGTGTTGTATAGTCCCATGAGCTGATCTAAGGCCAGGTACGTCAGGATTTCAGGAGAGTAAAGTTATTCAGACAGTGCAGACAGAACAGCCCCCCCTGCCACCACACACACACGCACATGCACACGCACATGCACACGCACACACACACGCACACACACACACACGCACACACACACACACACACAAAACAAACACACACACACAAACACAAACACAAACACACACATTATATAGTAATTGATTGGAAGATAATGTACATTGTCTGTCTCAATTATTGACCCTTTCTGTGCAAGTATCATTGATTCCAAAGAATTATAATGTAACACACACTTAGGAATGACGTGTCTGACAAAAATAATAGTTTGAGACCTCACCTCAGTGTCTGTAGTTGACAGTGTGGACTCCCCAGTCCAGCAGAGAGCAGCTTCACCCCCCCGTCACCTAGATCATTATTACTGAGGTCCAGCTCTCTCAGGTGGCAGGAGTCTGAGCTGAGAGCTGAGGCCAACGCTTTACAGCATCTCTCTGTGAGGTGACATCCATTCAGCCTGAATGAGGAATACAAATAAATACATGAAGCCAAACGATCACTGTGGTGCATTATGATAAGAATTCATGATTCAAGCCAATCACAGGCATGTTTGTAGTCATTGTATTTCTAAGTGTGGTATATGTGCTAGCTATTGGGTTCGTGCTGTGTTCTGTAGCCCCATTAGCTGATGTAAGACCAGATTGTTCAGGAATTGAGGAGAGTAACGGTATTCAGAGAGTGCCCCCCCCCCTTCACACACACACACACATACACTCTTTGAAATTCTGCCTTTAATGATAAACAGAGCTGAATATGATGTAATTATAAGCTGTACAATAAATGATTGTTGCATTGTGTGCCTTATTCCCATGATCCCTCCTTGATAGTGTGAGGGGAGACAGATTTCTCATCTGTCATTTATGATATTCTTATAATCAATATAGCAAAACAACAATCTATTTTAATCAGTATGACCATGTCATGATGATTATATTTTTTCAGTCATACACTGTTCATTGATTCCTTCATGATCAGTATTGGACTCGTTTATGATTTTATGTAGTAACGGTATGAATCAAGACAGCCAGTCAGGTTGACAGCGGTTATATCTGTCCCCTGGGTTATATCTGTTGGTGGGGATGTGCTGAGTCAGCTGCAAGGCCATCCTGACCTAAAGGTCGGCCTCTTGTTATTGAACTGTGAATGTGTTCCTGTCCCTATGAAATGGTTTCTCAAAAACACATTATCTAAGAAAGGTAAGACGGTATCCTTCATAGATTTTTTTTTAATTATGAAGACCGCTCTTCAAGGTAAAATAAATGCTCGCACAGGATGATGGTCTGGGAGCTGACAAAAGAAAAAGGTGAAATACAAAAAAAATTGTTGACCAAGTGTAGCCACAGTGAAGAGTTTAGGAATTGATTGGAAGATCATGTAAATGTTCTGTCTCCGTCATTGAGTTTTGCAGAGCAAGTATCACTTGACAATGTAACACACTTAGGAATGATGTGTCTGACAACAAGAATAGTCTCAGACCTCACCTCAGTGTCTGTAGTTGACAGTGTGGACTCCTCAGTACAGCAGAAAGCAGCTTCACCCCCCCGTCACCTAGATCATTATTACTGAGGTCCAGCTCTCTCAGGTGGCAGGAGTCTGAGCTGAGAGCTGAGGCCAACGCTTCACAGCATCTCTCTGTGAGGTGACATCCATTCAGCCTGAATGAGTAATACAAATAAATACATGAAGCCAAACGATCACTGTGGTGCGTTATGATAAGAATTCATGATTCAAGCCAATCACATGCAGGTTTGTAGTCATTGTATTTCTAAGTGTGGTATATGTGCTAGCTATTGGGTTCGTGCTGTGTTCTGTAGCCCCATTAGCTGATGTAAGACCAGATTGTTCAGGAATTGAGGAGAGTAACTGTATTCAGAGAGTGCCCCCCCCCCTTCACACACACACACACATACACTCTTTGAAATTCTGCCTTTAATGATAAATAGAGCTGAATATGATGTAATTATAAGCTGTACAATAAATGATTGTTGCATTGTGTGCCTTATTCCCATGATCCCTCCTTGATAGTGTGAGGGGAGACAGATTTCTCATCTGTCATTTATGATATTCTTATAATCAATACAGCCAAACAACAATCTATTTTAATCAGTATGACCATGTCATGATGATTATATTTTTTCAGTCATACACTGTTCATTGATTCCTTCATGATCAGTATTGGACTCGTTTATGATTCTATGTAGTAACGGTACGAATCAAGACAGCCAGTCAGATATACAGCGGTTAAATCTGTCCCCTGGGTTATATCTGTTGGTGGGGATGTGCTGAGTCAGCTGCAAGGCCATCCTGACCTAAAGGTCGGCCTCTTGTTATTGAACTGTGAATGTGTTGCTGTCCCTCTGAAATGGTTTATCAAAAACATATTATCTAAGAAAGGTAAGACAGTATCCTTCATCGATTTTTTTTAAATTATGAAGACCGCTCATCATGGTAAAATAAATGCACGCACGGGATGATGGTCTGGGAGCTGACAAATGAAAAACGTGGAATACAAATAAAGTGGTAGAACTAGTGTTGTCACAGTGAACAGTTTAGGAAATGATTGGAAGATCATGTAAATGTTCTGTCTCCATCATTGATATTTGCAGTGCAAGTATCATTGACAATGTAATACACTTAGGACTGATGTGTCTGACAACAAATAAATACATGAAGCCAAACGATCACTGTGGCACAAGAATTTATGAGTGAGAGTTATAGTTCCTCTCAACAGGGGAGCAATTAACCATGGATACATTTGTAGTCACTAGATTTCTACGTCTGGTATCATGTATTTGATAGCTATTGGGTTAGTGCAGTATTATGCAGTCTCATTAGCTGATCTAAGGCCAGGTGGATCAGGATTTGAGGAGGACAAACATATTCAGATATTGAAGACAGAGCAGCCCCCCTCCCACCACACACACACACACACACACACACACACACACACACACACACATTATATAGTAATTGATTGGAAGATAATATCCTTTGTCTGTCTCAATTATTGAGCCTTTCTGTGCAAGTATCATTGATTCCATAGAATGATAATGTAACAGACACTTAGGAATGATGTGTCTGGCAACAAGAATAGTCTCATATCTCACCTCAGTGTCTGTAGTTGACAGTGTGGACTCCCCAGTCCAGCAGAGAGCACCTTCACCCCCACGTCACCTAGATCATTATGACTGAGGTCCAGCTCTCTCAGGTGGCAGGAGTCTGAGCTGAGAGCTGAGGCCAACGCTTCACAGCATCTCTCTGTGAGGTGACACCCATTCAGCCTGAATGAGGAACACAAATAAATACATGCAGCCAAACGATCACTGTGGTGCAAGAATTTATGAGTGAGAGTTATAGTTGCTCTCAACAGGGGAACAAGCAACCATGGATACATTTGTAGTGATCGGATTTCTACATCTGGTATAATGTATTTGCTAGCTATTGGGTTAGTGCAGTATTATCTAGTCCCATTATATATATATATATATATATATATATATATATATATATATATATATATATATATATATATATATATATATATATATATATATATCAGTATTTTGGAGTCCCATGAGCTGATCTAAGGCCAGGTGGGTCAGGATTTGAGGAGAGTAAAGTTATTCAGAGAGTGAAGACAGAGCAGCCCCCCCTGTCACCACACACATGCACACGCGCACACACACACACACACACACACACACACACACACACACACACACACACACACACACACACACAGGTCAGGATTTGAGGAGCTAGGTAACCATATATTTACCATAAAATTACATTTTCGTCCAAATCCCTTACATGGGTTGTTTTGGTATTTTAACATATTTCACTAGAAAAACATGTTTTCTAATCATTTCACTTCATTTTAAAGGTGAAATCATCATGTATCCATACATTTCATGCCTTAAATGATGGATTGAGCTTTCAGTTGGAGATTAGTGGCGAGCTCCTTCCAACTGCACCAACTGTAAACTCACTGGCTAGAGAACTGAGTCATTCCACTTTCACTAAAATAAAGCTGACAAACTCATTAGCTGAACTGTGAACACAGCCAGCCATGTTATTATATATGCTACCTATGTTATTTGCTTAATGTCAGACCAAAAGTCTTCATTTGAGCCGCGGTGTGAGTATCTGTGGTGCCGCAAGTGGAATGCGATAGTCGTTAGGTTAAAAACTGAGTCAACGTCAGGAGTGGATTTCTCCAAACCAGTGTTCAGTACTGCAACTGGAACTGGCTCTTTCTACCTCATTATTGGGAGTCAAGACACAAAGCGACTGAACATGTTGGAGCAGGTCACATATTTGTGTGTCAATAAAACATGAAAGACAAGGATGCAATCAATTAATGAATGACTTTTGACCATGTGCTCAATAACTCAGTTTCTTCCATTTAATCCGTAAATCATAATAAGTCATCACTTACTCCATTCATAACCCAAGTTTCAATACAGTGTTTTGTCCATCTACTTACAGTGCCGTCTTAGAGGCTGTGACCACTGGCAGCAGCCTCAGAAGACCCTCTTCTAATCTGGAGTATTTCTTCAGGTCAAAGACATCCAGGTCTTCTTCTGAAGTCAGCAACACAAAGACCAGAGCTGACCACTGTGCAGGTGAGAGTTGGGCTTCTGAGAGACGTCCTGAGGTCAGGGAGCTTTGGATCTCCTCCATTAGAGAACGGTCATTCATCTCATTCAGACAGTGGAACAGATTGATACACCTCTCTGGAGAGGGATTCTCCCTGATCTTCTCCTTGACATACTTGACTGTTTCCTCATTGGTCTGTGAGCTGCTTCCTGTCTGTGTCAGAAGGCCTCGTAGGAGATTCTGATTGGACTCCAGTGAGAGGCCCAGGAGGAAGCGGAGGAACAGGTCCAGGTGACCATTCTCACTCTGTAAGGCCTGGTCCACTGCACTCTTGTGTAGGTTGATGATGGGGTTGATCAGTGGTGTGTCAATCTTTCGTTTGCGGCTGAGTGATGACTGTAGGTTCCAGGATAAGGATTTCTGTTTGACCAGTGGATTCTCATTGCTGTGGTTGAATGTGAGGAACACATATAAAGCAGCTAGAAACTCCTGGATGCTCAGATGCACAAAGCTGAACACATTGTGCAGCCCAAACTCCTCTCTGAAGATCTGAGTGCACACTCCCGAGTACACTGTGGCTTCTGAGACATCAATGCCACACTCTCTCAAGTCTTCCTCATAGAAGATCAGATTGCCATTTTCCAGCTGTTTGAAGGCCAGTTTTCCCAGTGACAGAATTAGCTCTTTATCCCACTGTGGATCTCTGTCATGGTCTCCAAGGTACTTCACATTCTTCTGTTTTGTCTGAAATACCAGGAAGTGTGTGTACATCTGTGTCAGAGTCTTGGGCATCTCTCCTCTCTCTGCTTCACCCAACAGTCTCTCTAGGGTAGTGGCTGAGAGCCAACAGAACACTGGTATGTGGCACATGATGTGGAGGCTCCTTGATGACTTCATGTGTGTGTTGATTCTGCTGGCCAGGTTCTCATCACTGATTCTCTTCCTGAAGTACTCCTCCTTCTGTGGGTTGTTGAACCCTCGTACCTCTGTCACCTGGTCAACACACTCAGGAGGGATCTGATTGGCTGCTGCAGGTCGGGAGGTTATCCAGAGGAGAGCAGAGGGAAGCAGATTCCCCTTGATGAGGTTTGTCAGCAGCACGTCCACTGAGGTTGACTCTGTGGCATCACAACATGTCTCGTTGTTCTGGAAGTCTAGAGGAAGTCGACACTCATCCAGACCATCAAAGATGAACAGAACTTTATACTTGTCAAAGTTGGAGATTCCGGATTCTTTTATTTCAATGAAGAAATGACCAAGAAGTTCATTCAAACTGCACTTCTTCTCTTTCATTAAATTCAGCTCCCGAAAAGGAAGTGGAAATATGAACTGGACATCCTGATTGGCTTTTCCTTCAGCCCAGTCCGTAATGAACTTCTGAGTAGAGACTGTTTTTCCAATGCCAGCGACTCCCTTTGTCAGCACATTTCTCATTGGTTTGTCTTGTCCAGGTAAAGGCTTGAAGATGTCGTTGCATTTGATTGGTGTCTCCTGTGTTGCTGGTCTCCTGGATGCTGTCTCAATCTGTCTGACCTCATGTTCGTTATTGACCTCTCCACTTCCACCCTCTGTGATGTAGACCTCTGTGTAGACCTTATCGAGAAGTATTGGGTTGCCTTGCTTAGCTATTCCCTCAAACACACACTGAAACTTTGTCTTCAGGGTGGACTTGAGTTCATGTTGGCACACCACAGCAAGCTCACCTGAATGACAAAACAATTAAAAAAATATTCCTGGACACTTTACATTAAGTTGACCCAATACCTGCAGTAACTGTAAATATATACATATTATATATATATAATATATATATATATGCCATTTAGCTGACGCTTTTATCCAAAATGACTTGCATTGCAGTGAGTGCATACATTTCAGTATATATGGTCCCAGCAGGAATTAAACCTACAACCTAAGCATTATTAAAGCCATGCTCTACCGACTGAGCCACAGAGGACCACATGTTGTATTAATTAATTAACAAGTTCTTATATAGAAATTAATTATTAATTAATTATATAGTAATTAATTACATAGTATGTAGTGTAGTTGAATGATATATTACTACACATGTAGGAAAGAACAGTCCTTATTCCATCTGTGTTATAGGAAACTATCCAAACCCATTACTATGCAATTATACATTAACAACCAATCTTGTTACTGGAGTAATTACAGAGACACCAAGTTATAGAGGCAACATAATATAAAGAGTGACCAAATGGGGATATACATCATAATTACAGTTAGTGGTGTTTGTATTTCCAATAATATTTCAGCCCAATAACACTTCTCTGTGAAAACACATGAGGTCTCTTACGTTTCTCCAGTGTGTCAGCGAGCTCCTTCTGGTTCATGTTCCTCAGGACGTGCAGTGTGATCTTCAGAGCCCCTTCTCTGGCACTGCTCTCCTGCTTCTCTTCTTCATCATCCACCACCTCTTCCTCCCCCTGACTCTCAAAGCACTCTGGGTAGTCTTGAGAAATAAGCCTCTTGAACCTCTTCAGCTCATTTCTCAATAAAGTGATGACATTGTTTTCAAGCAACTGAAACATTAAGAAAAATAAAGTGGAGTGAGATAGACAATAATGGGTAAACCTTTACACACAGTAGAGAGACTAAATACAAAAAACACTTGACTTAAGCAAGCAATTGAAACAAGAAAAAAATAACTTTTGTATGGGGATTACTGAGCCATCTTCCATGTCATACTTTCTATTCAGCTCACCATGAATATGGAGGCCAGTTCAGTTTGACTCTGGACAGACTGACCACTGGGAATCTCTGACTCTGGTCTCTCCACCTGGTCACTGGGGATTCTGAGTAAAACAAGAAATAAGCAGATGTATTTATCGAGAGAAGTGTGAATGAGGCCCATTTTACTGAGGTATGATTGAAGACCCATTGTTGTTTTAGGCCATTGAAACGAAGTTATTAAAGTTAAACAAAGTTCCTGGGTCAGCTGAATATTGCAAAAAACTAACATTGTTGGACGGTGTAGCCAGTCCAAATTAATATATCTGTATTGTCAGTAGACACCAATATTCTCACAGAATGTTTAACAGAAGATAATGGATGTCATGTGTTCATATGAATGCGTGTCTGTGTCGTCAGGATATTGACTACTAGTATTAAACCGCAAACTAACCTTTGACCAGAATGAGGAGGTCTTTCTCCGAAGTTTATTATCCATCCCATAGAATCATCACTCTTCATGGACACACAGCTGGGTACACAGCACACACTGCATTACAAGGCGGAGTTGTGTTTTTAAATGTGCCATATGAGCTGAGCTCCAAGAGCCAGTTCCACAGGAGGGTGGCATTGTGAAGGATAGAGTGTTAATGAACCTGTCTTTGTTTCCTTCAGGGGATCCCCATTATCATGGAAGGTTGGGGTGCGCTGGGAGGAGGAGAGTGGGGACGGTGTGGCCAGTCCAAATTAATATAACTGTATTATAAATAGCTTTCAAATTATAAAAAAAAAAATGTGTACCCTTACCCAGATCTGTGCCTGGACACAATCCTATCTCGGAGGTCTACGAACCTGTATTGTATTTGTCATTATGGGGTATTGTGTGTAGATTGATTAGGAAACAAATGAATTTTAGATTAAGACTGTAACATGACAAAATGTGGAAAAAGTGAAGCGGTCTGAATGCTTTCCGAATGCACTGTATCTGTATTGTCAGTAGCTTTTAGGTTTTTAGTGGCCATCTCCCTCCAGGATCTGCTCTCCTCCTCCATGGACATGCCTTCTAGGGAGTGTTGTAACACTGTCTGTTGCTACAGTTTGCATTGAACAACAGTATATCTACATTCTGTGTCTAACATTTGAAATTCTGCCTTTAATGATAAATATGTGCTGAACTCCTAGAGCTGAAGATGCTGTCATTATAAGCTGTACAATAAATTATTGTTGCATTGTGTGCCTTATTCCCATGCTCCCTCCTTGATAGTAGAACTTGAGTTCATTCTAGTTTCCTCCGAGGACCTCATGAAACAAACAGGTGGTGTCGTCTAGCAGTTAGTTCATCACATCCCCCATGATACACCTACCTTTGTTTAGTAGTGTCGGTTCCTTGTCTGAAGTCTATTGGTTGTCCCATAGACCAGTCACTCTTCATGGAGACACAGCTGGGTACAGGTGAGGCTGGTCTCTCTTTCTGGACCCTGTCAAACACAAAGACACCAACATTCTCACATTCATTAACAGGAGACAGTGAAAATCACATGTTCATGAGTGGGTATCTGTGTTGTCAGACACCAATATTCTCACATGTTTAACAGAAGATAATGTATGTCGTGTTCATATGAGTGTGTCTGTGTGTCGTCAGGATATTGACGACTAGGATTAAACCCCAAACTAACCTTTGACCAGAATGAGGAGGTCTTTCTCCGAAGTTTATTAGACGTCCTATAGAGTCGTCACTCTTCATGGACACACAGCTAGGTACAGGTGAGGCTGGTCTCTCCTGCTGGACCCTGCATTACAAGGTGGAGTTGTGTTTTTAAATGTGCCATATGAGCTGAGCTTCTAGAGCCAGTTCCACAGGAGGGTGGCATTGTGAAGGACAGAGTGTTAATGAACCTGTCTTTGTTTCATTCAGGGGATCCCCATTACCATGGAGGGTTGGGGTGCACTGGGAGGAGGAGAGTGGGGACAGTGTGGCCAGTCCAAATTAATATATCTGTATAGTAAATAGCTTTTTCAGTGCATCTCTACTAATTTTATGTTCAGTAGCTTTTAGATTTTAAGTGGCCATCTCCCTCCAGGATCCACTCTCCTCCCCCGTGGACACGCCTTCTAGTGAGTGTTGCAACACTGTCTGTTGCTACATAATGCATTGAACTACAGTATATCTACATTCCTGTGTCTAACATTAATCTGGTTATGAATGAAGTATCTATCATCATCATCATCATCATCATCATCTTCATGTTAAATGCCCTCCAGAGACTCTTCTCTTACCCCATGGCTTCAACCTCCCCAGAGAGACTCATTTTAGAGGCAGTGGTCCCCTCCTCTTTCTCCCCAGAGAGACTCATTTTAGAGGCAGTGGTCCCCTCCTCTCTCTCCTCTCCTCAAAGAACCTCCTGCTATAAACCCAATGAACACACGCAGCACGTTAAAGGAGACCAAAGTTCAAAACCAGTGAAGTGAGAAACTACGGTCTGGGGCTCAACAGAGGGAGGAAAGGGACATGAACGCCTGCTGATCTTGTATATACAGTATCTCTCTCTCCTGAAGCCAACAAGGGATACTGACAATGTCTCTCTCTCTCTCTCTCTCTCTCTCTCTCTCTCTCTCTCTCTCTCCACTTACGGGTTGAATAAAATTCAAATTAAATCAAAGATGAAAGTTAACTTTGATTACACAAGCCAATCTTTACATAACAAAACAAAACATACAGGAAACCAACTAATTAACCCTTCATAGAGGAGTGTATTCAACACTCACACAGTCTGTCTGCCAGAAAAACAATGAAAAACATCAACTTACGGTTGTGATCTGTCTCCCACCTCAGTGCTCAGCTCTGCTCTCTGTCTGGCTCCTCACTGATGCAGCTCTCCCCTGGCCATTGTATCACCTGATGATGCACATATGACAGGATGACAGTTATCACACCACTGACAAATGTGAAAAAAACATAAATACACATATTGTTCTTTTTTTGTTCAATGTTCTAGTGTGTCGTCAACACAACATTCAGTCTGAAAGATCTTCAAGGTTGTCAACATGACTTAGAGACAGAAAGGGAGCGTGACCTATCTTGTTAGATTATCTCTAATATAAACGTCTAACTTTTAATCTGCTGTGAATAATTGCCAGCCTCCATTAGATAATGTTGAATAAGAGGGAAGTAAATAATGTAATTCTCTGACAAAATTTGGCCATTAAAATGTCACACACACACACACACACACACACACACACACACACACACACACACACACACACACACACACACACACACACACACTCACACATGTATGATTTTCATGCTGCAGGAAATAGACTTAAAAGAATGACCAAAGCGAAAATCTGACTTGAAATTGAATGATTCTTTGATTGATGATGTGATGTGGGACTCACTCAACAAGGTCTAGGCAGGGTTTAAGAGTTACGGTTGTCTGCTGGTCCAGGACAAGGTCTAGGCAGGGTTCAACAGTCACAGTTGTCTGCTGGTCCAGGACAAGGTCTAGGCAGGGTTCAACAGTGACGGTTGTCTGCTAGTCCAGGACAAGGTCTAGGCAGGGTTCAACAGTCACGGTTGTCTGCTGGTCCAGGACAAGCCGACAGTACCAACTAGAAGAAGACTGAACTGTAAAAGAATGTAACAATCAATATAAAACAACAGAGGCTTGAATGTTACAAGTACAGGTAATTATCAATACAATTACACAGTTAAATGTGTCTCCCCTCCTCCTCTCTGACCTCTGTCAAAAGATGATACAGTTATTGTAATAATTAAAACTAAAAACACTTGAGGTGACTTCAGGAAATGAGGTGGTAGTTGGTGGTTGGTCCATGGGAGAACAGAAGAGGGAAGTAAACTATACATGTTAACATAAAGCATGATGGCCGACTAGAAGATGTGTTTCGACTAGGATAGAGTCTCTAAGCTCAAGAGCTTGTTAGCAGTGTCTACAGTAGACACAACCATAGACACACTACTCTGCACACGTGACAGTTCTTTGTAACTGACTCGGTCAACGCCTCCCATTTGCTGTAAAACGTGTAGTAGAGAGCTGCGTGTGTCGAGGAGAGCCACATCTCTCTCTCCTCTTCCCCCTGTGCCGGGCCGAGCTTCTCCTTTCTAATCTGAGGAGGTGTGTACACCATATAGACTAGGATAGATTCTCTGATTCTCTGTCAGATAGAGATATATAATATGTACACATATACAGTATATATATATATAAATAATATTTAATTTTTTTTGATTTATAATAAAATATAATATAATGCTAAAAACAAATTAGATTTTTTTTTATGATCTATCCCTTTAATGCAGTAAGAATGTCCAGTAGGCATCAATCAAAGCTATTTTCCATTTTAAACTGGCAGATGAAGCCAGCTCA
This sequence comes from Argentina silus, assembly GCF_951799395.1. NCBI lineage: Eukaryota > Metazoa > Chordata > Actinopteri > Argentiniformes > Argentinidae > Argentina > Argentina silus. Next base: position 5,087,100 of record NC_139654.1, on the reverse strand, counting down.
GCCTGAACATGGAGGCCAGGTCAGTTTGACTCTGGACCGTAACTGTTAATATCAGATGATACATCATAGTCATAGTACCCTCTCTTCCTGGTTAATAATCAACAACATGTACACTTACACAAATTTTACTGCTCAGTATCATAGCTCACACCACAACACACTACACACCACTACACACACAACACTACACTACACTACACAACACTCCACTACACTACACTACACACACTACACTACACTACACACCACTACACACCACACCACACCACACTAAAACACTACACACCACACCAAACACAACACAACACAACACAACACACAACGCAACACAACAATACCACACTATACACTTTCTCTGTCTTTTTCTCCCTCTCTCCCTACCTCTCTTCCTCCCTCTTCATCCCTCCCTCCCTCTCTCCCTCCCTCTCTCCCTCCTTCACTCGCTCTCTCTCTCTCTTTCTCTCCCTCTCTCTCTCTCTCTCTCCCTCCCTCTCTCCCTCCCTACCTCTTCTCCCCATCCAATCTCTCTCTCTCTTTCTCTTTCCCTCTTTCTGTCTTTTTCTCTCTTTCCTTCCCTACCCCCTTCTCTCCCTCTACCTCCCCCCTCTCTCCATCAACCTCCCACCCTCTCTCCCACTCTCTCTACCTCCCTTCCTCTCTCCCTCCCTCTTTCTCCCTCCCTCCTTCTCTCCTTCCCTACCTCCCTCTCTCCCTCCTTCACACGCTCTCTCTCTCTTTCTCTCCCTCCCTCTCTCTCTCTCTGTCACAATCTCTCTCTCTCTTTCTTTCACTCCACTCCCTTTCCTGCCTCCCTCCCTCCTCTTGCTCTCCCTCCGTGCCTCTCTCTCCCTCCGTGCCTCTCTCTCCCTCTGTGCCTCTCTCTCTCTCCCTCCTCTCTCCATCCCATCTCTCTTCCTCTCTCCCTACCTCTCTATACTACTCTCCCTCTATCTCTCCCTCATCCTCTCCCTCCCTCCCCCCTCTCTCTCCTTCCCTCTCTCCCTCCATCCTCTCCCTCCCTCCCTCCCCTTCCTATCTCCCTCCCTCTCTCCCTCCTCTCCCTCCCTCTCTACCTCCCTCCCTTCTCTCTGTCCCTCTCTCCCTCCCTATATCCCTCCCTCTCTCCCTCCCTCCCTCCCTCCTCTCTCTCATTCTCTCCCTTCCTCCCTCCCTCCCTCCCTCACTCCCTCTATCCTTCCGTCTGGCACCAACAACTATGCCACGTTCAAAGTCACTTAAACCACCTTCAGCAGGTCATCTTGACCATGTCTACATGCCTAAATGCATTGAGTTGCTGCCATGTGATTGGCTGATTAGATATTTGCGTTAAAGAGCAGTTGAACAGGTGTACCTAATAAAGTGGCCGGTGGATGGATATATATATATATATATATATATATATATATATATATATATATATATATATATATATAAAATGTATAATATAAACAAAATATATAGATATATTTTTGTGATCTATCCCTTTAATGCAGTAAGAATGTACAATAGACGTAATCAAAGCTTTTTTCCATTTTAAACTCACAAATAAAGCCAGCCTGAAAATGGAGGCCAGGTCAGTTTGAATCTGGACCGTAACTGTTAATATCAGATGATACATCATAGTCATAGTACCCTCTCTTCCTGGTTAATAATCAACAACAACATGTACACTTACATAACTTTTACTGCTCAGTATCATAGCTCACACCACACCACACAACACTACACTACACTACACTACACCACACAACACTACACTACACTACACTACACTACACTACACAACACTACACTACACTACACTACACTACACACACAACACACCAAACACAACACTACACTACACTACACTACACAACACAACACAACACTACACTACACTACACTACACCACACAACACAACACAACACAACACAACACAACACAACACAACACAACACACAACACAACACAACACCACACTAAAACACTACACAAAACACCACAACATATGATCAATTTAAAGACAATATAAGGGTTTGTAATGGAATGGAAGAGGTCACAAGAAAACAGATGGTCCTAGAACATTTGGAGAATGCAGTCAAGAGGGGTGAGGTCAGATTGAGGGGTTTGCTATAGGTGAAGAGAACAAAGGATCAAAGCTGCATAAACCAGGATAGAGTACTTAAAAGTTAGGGTAATTAAGTAATAAACAAAGGTATAAACAGCCAGAACAAAAGGCTTTTTGAAATCAGCCTGGGCGTCAGCAAGGTCTGACCAGACTAACGGGGGCCAGCCAGGTGGGCGGCGCACACCTTGATGACGAAATATAGATTTTGAATGTTATTGGTGCATGTAGACAGGAAACAGAAATACGTTGAATAGAAGGCGTTAACCTGTGCCAAGTCTATGAAGGCAGGTGACTGAAGAGATAACGGGGTCAACTTTGCAAACCTGAATGACTAAATATTCTCTGTGAATAAAGTCTGTAAATGAATCAACAGCTCTGGTTAACGGTATTTTATTTCAAAGTATTATAACTTAAATTCTACGACAAACGCACCACACAACACACCACACAAGTACACTTTTCCAGCAGAGCACACTCTTCCTGGTTAATGATCAACAAGAACCATAAACAGTTATATGATTTTTACTGCTCCGGACCACAGTTCACACAACACAACACTCATTTTAGAGGCAGTGGTCCCCTCCTCTCTCTCCTCTCCTCAAAGAACCTCCTGCTATAAACCCAATGAACACTCGCAGCACGTTAAAGGAGACCAAAGACCACACACACACACACTCACACACTCACACACACACACACACACGCATGATTTTCATGCTGCAGGAAATAAACTGAAAAGAATGACCAAAGCGAAAATCGGACTTGAAATTGAATGATTATTTGGTTGATGATGTGATGTGGGACTCACTCAACAAGGTCTAGGCAGGGTTCAACAGTCACGGTTGTCTGCTGGTCCACGACAAGGTCTAGGCAGGGTTCAACAGTCACGGTTGTCTGCTGGTCCAGGACAAGCCGACAGTACCAACTAGAGAAAGACTGAACTGTAAAGGAATGTAACAATCAATATAAAACAACAGAGGCTTGAATGTTACAAGACCAGGAAATTATCAATACAATTACACAGTTAAATGTGTCTCCTCTCATCCTTCCTGACCTTTGTCAGAAGATGATACAGTTATTGTAATAATTATGACTAAAAACACTTTAGGTGACTTTAGGAAATGAGGTGGTAGTTGTGGTTGGTCCATGGGAGAACAGAAGAGGGAAGTAAACTATACATGTTAACATAAAGCATGATGGCCGACTAGAAGATGTGTTTCGACGAGGATAGAGTCTCTAAGCTCAAGAGCTTGTTAGCAGTGTCTACAGTAGACACAACCATAGACACACTACTCTGCACACGTGACAGTTCTTTGTAACTGACTCGGTCAACGCCTCCCATTTGCTGTACAACGTGTAGTAGAGAGCTGCGTGTGTCGAGGAGGGCCACATCTCTCTCTCCTCTTCCCCCTGTGCCGGGCAGAGCTTCTCCTTTCTACTCTGAGGAGGTGCGTACACCATATCGACGAGGGTAGATTCTCTGATTCTCTGTCATATATATATAAATATATACATATATAATGTATAATATTCTATCTATCCTTTTAATGCAGTAAGAATGTCCAGTAGACGTCAATCAAAGCTATTTTCCTTCTTAAACTGGCAGATGAAGCCAGCTCAGCCTGAATATGGAGGCCAGGTCAGTTTGACTCTGGACCATAACTGTTAATATCAGATGATAAATCATAGTCATAGTCTTAGTCATCATAGCCTCCCTTCCTGGTTAATTATCAACAACAACATGTACACTTACACAACTTTTACTGCTCAGTATCATAGATCATAAAGATTATTTTTGTGATCTATCCCTTTAATGCAGTAAGAATGTACAATAGACATCAATCAAAGCTTTTTTCCATTTTAAACTCATTAAAAAAGCCAGCCTGAAAATGGAGGCCAGGTCAGTTTGAATCTGGACCGTAACTGTTAATATCAGATGATACATCATAGTCATAGTACCCTCTCTTCCTGGTTAATAATCAACAACAACATGTACAGTTACACAACTTGTACTGCTCACTATCAAAGCTCACACCACACTACACTACACTACACTACACACCACTACACACACAACCATACACTACACTACACTATACTACACTACACACCACTACACTACACTACACTACACTACACTACACAACACACAACACTACACTACACTACACCACACCACACTACACTACACAACACAACACACACAACACACCACACTAAAACACTACACACCACACCAAACACCACACCACACCACACCACACCACAACACAACGCAACACAACAAACCACACAAAACACTTTCTCTGTCTTTTTCTCTCTCTCCCTGTACCTCCCCCCTCTCTCCCTCTACCTCTCTCCCTCCCTCCCTCTCTCCCTCCCTACCTCCCTATCTCCCTCCTTCACTCTCTCTCTCTCTCTTTTTCTCTCCCTCTCTCTCTCTCTCTCCCTCCCTCTCTCCCTCCCTACCTCTTCTCCCCATCCAATCTCTCTCTCTCTCTTTCCCTCTTTCTGTCTTTTTCTCTCTCTCCCTCCCTACCCCCTCTCTCCCTCTATCTCTCACCCTCTCTCCCTACCTCCCTTCCTCTCTCCCTCCCTCCCTCCCTCTCCCCCTCCCTACCTCCCTCTCTCCCTCCTTCACTCACTCTCTCTCTCTTTCTCTCTATCACAATCTCTCTCTCTCTTTCTTTCACTCCCCTCCCTTTCCTCCCTCACTCCCTCCTCTTGCTCTCCCTCTGTGCCTCTCTCTCCTTCCGTGCCTCTCTCTCTTCCTCTGTACCTCTCTCTCCCTCCCTCCTCTCTCCATCCCATCTCTCTTGCTCCCTCCCTACCTCTCTCTACAACTCTCGCTCCCTCCCTCCCTCCTCTCTCTCATTCTCTCCCTCCCTCACTCCTTCCCTCACTCCCTCTATCCCTCTGTCTGGCACCAACAACTATGCCACGTTCAAAGTCACTTAAATCACCTTTCTTCCCCATTCTGATGCTCGGTTTGAACTTCAGCAGGTAGTCTTGTTGTCTTGCCTAAATGCATTGAGTTGCTGCCATGTGATTGGCTGATTAGATATTTGTGTTAAAGAGCAGTTGAACACGTGTACCTAATAAAGTGGCCGGTGAGTGTATATATATATATAATATGTATAATATAATATAAAAAAAAAAAAAGATTATTTTTATGATCTATCCCTTTAATGCAGTAAGAATGTCCAGTAGGGGTCAATCAAACTGGCAGATGAAACCAGCTCAGCCTGAATATGGAGGCCAGGTCAGTTTGACTCTGGACCATAACTGTTAATATCAGATGATAAATCATAGTCATAGTACCCTCTCTTCCTGGTTAATTATTAACAACAACATGTACACTTACATAACTTTTACTGCTCAGTATCATAGCTCACACTACACTACACTACACTACACTACACTACAGAAGACACAACAACACAACACACCACACCACACCACAACACTACACAGAACACAACACAACATAACACCACAAGTACAGTTTTCCAGCAGAGCACACTCTCCCTGGTTAATGATCAACAAGAACCATAAACAGTTATATGATTTTTACTGCTCAGGATCACAGTTCACACAACACAACACTCACAGTGAACATTTCCATCACAGTTCAATCTTGTTAAATATGACGATTCATCAACAAGAGAGTTTCTCACGTTTCTCTTCCATTTCAACTGTATATATATCAGTGTGTGTGTGGGGGAGGGGGGGTGTTTGTATGTGTATGTGTGTGTATGTGTGTGTATGTGTGTGTTGTATAGTTTTATCTTTTGTCCTAGTTTGATCTGTAGTCCTAGTTGTATATGTAACCAGCAGAACCGCTGCCATATGAGGTTTGTCCTCTTGTGAGTGCCGTAGCCCAAGTTCCCTCTGACACGCCCCTCAGCTAGCCGGTCAGCGGCTAATCATCTATTAGCGGCAAAGCCACTCTATAAAACAAGCTCACAAGTAGGCTATTGGACATTCCTGGGTTCTGTATACGTTGCAGCTCTTATCTGTTTTCACAGCGCTCGTCAGTAAAAAGGTATGTGCCACTGCCTCCTCTGTTACGCTGTACCACTGCATATGTTTAATGTTCTGTCTAAATGCTAAATTGTGGGCAATTAAACCCTAACCCTAACCCTAACCCTAATACAATTAATCACAGTTAAATCCTAACCCTAACCCTAACCCTAACCCTAACCTCATTTCTACTCCTAACCCTAACCCTAACCTCATTTCTACTCCTAACCCTAACCCTAACCCTTTCCCTATCCCTAACCCTAACCTCATTTCTACTCCTAACCCTAACCCTAACCCTAACCCTAACTTCATTTCTACTCCTAACCCTAAACCTAACCCTAACCTCATTTCTACTCTTAACCCTAACCCTAACCTCATTTCTACTCCTAACCCTAACCCTAACCCTAACCTAATTTCTAATCCTAACCCTAACCCTAACCCTAACCTTAACCCTAACCTCATTTTTAGTCCTAACCCTAACGCTAACCCTAACCTCATTTCTACTCCTAACCCTAACCCTAACCTTAACCCTAACCCTAACCCTAACCTAATTTCTACTCCTAACCCTAACCCTATCCCTATCCCTAATCCTAACCCTTACCCTAATCTCATTTCTACTCCTAACCCTAACCTCATTTCTACTCCTAACCCTAACCCTAACCCTAACCTCATTTCTACTCCTAACCCTAACCCTAACTTCATTTCTACTCCTATCCCTAACCCTAACCCTAACCTCATTTCTACTCCAAACCCTAACCCTAACCCTAACCCTATCCCTAACCCTAACCCTAACCCTAACCTCATCTCTACTCCTAACCCTAACCCTAACCCTATCCCTATCTCTAACCCTAACCCTATCCCTAACCCTAACCCTAACCCTATCCCTAACCCTAACCCTAACCTCACTTCTACTCCTAACCCTAACCTCATTTCTACTCCTAACCCTAACCCTATCCCTATCCCTAACCCTAACCCTAACCTCATTTCTACTCCTAACCCTAACCCTAACCCTATCCCTAACCCTATCCCTAACCCTAACCCTATCCCTAACCCTAACCCTAACCTCATTTCTACTCCTAACCCTAACCCCTAACCCTCACCTTCACCCTACTTCTACTCCTAACCCTAACCCTAAACCTAACACTGACCCTAACCCTAACCTCATTTCTACTCCTAACCCTAACCCTAACCCTAACATCATCTCTACTCCTAACCCTAACCCTAACCTCATTTCTACTCCTAACCCTAACCCTAACCCTAACCTAATTTCTACTCCTAACCCTAACCCTATCCCTAACCCTATCCCTAACCCTAACCTCATCTCTACTCCTAACCCTAACCCTAACCTCATTTCTACTCCTAACCCTAACCCTACCCCTAACCCTAACCCTATCCCTAACCCTAACCCTAACCTCACTTCTACTCCTAACCCTAACCCTAAACCTAACACTAACCCTAACCCTAACCCTAACCCTATCCCTAACCCTAACCCTAACCCTAACCTCATTTCTACTCCTAACCCTAACCCTAACCTCATCTCTACTCCTAACCCTAACCCTAACCTCACTTCTACTCCTAACCCTAACCCTAACCCTAACCCTATCCCTAACCCTAACCCTAACCTCATTTCTACTCCAAACCCTAACCCTAACCCTATCCCTATCCCTATCCCTAACCCTAACCCTATCCCTAATATGCCTTTGTTGACAAGCTTAAGACCGTAGAATTTCCACACGGCGCCATGTTATTTTCTATAGATGTAGATGCTCTGTACACTAATATTGATACTCACCTAGGACTCCAGGCTGTTCAGAATATTTTGGTAAGGCACCCAGATCCAAATAGACCGGATGCAGCTATCTTGAGGTTGTTGGAGTTGGGTCTAACCAAAAATGACTTTGTATTTAATGATAAATATTATTTACAGATTCATGGTACGGCGATGGGGAAGAAGTTTGCTCCCGCCTATGCAAACATCTATATGGCTGAATTTGAGCGAACTGTCTTCCCCAAATGCCACAAACTGCCAACACTGTATCTGCGGTATCTGGATGATATTTTTGGAGTCTGGCCCCATGGGGAACCAGACTTTCGGAATTTTATGTCAACGCTCAACGAACACCATCCTTCCATAACATTTAAATATGAATTACATCCAGAGAAAATAAATTTTCTGGACACTGAGGTGTTTGTGGAGGATGGTGAGGATGGGAGGGTGGGTCTCGGGACGAGGGTCTATTTTAAGCCGACGGACACCCATGCTCTGCTGCACAGATCTTCTTACCATCCCAGGCATATCTACAGGGGGATTGTCAAATCCCAACTGATTAGGTTTCGCCGGATCTGTGTGGCGGAGGTGGATGTGCGTTCGGCGACTCGGACCCTCTTCCAGGCCCTGGGACCGAGGGGCTATAGCAGGACGTTCCTCCGCGGCATCCAAGTGGAGGTCCAGCAGATGTTTAGTGGGGGGGGTAAACCTGCAGAAGGGAGGGACGATAAACATCTGGGCCCGTATCCTTAAAGATTCTGAGAATCCTCTCAGAGAGCTCCTAACTTAACCTAAAAATTCCTTGCCAGGAGTTTTAGCTTAGAAGTGATTCCAGAACATTTTCAGTGAACTCTGAGCCAGGAATGGATGAAAAATCCTATCTTAGTGAGGGGGTGTGGTTGACCCCGTTGCTAGGTATGAGTCATCATTTCAAAAGCCGTGATTGGTTGATCCTACAAGTTTGATGAAAATGAACTTTTGGTGATAATGAGCAAAGGATGTACCCTCAAATCAATAAACATAATTATACACTCTAATCTTATGCAGACTATAATTGTAAATAATATTTCACATTCAAGAAAATATCTGGAAAATGAATAGTAAGCTGTAGGGGTTATAGCCTAACATTAGAATCTAAAATATGTGAAAACTTAAGCTCATTACACCATGTTCAAATAATGATTTGTGTCTCATTTGCTCATATTAATATCCTAGCTGGCATATTTTGTACTTTCACTTCCATATGGACCCCATTGAAAACAAGATGGCCTATCTCAAGGGGCTGTCCTTAATGAAGTAGAAATTGCAACGTTACAACTCAGTGTGAACTTAACGAGGGTAACACAGCTCAGCTTTTAACAATGTCTGTGATTGCTGGCTGGTCTATTTATGAAGGCTTGTTAACAAATATCCTACAAACACAGAAAATGGAGAAAAAAAGGAATCGCAAGCCGAACTGGACTGAGGAGCAAGGTTTGTTGCTGGCCCAGTTGGTGAACGAACATAAAGGTATGTTACGAGGAAAATTTGGCCCAACTGTCACTAGCCAAGGCAAGAGGCGCGCCTGGGACACAATATCCCAAACAATCAATGCCTCTTTTCCACTGGTGGTGCGGACAGGCGACGATTGTGAGAAAAGGTGGTATGTGCTGCAGTCCAAGGCAAAATATGAGATTGCAGCACACAAGCGGGAATCCTCACTCACAGGTGAGCAAAATACTATGGCCTACCACATAATCTGGCAACTTGCTCCTGCTGGCAAAGTTAATTTACATGCCTAAGTACTGTGCTCATTGACTGTTTCTTTCTAGGGGGTGGACCACCTGCAAAGCGGCTGTCCCAGGTGGCCGACACTGTCTTTCAAGTCCTGGGACACTCTGAGGTCAGTGTCACCGGGCTGCCAACAGGCATTGACACGTCAATGATGCAGGCCCTTGAAATGCAGCAAAGGTAGGACACAGGGTTATTCATATCAACAGTGTTTATTCATTGCAGAAGCCATTTCATGTGTTATCCATGCTCATTGTATTAAATTAATTTAATCAAAACAATAATTAAACTAGGCCTATGTATTTCTGTAGCATGGAGCCATCACAAGAACCGGGCCCATCAAGTTTGCCGCCTGAACCATCTGCAGCTGCTACTCAGGATAGCCCGGCGGATCAAACACCATTCCCATCCGCAGCACCTGCTCCGTCAGCATCCCTGCTGGAGAGAAGATTGCAACTCACAATTGATGTGTTTGAACAACAAAAAAAAGTCCTTTCCCTTCAGGAGGAGTACTACCGCCTTAAAATTGAACACCTAAAAAATAAACGTGTTCTGTGTCTTGCATTTAACAATTGCAGGTGATGTGCAGTAAAACTGTGGTAGTTCTTAATACCATCACAAGTTCTCAAATGACATGGGGCTACAGCTTGCCTGAAATGTAAATTTGTGAAGTTTGCCCTGTAAGGCAGTCCACTCTGGGCTAGGTTCCCCTGTGGAATGTGAATATCTTCTTCACCACCATCCTCATCGTTGTCTCCATCCTCATCCTCATCGCCATCCTCCAGAGGTTCTGCAATCTGTCTAACCTTGCAAATATTGTGTAATATTGCACAGGCTATGATGACTTTGCTGACTTTTTCAGGCCTCAGCCGCACCTCTCCGTGGAGAACATGAAAGCGCCTCTTAAGCTGGCCTATGCCACGCTCCACCACCGCTCTTGTTGTCTTGTGGGCCCTACAATAGAATACAGACCTTTAATTATTTGATGGAAATATTGCACTACTTGGATGCTCTAACATATTGCTTGCATTTCATTTCCATGATTTTTGTATTGTTTGGCTTACCTGTTATAGTTTAGTTGGGGCCCTTGGCGTGGCTGGAGGTAAGGTGTAAGGAGCCATGGTTTGCATGGATAGCCACTGTCCCCTAACAAGTGGCAATTAGCTGGCACATAGCGTCTCTCAAAAAGCTGTCTGATGCCACTCTCGGAGAGCATTCTCGCATCATGTGTGGAGCCTGGCCATTTAGTCAAAATGTCCAAAATCTTCCAGGCCGCATTGAACACTATTTGCACATTGATGCTGTGGAAATTCTTCCTGTTAACAAAGACAGCCTCGTCCTCTGATGGCGCAATTATTCTCACATGTGTTCCATCAATTACACCCACAACGCCAGGGAATCCTGCAATGTCCATAAATGCCCTTTTATGTGTGTGTAAAGTGCGGGCATCCAGCGGGAATGAAACAAATTGTGTCACAATATTAGGTTGTGACAAAGCTGTCAGTGTTTGGGTGATGACTCTGCTGACGGAGGATTGGGACAGACCGAAGTCATCACTGCTGCATTGTTGCATTTTCCCTGTTGCCAAATACCTCAGGGTTGTGATTACTTTCTTCTCCGGTGTAATAGCGTTGTGGCGTCGAGTTGGTGAAGTAATTGCATCTCTAAGGAGATCCACCACAAACATGATTCCTGCACGATCCAATCTGTAGCGTCTCAATAATTCCCTGTCATCCAGTGTTTGCAGGACATCTCTCCTGACTCCTCTGTTGGCCATTTTGTGCAGCTGCTTAGGGTAACTCCTAAGCCACTAAAAGTCCTCTTCCCTGCTCTTAGCAGATCTCGCCTTAGGAGCCCTTTTAAGCGCTAGGACTCTTGAGGAATAGCTTTTATATTAACTGGGATTTTCGTGTCACTTTTAGGGGAAATTCTAAGAAAACGTCATGCCTCTGAGAATTTTCTTAGAATTTGGCCGCTAGGAGCCACTTTTTGCACAAAAATTCTTTAGAGATACGGGCCCTGGTCCCTTTTGTTTCAACTTATGCACCGGACGCCCTCGAATTAAATAAAATCGTTAAAGCCAATTTTAAAATAGCACAAACCAAAATAGACCCTCTCCGGGATTTTAGAATTATAGCAGCCTATAGGAGAAATAAAAACCTGAAAGATCAATTGGTGCAGGCATCTTTAAGGACCGAACGACGTGATCCGTTACAGTCACATTTTAAAGTGAATCAATTTATCACAAATAAATATTTTTGTGAACCACAGGTCTGGATCACTGTATTCGCTCCATGAAAATCGCTGAACCGCGAAATCGCCAATTCACAAATCTTGAAAAGTAAACAGAAGAAAAAAGAGATTAGTTTGTGTGCCAGTGCATTCCTGCCTAGGCAGATGTTTTATGATTCCCCTTACCTAACCCTAACCCTATCCCTCATTTCTACTCCTAAACCTAACCTCATTTCTACTCCTAACCCTAACCCTAACCCTATCCCTAACCCTAACCCTAACCCTCTACTCCTAACCCTAACCCTAAACCTAAACTCATTTCTAATCCTAACCCTAACCCTAACCCTATCCCTAACACTAACCCTAACCTCATTTCTACTCCTAACCCTAACCCTAACCCTATCCCAAACCCTAACCCTAACCTCATTTCTACTCCTAACCATAACCCTAACCCTGTCCCTAACCCTAACACTAACCCTAACCCTAACTTATTTTCTAACCCTAACCCTAACCCTAACCCTCTACTCCTAACCCTAACCCTAACCTCATTTCGACCCCTAACCCTAACCATATCCCTAACACTAACCCTAACCTAATATCTACTCCTAACCCTAACCCTAACCCTCACCCTATCCCTAACCCTAACCCTATCCCTAACCTCATTTCGACCCCTAACCCTAACCATATCCCTAACACTAACCCTAACCTAATATCTACTCCTAACCCTAACCCTAACCCTCACCCTATCCCTAACCCTAACCTCATTTCTACTCCTAACCCTAACCCTAAACCTAACCTCATTTCTAACCCTAACCCTAACCCTATCCCTAACACTAACCCTAACCTCATTTCTACTCCTAACCCTGACCCTATCCCAAACCCTAACCCTAACCTTAACCCTAACCCTAACCCCAACCCTAACCTTAACCCTAACCCTAACCTTAACCCTAGGCCGAATCCTAACCCTAACCTTAACACTAGGCCGAATCCTAGCCCTAACCCTAACCTTAACCCTTGGCAGAATCCTAACCTTAACCCTAGCCCTAACCCTTATCCTAACCCTAACCTTAACCCTAGGCCGAATCCTAACCCTAACCCTAACCTTAACCCTAGGCTGAATCCTAACCCTAACCCTAAACCTACCCCTAACCCTAATCCTAGGCTGAATCCTAACCCTAACCCTAGTCCTAGACCTAACCCTAACCCTAACCCTAACCCTTGGCCGAATCCTAACCCTAACCTTAACCCTAGGCCGAACCCTAAACCTAACCTCAGGTCTAATCTTAATTCTAAACCCAGCCCCATTACAAAATCTGGAGGAACAGTACAGATAATAGTGCATGCAATGAGTTCACAGGAACCGACTGATGGAGCACAAGTTGGTCCGGTGGAGGACTGTGCGATATTTGATATTTGTCCTACCTTTGATTTAGGACCGATGAGGGACTCTACATCTGATTCATCTCATGACACCAGTGGCTTAGCATCTGATAATGTTCCTGGCCTTGGAATGGGGGTGGCTGTGGTCAGGGAGACACCTCTCACCAATGTGGCAGTGGGGGTGTCAGATTCCATCTCTGCATCTCCGCTGATAGAGGATGGGAGGATGGCTTGGCCTGGGCCCCCTGGGGAGACACTGTTTGGGAGGGGTCAGGGAGTGAGTGACGCTGTGGAGGAACCCACTCCGGTGTACGATATTACATCTAGCCCCCCGGCCACCCAGGGTACTGTTACTATTGCTGTTGCTCACCCTCCTTGGCAGAGGCCAACCCGCCATATTAACACCTTTCAAAAAGGGGTCCAGTGGTCCTTAGAGGTAAGGGAGGTGGTGGTGGTGATTGGGGATTCTAATTTGTCTGGAATCACTCACTACAATTACCCACTGGTGCAGGTGGATAGTTTTCCTGGAGCCCAAATACACCATCTTAGAGGTATTTTGGAGAAGTTAGACACCTGCCCCAATACACAGAAGGTTGTGCTCTCGGTGGGCCTCAACAACTGTTTGAGAGAAAATCGGATTAATACCATCAAAAAGCAATTTCAACAACTAGTGGCAGTGGTGGGAAGGGTCTTTCCCCAGGCAGAAGTTTTTGTGCCTTTGATCCAGTTCTCAACGCGGCTCCCACAGGGAGTACAACCTTTAATAAAACAGACGAATGCCTTCTTGGAAGCACATTATAGGATGCTTAAGGGTGTGGAAGGACACGTCTTTACTGTACAGCCTCGGGATCCTGTGCATTGGACAAATAGAACAGCAATGGCCATCCTGGATGAGTGGATGAAACAGTTAAACTAGAAGCTGGGGGACCGAGATTGCTCACCCCCACACAATCTAATATACTTAACCTTTCACTTACCTATAGCTTGCCGGAACCGGAACAGATGTTGTTGGAGAAGGGCCTCTCTTTTATTCCAACGCCACTGGGGGTGGACAGGGACTGTCTTAGGAGGGATCTATATGGGTATCACAGACGGTTAAAATTATTGGATCATTTTGATTATAATGTAGATTCTGTTTTGAAACCGTTCATCGAGCCCTCGAAGTGGGAACCTGAGTGGGATTCAGTTTCTGAACCAATAAAACAGGTGATCAGGCGTGACATTAGAGGACTCGAGAAGGTTTCCTACAGAATCACAGGAGAAAATAATCTGTCAGAAGAACAACGACAGGCATTAAACAAACTAAAACGAAACCAGGACATAGTTATAAAACCTGCAGACAAGGGATCTAAAATTGTTATTATGGATAAAACCCAGTATCTCACAGAGGCTAATAGACAACTACATAATACTAGACATTATGTACCTCTGGATCGCTCCTTACAGCCGGAGACGCAGAGTAGGATCAGGGAGATTGTGGGGGAGCTCTATGCAAAGAAATATATTTCTTCCAAACTAAAATATTACCTGTTTGGTTCAGATGTTCCACGTCCACGAAAATTTTATCTTCTTCCGAAGATCCATAAGGATCCTAGGACTTGGACTGTCCCGCACGAAGTTCCCCCCGGTCGACCGATCGTTTCCGATTGTGGGAGCGAATCATATAGAGTAGCGGAATACATAGATTACTTTTTGAATCCCTTGTCACAAAAACACCCTAGCTATGTGAAAGACACCTACGAATTTGTTAATAAAATAAAAACAATAGATGTCCCTCCTGGAGCAATGCTTTTCTCCATCGATATAGATTCTCTGTATACTAATATAGATACCGTATTAGGCCTAAAAGCAGTAAGACAGATTTTTTTAAAATATCCTGACCCAGCTAGACCGGATGAAGCCCTTCTTTCTCTTTTAGAGTTAGGTTTGACGCGAAACGACTTTGAGTTTGACTCCAAATATTATCTCCAGGTACATGGGACTGCTATGGGGAAGAAGTTTGCTCCAGCATACGCCAATATATACATGGCGGATTGGGAGCAAACGGCCTTGCCCAAATGCTGCAGAACTCCATTATTATACATCCGGTACCTGGATGATATCTTTGGGGTCTGGTCTTACTCTGAGTCGGATTTTAAGCAGTTCATTAGCGTCCTGAACGAACACCATGATTCGATTACTCTAAAGTATAATTTACAATCTGAAAAAATCGAATTTTTGGACACCGAGGTTTTTATTATGAGAGGGGACGATGGGGGAGGTGGCCTGGGGACTAGGGTGTACTTTAAACCCACCGATACCCACGCTTTGCTACATAAAATAAGCTACCATCCTAAACATACCTTCAAGGGGATCGTTAAGTCCCAACTGATAAGGTTCAATAGAATATGTACAAGGCCTGAGGACATCGAGTTGGCAACAAGAGTGCTCTTCAAAGCGCTTAGACCAAGGGGTTATAGTCGAACATTCCTCCGTTCTATTAAAGCTGAAGTAAAACAAAGCTTTCACCAGGTACAAAGGCCTGGTAGTACGGATAAAAATGACAACATTGTCCCTTTTGTGACCATTTTCTCATCGGCCTCTTTAAAATTGAACTCGGGGGTAAAAAGTCGTTTTAAAAAACTGCAGGACGTTATTGAGCCTCTGTCAAATTTTAAAATTATTTCAGCCTTTAAAAGGAATAAAAATCTAAAAGATTTGTTGGTTCATGCCTCATTAAATAGTGGAAAACAACAAAAAAGTGATGTACGGTTCAGATCGATAAAATATATTACTAACAAACATACGGGTTTGAGCGCTCCAGTTTGGCAAATTTTCTGGTTGGAATCGTCAAATCTGGTTTATGTGATGGAATGTACAGTTTGTAACAAACTGCATATTGGACAGACAAAAAACTAATTGCTACAACGTCTGAAATAACACACATATTATATTGATCGAACAGATAAAACAACTGAACTGTACGTACATTTTCGGGAACATAGCACAAAGAGCATGGTGATTTCGGGTCTTGAGTCTGGGGTAGGGTGGTCAAGGGCTCAGAGACTGTCTGCAGAAAGACGCTGGATTAAAAAATTGAGAACTATTTTGCCCAGCGGCCTAAATGAAGTGGAGTAAAAGCAAAACGTTTTTTTAAAGAAACCTAAAAATGTTTTTGTTTTGGTCTTTTTAATAGAGCTAAAGATCATGAGAAAAAGATATCTTTAAGGGATTCTGAAATTGGGAACGTACGCCAAGGTAGTATGTATGTGATTGGTGTGTGTAAATATGGGTGTTCTGTTTGTCAACATTGCATGAAATTATGCCCCCATTGATAGCACTTTAATACTAACAATTTATTTATTGAATGTGTTTGTGATTGATTTGCGTAAATATGGGTATCTTGTTTGTCAATATAGCATAAATGTATGTCCCCATTGATAGCACTTTAGACTAGCATTTATGGAATTATAATGGGCGTATGGTCCTTCCAACAAATTCGTTGAATTTGGAATCGGAATCGAAAAAGATATCTTTTCTCTAGACCGTTCCCTAAGATTAGCTACACCCTAGAGACTCAATGTCGTGGAAGGTGACACTGATGCCATGGTTGGTTAAAGTACACGATTTCCAATTACTTATTTGAGGAAGAAGGTGTATGGGAGAACTTATGTGCCTGTGCTTCCTGCTCACCCCTTTTGGTAGCAGAACTCATTTTCCTTACCTAACCCTAACCTAAACCTCATTTCTACTCCTAACCCTAACCCTAACCTCATTTCTACTCCTAACCCTAACCCTAACCCTAACCCTAACCTCATTTCTACTCCTAACCCTAACCCTAAACCTAACCCTAACCCTAACCTCAGCTCTACTCCTAACCGTAACCCTAACCCTAACCTCATTTCTACTCCTAACCCTAACCCTAACCTCATTTCTACTCCTAACCCTAACCCTAACCCTAAACCTAACCCTAACCCTAACCCTAACCTCAGCTCTACTCCTAACCGTAACCCTAACCCTAACCTCATTTCTACTCCTAACCCTAACCCTAACCCTATCCCTAACCCTAACCTCATTTTTAGTCCTAACCCTAACCCTATCCCTAGGCGTAACCCTAACCCTATCCCTAACCCTAACCCTAACCTCATTTCTACTCCTAACCCTAACCCTAACCCTAACCCTTACCTCATTTCTACTCCTAACCCTAACCCTAACCCTAACCTCATTTCTACTCCTAACCATAACCCTAACCCTAAACCTAACCCTAACCCTAACCCTATCCCTAACCGTAACCCTAACCCTAACCTCATTTCTACTCCTAACCCTAACCCTAACCCTAACTAAAATCCCCCAGGGGGGATACCGAGAATTCTCACCCCCACGGGATCCAATATTTTAAACTTGTCCCTATATATGTGTGTCTTTCCCTTCATTCTGGTTCTATCCTCTGAAGAAGACACATGGTGGCCAGCGCCACAAACCCTGTCTGTTTTTATTGAATACTTTTAACATTGGCCCTCCATTTTAATATAAATAATATTTTTTCTGGGAGCTCTATCCCAGAGAAGCCTACTCAGTTGGGGGAATCGTTTATAGGGTAGGTTAGATTTTACAATGGAGGTGACCGTTTTGTGGAATGTTTTTTCATGGAGTTGATTTCCAGTGGGATATTTTTATATTTACTTTCTTAATTGTGATGTGGTTGGCCTGGGAATTGTGGAGATTTATTGGAATTGTTTGGTGTTCCACAACCAGGTCACCAATTAATTATAGCAGCCTATAGGAGAAATAAAAACCTGAAAGATCAATTGGTGCAGGCATCTTTAAGGACCGAACGACGTGATCCGTTACAGTCACATTTTAAAGTGAATCAATTTATCACAAATAAATATTTTTGTGAACCACAGGTCTGGATCACTGTATTCGCTCCATGAAAATCGCTGAACCGCGAAATCGCCAATTCACAAATCTTGAAAAGTAAACAGAAGAAAAAAGAGATTAGTTTGTGTGCCAGTGCATTCCTGCCTAGGCAGATGTTTTATGATTCCCCTTACCTGACCGGCCAGCGCCACAAACCCTATCTGTTTTTATTGAATACTTTTAACATTGGCCCTCCATTTTAATATAAATAATATTTTCTCTGGGAGCTCTATCCCAGAGAAGCCTACCCAGTTGGGGGAATCGCTTATAGGGTAGGTTACATTTTACAATGGAGGGACCGTTTTGCAGAATGTTTTTTTTCATGGAGTCGATTTCTAGTAGGATATTTTTATATTTACTTTTTGTGATATGGTTGGCCTGGGAATTGTGGAATTGATTGGAATTGTTTGGTGTTCCACAACCAGGTGGCCAATTAGTCGTTTGGTCGATTTTTAGTAGCTCCGCCCTACCCCATGGCACTTACCCAATAGGGATCCTTCTTTTTGCCTCCACCCCCTTTGTTCCCTATATATGTGTGTCTTTCCCTTCATTCTGGTTCTATCCTCTGAAGAAGACACATGGTGACGAAACGTTAGGAGCTCATTTCAACCTTTTAATCTTTTAAATCTCTCTACTGACTGTTTTTTAATCCTGGATCTTTTATGATCCCTACTTACGTTTTAAATTTACTGGTTTCCCCCGTATTTCCTGAATTTATTTGCACAATTGCAGCACTTTATTAAAGCATAATTTGCACATTGGGGAGTCTGGGCATTGGGAGCTCACTCCTTTAGGGGTACATTTTTAATTACCCCCTTTTGGTTTGTTTTACACAGTGTGGTTTTTATTTTGCTGTGGGAGAGGGAAATGATAGAGAGAGGGTGGGGGTGAGAAGGCGTCGTGTCGTTCAAGGGCCTCGCAGGAGATCCGTCGTCGGGAAGATAGCAGGGGGTTCGGTACACGGTGGGTGGTCCTCTTACGTTCCAGGTCGGGGCAGGCAGCGGGGTAGTCAGACAGGCGAAGGTTGGCAACGTAGCGGGCTCTCGGACGTTCTCGGGGTCGGGCTTCAAAGGGGGCTCTCCTACGGTCAGGGATCATACACAGGACAACGGTGACTTTGCTTACTCTCTCTCTCATCAACTCCTCCGTGTTTCGCCGTAGCTACTCTCCAAAACCGGGTGCTCTGTTGGCTCCTTTTGTAGGGTCTCTGCTGCTCCTGCTGATGCCCTTCAGCTGTGCCTTGATGAGCAGGAACTCCATGTATGGGCATACGGTGATTATCTCCACTGGTTGCAGCTGTGGCCACTTGGGGCGCAGGAACTCCATACATGGTCCTGCCAAAGACAACACGGGGCAAGAGAGGGACAGCAGAAACAGCAGAGACAAAGCGAGGCGAGATGTACACTCCATTTACCACCGTTCCACACTCGCGCATGGGCTTAGGCACGGGGCGGGCGCCACAATATATATATATATATATTATTAAAAAATGCATCTGATAGTGAAATAGACTACAGGTACTTCTCCTGTGTGTGTGTCTGTGTGTGTGGTCAGAGAGGATGAGGGGAGACACATTTAACTGTGTAATTGTATTGATAATTTCCTGTACTTGTAACATTCAAGCCTCTGTTGTTTTATATTGATTGTTACATTCCTTTACAGTTCAGTCTTCTTCTAGTTGGTACTGTCGGCCATCATGCTTTATGTTAACATGTATAGTTTTTTTCCCTCTTCTATTCTCCCATGGACCAAACACAACTACCAAACCTCATTTCCCCCCCAAGTGCCTCTGTGTTTTGGTAGTAATGACAGTAACTCACCTTCTGCCTCCTCCTTCTCATTCTGATAAAGGCAGCACTAGTCTACTAGCCTGAACTAACTCTGGAGTCAAGTTCCTTCATTTACTACAATGATGATGATGATGATGATGATGATGATGTCCATATAAACAAAGTGTTTGTGAAACAAAGAGCCGTGTGACCTCATGTTGACTCTCCACATGTCAGAGAGGCATGTCTTGTTTGCATGTACACCAGAAATAATACACAATATACCATAATGGACTGGAAATGACCATGTGAAAAGATAGAATCATGTGTAAATAAATAAAATAACCTGGTGGATAAAATTGATTACGTTTATTTGTTTTTGCCATCAATCCTCACACAATACCCTATAATGACAAAGCGGAAACACTTTTTTTAAACATTTTGAAATACAGAAATATGTCAAGTACATAAGTATTCAGTTTAATTTAATAACAGTTTAATTTATAACCAACACACCTGACTTTAATTTCCTCGATTGGGGAATGGCTTTGTGGGTAGTCAGCCATCTTGTTGTTTAAGACCTATTCAGATGAATCCGACCTACTGCAACAATCACCAGGATAGAAACAGTTAACTAACTAACTAACTGTTTCTATCCTGGTGATTGTTGAATTACATCAGATTCATCTGGATAGATCTGGAGCAATGGAGGATGGCAAACACACATGCTAATGAATAGTTTCATTATCACTTACACACCTGTATCATTTTTCTTGAATGTCAAACACATAAAATCCATTGGTTGAGTTTAGACAACACTGACCAGGTAGAAGAAAGTTCTCTACAGCAATGTCATGCCATAGGTAGAGATGTGTAACATTCAGAGACAATTGTGCCTTGTTTTTTGATCTTTATTCCCCATGAAGCCAGACCTTGTTCCAGACCTATCCAGATGAATCTGATCAAATGCAACAATCCCTCTTGGTCTGTAATGTGTCATATATTTTATAATAACAAGACCAATTTCCCAAGTGGGTGACAATAAAGTTTTTCTGAAACTGAATCTCAAAGATGATCTTAAAGCGATATTGCAAAGAACCATAGGAGTCCAGTACATAGTAGGCTGTCATTGTAGATGTGTACACAGCAGCAGCTTTCAACACCGGTAGGATGTGGCTTGGGAGGGCAATGGTCTGGGCAGTGTGAGGTCCCATGCACACACATGCACCTGTGTGTGTATGTGATTAGTGTGCATGAACCTATAGTTAGATTGACATCCCTCTAACCCAATCAATCCACCCACTCTCACCTTCAGCCAATGGGCTTCACTGGCAGGGCCAGTATAAAAGGACTGGGACACACCCCCAACAGGTCCTTTGCTGATGGACTCCTTGCTGAAAGCATGTGCATTTTAGCTCTCGCTCTTTTTGAGGTATTTTGTCTATGCATCTGGTGAGTGCTTTTAGTTCTGCAAATCGTGATTTCCAGTGTTTGGTTTGAGTTTTGGCTTCACCAGATTAAAATAGATTCACCCTAACATGTCTTCTGTCTTCTGTTTCTGTCATTTTCCAGTACTCTTTCTGTAAAAATCTAGCCCTGCTATGCTGCCTCAAATGCTGTTTTTGATGGGTGTGATTTAAGAGGTTGTTGACATTTTACATTCCTCCCATGTTAGTTGGCACTAACCCTGTTCACTAACTTATCTGAGTAGTTGCTGACAATTTTATGAAGATAGCTGCAAAGTAACTCAACAAATGTAATAACTTCCAATTGCAAACTGAAATGCTACATAAATTCACAAGACACTGTAGGCTGCTCACAGATTGTTCAACATTATAGCCAGCTAAAAAACAGAAACCAAGGAACGAATGCCACTTCTTGCTGCTTTTTGAACAAATAAAGGATGTCACCTAACATTTACCCAGGAATGATTTGATATGGAAATCAGTCACTTTAGCCATGGTTTGCATCCCAAATCTGGACCCTTTTTCCTGAAGTGTGCACTTCTGCTCTCTGCAGCATGGATCCTCAAGCCTTAAAAAAAAGGCTTAATCTTGTTTTTACATCCATGGGTGGTGGTACACAGAAACAGGAGTGAGAAGTTGGAATAAGACCATGCATTTGCCATAATGCTAAATCGAGATGTCGCCTTAGCCTTGACAAAATGGTCCGTGTATGTTCATGGTGCCATCTCCAAACGTCTGTATTTTTTCTCTCCCATATTCAAAGCTTGATAAACTCAGTAATACATCACTTTACTGGCCTGCACTTTGCTGACACACACACACACTTCAACCCCAGGTGGGATTTGAACCATAATTTCAGAGAAGATCTGAACCAAGTGACAAGGACTTATGAAGTGCACCACACATGCTCTCAGGAAACGTGTTTTACGTTACTCTCAGAAAAGTGAATTTAATTGAAGATAAAGCAGTGTTTTCATTGTGTTTAATTGTCCCACAGCCGTTCAATTCTGCCACAAAAGATTGTTAGGAAGTAGAAAATGTAAGATTTTAGTTCAAGTTAGTTTCAGACCTTGGAGACTTCACACAGGTCTTAACCACATGGCCACTGAGGTTTCAGACATCTTCCCAAAAATGTGAGACCATGAACTCCCTGTCAACCCTCTGAGCTCCCCAGGAGGGTTTGAATTATGACACCCCTCCCGCCTCACAACCCCACCCCCACTGCCACGCCCCTCCAGCCAGCCCTGGATGGAGCCCAGCTGAATCTCATTGCCAATCAATCAGCCCCTACAACAGCCTTGGAAGAAGTTGTTGCTTTCACCAAAACAAGTTACATTGAGAAAGAATTGTTTTAGTTTTGTTTGATTGTGTTTTAGACTTGAGTTTACATGAGTTGCCTCCCTTTTACCTGTCTTTCTGGCTACAGTGATTTGGCCTGGGAGTTACATCAACACCATTGACTGCTACCTGCTTCTGTCCCTCCCTCCGTGCTGTTCCACTCAAATGTGTTCCTCTCACACAGTGTAGTTGGATGTGGAGTTTGACACCGTTGTGATGCCTCTGCTCGTCATGGTTCATCAACCTTCACACACAGTCTAGGATTCAACTACATACACCGAAAGTCAGGACGGAACTTGGTAGAAAAGGTTTTTGACTCACCACCACTCACAATGTCCGTGAAGACACAACTACGACAAGTCAGACAGACCACGTACGAAAAGAAATACATTACAAGAAAACAGCGAGACTTTTTATTCGGACCGGACGACCCCAGACCCAGACAATTTTACCTACTTCCGAAAATTCACAAGGAACCTGAGACTTGGACTATTCCCTTTGAAGTTCCTCCTGGTAGACCGATAGTTTCAGACTGCAACAGCGAATCGTACCACATTGCACAATACATAGACTATCATCTCAATCCCCTCTGCACCAAGCACCCCAGTTACCTGAAAGACACCTACGACTTCTTACACAAAATCCAACCCATGGTTGTTCCCTCCCAGGCTTACATATTCACTATAGACATCGATAGTCTATATACCAACATACATACACACGCAGGAATAACTGCAGTGAGGAATATCTTTCAGAAACACCCAGATAAGAATAGACCCGACACTGAACTCTTACAACTATTGGAAATCAGTCTTACCGGCAATAATTTGACTTTTGACGACAAACAATATTTACAGGTAGAGGGAACAGCCATGGGCCAACGATATGCACCCTCATACGCCAACTTATACATGTCCGAATGGGAGAGAGAGGCACTGGCCAAATGCCCCCACCAACCCAGTTTTTATTACAGATTTCTAGATGACATTATAGGAGCATGACCACACCATATAGATCTATTCACGGACTTCATGAACATTTTAAACTCGCATCATCCATCTATAAAACTCAAACACAGCATACACCCGCAAGAAATTAATTTCCTAGACACCACAGTCTATTTTAATCCTATGAGTTCGACACAGAAAACACTATTGATTTAGGTCTACTTCAAACAGACAGACACAAAATCCACTATTACATAAACACAGCTACGACCCAAAACATACATTCAAAGAGCTAGTTACAGTCAATCACACTGCTACTGTATGAACTAGCTACTGTCGCTAGTTCATATAGTGTATCATTGGGACTGTAGCTAGTTCATACAGTAACAGTGTGATTGACTGTAGCTAGTTCATACAGTAGCAGTGTGATTGACTGGAGCTAGTTCATACAGTAGCAGTGTGATTGACTGTAGCTAGTTCATACAGTAGCATTGGGACTGTAGCTAATTCATACAGTAGCAGTGTGATTTACTGTAGCTAGTTCATACAGTAACAGTGTGATTGACTGTAGCTAGTTCATACAGTAGCAGTGTGATTGACTGGAGCTAGTTCATACAGTAGCAGTGTGATTGACTGTAGCTAGTTCATACAGTAGCAGTGTGATTGACTCTAGCTAGTTTATACAGTAACAGTGTGATTCACTGTAGCTAGTTTATACAGTAGCAGTGTGATTGACTGTAGCTAGTTCATACAGTAGCATTGGGACTGTAGCTAATTCATACAGTAGCAGTGTGATTTACTGTAGCTAGTTTATATAGTAGCAGTGTGATTGACTGTAGCTAGTTCATACAGTAGCAGTGTGATTGACTGTAGCTAGATCATACAGTAGTATTGGGACTGTAGCTAATTCATACAGTAGCAGTGTGATTGACTGTAGGTAGTTCATACAGTAGCAGTGTGATTGACTGTCCCTAGTTCATAAAGTAACATTGTGATTGACTGTAGCTAGTTCATACAGTAGAAGTGTGATTGACTGTAGCTAGTTCATACAGTAGCAGTGTGATTGACTGTAGCTAGATCATACAGTAGCATTGGGACTGTAGCTAGTTTATACAGTAGCAGTGTGATTGAATGTAGCTAGTTTATACAGTAGCAGTGTGATTGATTGTAGCTAGTTTATACAGTAGCAGTGTGATTGACCGTAGCGAGTTCATACAGTAGCAGTGTGATTGACCGTAGCGAGTTCATACAGTAGCAGTGTGATTGACCTTAGCGAGTTCATACAGTAGTCATGTGATTGTAGATAGTTCTGGCGAAAGTCAGTCAAACTGCGACTGTATGAAATAGCTAAAGTCTCTAGTTAATATAGTGTATCATTGGGACTGTCGCTAGTTTATACAGTAGCAGTTTGATTGACTGTAACTAGTTCTTACAGTAGCAGTGTGATTGACTGTAGCTAGTTTATACAGTAGCATTGGGACTGTATCTAATTCATACAGTAGCAGTGTGATTGACTGCAGCTAGTTCATATAGTGTAGCATTGAGACTATAGCTAGTTCATACAGTAGCAGTGTGATTGACTGTAGCTAGTTCATACAGTAACAGTGTGATTGACTGTAGCGAGTTCATACAGTAACAGTGTGATTGACTGTCGCTAGATAATATAGTGTATCATTGGTACTGTAGCTAGTTCATACAGTAGCAGTGTGATTGACTGTAGCTAGTTCATATAGTGTAGCATTGGGACTGTAGCTAATTTATACAGTAGCAGTGTGATTGACTGTAGCTAGTTTATACAGTAGCAGTGTTATTGACTGTAGCTAGTTTATACAATAGCAGTGTGATTGACTGTAGCTAGTTCATACAGTAGCAGTGTGATTGGCTGTAGATAGTTTATACAGTAGCAGTGTGATTCACTGTAGCTAGTTCATACAGTAGCAGTGTGATTGACTGTAGCTTATTCATACAGTAGCAGTGTGATTGACTGTAGCTAGTTTATACAGTAGCAGTGTGATTGACTGTAGCTAGTTCATACAGTAGCAGTGTGATTCACTGTAGCTAGTTCATGAAGTAGTCATGTGATTGTAGATAGTTCTAGCAACAGTCAGTCACACTGCTACTGTATGAACTAGCTACTGTCGCTAGTTCATATGGTGTATCATTGGGACTGTAGCTAGTTCATACAGTAGCAGTGTGATTGACTGTAGCTAGTTCATACAGTAGAAGTGTGATTGACTGTAGCTAGTTAATACAGTAGCAGTGTGATTCACTGTAGCTAGTTCATGAAGTAGTCATGTGATTGTAGATAGTTCTAGCAACAGTCAGTCACACTGCTACTGTATGAACTAGCTACTGTCGCTAGTTCATATGGTGTATCATTGGGACTGTAGCTAGTTCATACAGTAGCAGTGTGATTGACTGTAGCTAGTTCATACAGTAGCAATGTGATTGACTGTAGCTAGTTCATACAGTAGAAGTGTGATTGACTGTAGCTAGTTAATACAGTAGCAGTGTTATTGACTGTAGCTAGTTTATACAGTAGTCATATCATTGTAGATAGTTCTAGCAACAGTCAGTCACACTGCTAATGTATGAGCTAGCTACTGTCGCTAGTTCATATAGTGTATCATTGGGACTGTAGCTAGTTCATACAGTAGCAGTGTGATTGACTGTAGCTAGTTCATACAGTAGCAGTGTGATTGACTGTAGCTAGTTCATACAGTAGCAGTGTGATTGACTGTAGCTAGTTCATACAGTAGCCGTGTGATTGACTGTAGCTAGTTCATAGATGCTCTGCACATCGTGGCCATCCTCAAGGATGAGTGGCACATCCTCCACGACCACACCCTGCTCAACGTCCACCAACAGCACAGCCAAGGCCTCCACCTGGACCCGGTCAGTCCTCTCTACATAAGGACAATAATGACAGAACCACTCAACATGTGTTGCTAGAATACAAAACAGCATCGCACAAATCCAAAACGTACATGCCTTGCCAAAATGCACGGAGGTGGCTAACAAGCTAACTAGTTCAAGCTAAAGGTAACTCTTAGCAACGCCCTTAGACACTGTCAACGGGTTACTTAGCCACCTAGCAGCTAACAATGCTATCATTGCTTCTAACTGGCAAAATAATCATTTACACACAATTTGGGAGATATGTGTCTACTGTAAAATGTAATTAAATGTCACATACCCTCTTCGAAGTCGCTGTCGCTTTCCTTCTTCACGATCGCGAACCTTGCTTCTCGAGTGCGTGGATTGGGGGCCGATATTTCTACGACAGGTTGTTGGTCTTGTTTTCTTTTTTGCAGGGCTCCCGTTGGGAGGACAGCGACTTCGAAAGCGGGTATGTGATGTTTAATTACATTTTACAGCAGTAGACACATAGTCAACAAATGTGTCTTTATAATGGCATGACACTTTGTCAGTTGGTAGCAATGGTAGCATTGTTAGCTTTAGCTTGAACTAGCTAGCTTGCTAGTCACCTACATGCATTTTGGACTTGTGCTGTGTTGTTTCACAACAAATATTGAGTGGTTCAGAGAGAGTCTAACTATTGTTATTGCTCATACTTATTCTTCTTTTTCTTATCATTATTATTGACCGGTATACTCCTGCCAGAATCAATAGACCTATGTAGGCTTGGAGGTCTGCCCGGTCCAATTCTCTCCACTTGTCCCCAAACACACGCCTCCCCTCCAAGTTTGTCATGTCCAGTAAAGTTTTCTCAATTGATTCTGGTAAAAAAGAGTTTGAAACGTCCTCCTCTGTCTCTGGTTCAATTTCCATCTCCTCTCCATCATCGAAAATATGGTCCAGAGCCTCTCTGACAGACAGTCGCCTTCTCAGTCGCTTGTACATTGTGTTCACAGAGTAAAATGAGAGCAAGGCACAAAGAAGGCTTTATATATGGGGTCTGTGAGAAGATATGAGACATTGTTTAGTCTGGAAGGTGTGGTTCCCGTGGGGGGATGGGCACATACAGTACGCACAGAAAGAAAGGTTCCCATAAAACAAACACAAAATTGTTTAGTCTGGGAGGTGCAAAGAGAGAGGTTCTCATAACTAACACCAAATTGTTTGCTTTGAAGGTGTGAGAACCAACCGCCCTCTGTGTGTGTGTGTGAGAGTGAGAGTGAGAGTGAGAGTGAGAGTGAGTGAGAGTGTGTGTGTGTGTGTGTGTGTGTGTAACTGGGCAGATTCACCATATCTCCCTGCCTGGTCCTTGGCTGTAGGTGAACGGAACGAAGGTGAACGTGTCCACGACCGTTGAGGTGGCCTCTGGCGTGTCTGTCAATAGTAGTGACAGGATGGTGGTCGTCCGTCTCAGCATGTACAACACCACCCTCAAGTACAACGGCTACACCCTGGCCATTCGGAAGTGTGTGTGTGTGTGTGTGTGTGTGTGTGTTGCTCCTCCACAGCTGTGCTGCCAACATAACAACTGACATGAGAGCCAACTGCACTGAGAAGGTCAACCAGCTGTGTGGCGTCATGGCCAATAGCAGCGGCCCCTTCGCCGCCTGCCATAACTCCACCCCCCCAGGGCCGTACGTGGAGGCCTGCGTGTTTGACCTGTGCCGCCACGGCCCGGTGGACCGCACCCTCTGCTCCTCCATGGAGGCCTACGCCATGGCCTGCCTGCTCTCTGACGGACAGCTGGACAAGTGGAGGACGCAGGCCAACTGTCGTAAGTCACATTCTCAATGTTTCCTCTCGATGCATCCATTCTGTTTGGGTCGCCTGTGTGTGTGTGTGTGTGTGTGTGTGTGTGCGGTAGGGTGTGTGTGTGTATGTGTGGTATGGGGTGTGTGTGTGTGTGTGTGTGTGCGTGCGGTAGGGGGTGTGTGATTTCTAATGTTACTCTGTCTGCTTATCAAACCCTTCTCTCTCTCTCTCCTCCTCCTCCTCCTTCCCCCTCCCCTCCACCTCCACCTCCCCCCCTCCCCTCCACCTCCTCCTCCTCCCCTCCTCCTCCTCCACCTCCCCCTCCTCCTCCTCCCCTCCTCCTCCTCCCCCTCCCTCAGCATCCAGAGACCCCTGCCTGGACATGGACTGTGCTGACCATGAGTTCTGTGGGGAGAGGAACGGTGAATCTGTCTGCCTCTGTCGCCGTAGTTACCTGGACTCTGTCAAGGAGAGGGGTCCTTTTGGTATGTGCATGATCCCAAACCCTGTGTGACCACTCTACTAAATGTGTTTGAACAGTGTGTGTGTGTGTGTGTGTTTTCTTGATTACCTGTATGTGTATATGTGTGTGTGTGTTTTCTTCATTAACCTCTCTCTGTGTATGTGTGTGTGTGTGTGTGTGTGTGTGTGTGTGTGTGTGTGTGTGTGTGTGTGTGTGTGTGTGTGTGTGTGTGTGTGTGTGTGCACGCCTCTCTTTAAAGATCCTTTAACAAGCTGCAGTGGGAGTTCTGCCAGCTTGTCTCTGGAACGCTGTCGTCTGGTTGAGGCAGACTTTGATTACAAGACTCTGCACCTCAACGACCCAAGCTGCATCGGGGTGTTAGAGAAGGGCGTTGTGGTGTACCGCTTCGACAACCACAACCACAGCTGCGGCACTCTGCTCACGGTACCAAAACACACATCAAACATCTATAGATGACCCAGCAAGGCTGGGGTTCTAACCAGGCTGGGGTTCTAACCAGGGGTTCTGGCCAGGCTGGGTTTCTAACCAGGCTGGGGTTCTAACCAGGGCTTCTAGCCAGGCTGGGGTTCTAGCCAGGCTGGGGTTCTAACCAGGCTGGGGTTCTAACCAGGGGTTCTAGCCAGGTCAGGGTTCTAGCCAGGTTGGGGTTCTAGCCAGGTTGGGGTTCTAGCCAGGCTGGGGTTCGAGCCAGGCTGGGGTTCTAACCAGGCTGGGGGTCAGTGAGTGAAGCCCCTCTCTCCCCTCTCCACAGTCCAACAACACTCACATCATCTACAAGAACTCCGTCCAGAGGAACTACAACTCCTCCATGGCCATCCACCGCATGGACGAGACCAACCTGGACTTCTCTTGCGCCTACACCAAGAACACCTCCCAATCTATGGCCCTGGGCATCAAGGTCAAAGACAGGTGTGTGTATGTGTGTGTGTGTGTGTGTGTGTGTGTGTGTGTGTGTGTGTGTGAGGTCACCCAGGCCTTTCACTGTGGTAATACATGTGTAATGTGATGCACATTACCGGGAGAGAATACCTTCCAGCCAGAGGAGTTCACAGCGTTAAAACAAGGTCAAGGTTGGTATCGTCAGTGTTGGGGAAGCGACTCTGAACATCCATTTAACTCAGTTACCAACAACTTTACGAGGCAGGAAGTTGAACGTCACTAAAGCTACCGTTGATGGAAATACAGCTTGTTACTTTGAAAAAACAAACAAACCAGGAAACTACTTTGTCCGACACACTAGGAGGGTTAGCGATAGCGTCTGGTCAGAGGGTTATGGGTGAGGCTAGGCTAAGTGTTATCACTAGGAGAGTTAGCGATAGCGTCTGGTCAGAGGGTTATGGGTGAGGCTAGGCTACGTGTTATCACTAGGAGGGTTAGCGATAGCGTCTGGTCAGAGGGTTATGGGTGAGGCTAGGCTACGTGTTATCACTAGGAGGGTTAGCGATAGCGTCTGGTCAGAGGGTTATGGGTGAGGCTAGGCTAAGTGTTATCACTAGGAGGGTTAGCGATAGCGTCTGGTCAGAGGGTTATGGGTGAGGCTAGGCTAAGTGTTATCACTAGGAGAGTTAGCGATAGCGTCTGGTCAGAGGGTTATGGGTGAGGCTAGGCTACGTGTTATCACTAGGAGGGTTAGCGATAGCGTCTGGTCAGAGGGTTATGGGTGAGGCTAGGCTACGTGTTATCACTAGGAGGGTTAGCGATAGCGTCTGGTCAGAGGGTTATGGGTGAGGCTAGGCTAAGTGTTATCACTAGGAGGGTTAGCGATAGCGTCTGGTCAGAGGGTTATGGGTGAGGCTAGGCTAAGTGTTATCACTAGGAGAGTTAGCGATAGCGTTGCAGTCAAACTGGACACGCTGCCCATGAGAACCAGATCCTCATCCACACTCCGAGCCATGGACTGATAGTTTCACTGTTGGTATTTGGAGAGTTTGAGGTTTGTTGACTGTGTGTGTTGGTTCATTTGTTGAAACTCAGCGGCTCTGTGAGCAAGAGCCTGTCCTCTGGAGAATGGAACTACAAACTCACCATGACGGTCTTCTACGACGCCGAGTTCAGCCAGCCCCTGAACGACTCAGCAGCCCTCCGATTGGACCAGAAGCTCTACCTATCCCTAAACACCACCGGATTGGACAGCAAGATCATCATGGTGACTGACGCCTGCTGGGCCACGCCTGAAAGCTCCTCAAATGCTGCTGTGCGCTGGGACATCATCAAGGAAGGGTGAGACACACGCACACACACACACACACACACACACACACACACACACACACACACACATGCACCATCAGACACATAGATGGGTACACATTGGCTGCTCTGACACATATGTCCTGTGTGTCCATGTCCCAGGTGTGCCAACCCTGCCGACAACACGGTGAACATTCTGACCAACGGCGACTCCTCCGCCACCCGCTTCTCCTTCAACATGTTCCAGTTCTCTGGCAAATCCTCGGACGTGTTCCTGCACTGCAACATCCACCTGTGTGTGCTGAAGAACGGGAACTGTGCCCCGGTAGGCCAGGAGCCATCACTCCTCACACACACACACACACACAGACACAGTGTCCTCTCACTGACTGTCTCTCTCCCACAGACATGTTCCGGGGTGAA
This sequence comes from Argentina silus, assembly GCF_951799395.1. NCBI lineage: Eukaryota > Metazoa > Chordata > Actinopteri > Argentiniformes > Argentinidae > Argentina > Argentina silus. The sequence continues at coordinate 5,055,629 of NC_139654.1, read as the reverse complement.
GAATAGAAGGAGACGGCGATCTCTGCAGCAGCACAGCCACAGCTTCATCACCATGGCGATGAGCGCCATCAATTAGGTAAGAGTGTGTTAGATAGCTGTTAAACACATCAGCTCACCGCATCATATGATACAGCAGTCTGCAGCTCTGTTACACATGCCCGTCTGAATCCTGGTTGTGTGTGTCGGTCCTCAGGTTGCCTTTGTGTTGAATGAAGTGACACGTTGTCATTCTGGAAGGTGTCCTGTCCAGGACTGTAGCCGCTTGACCTCTGACCCGGAGGCAGTTCTGGAGCCAGGATGTCCCTGACCTTCGCCTGACCCTGACCAAGAGCCGCGTCCTAATAGGGTAGAAGATGTGTGGTCCAATCCGCTCTCTACTCCATCTAGTGGACAAACCTGTCTGTAAACTGCCTCATCTTTAATACACTGTTTAACAGACTGTGTTTACCATACTGTGTTTAGAAGACCGTGTTTACCCGACCACACTCTCTATCCGTTGTTAAAGGTAGACTCAGCGATATGACGTAACCTGTGAATATTGGCAGAGATCGTTGAAGCCTAAGGAAAGACAATTCCCTCGCCAGCCCGTTTGTCACATGGCCATCTGCCACTGTCGTGCTCGTGCACCAATGGAATCCATCATTAGTGAAACGTCCGTCGCTCGGATGAATCTGAAACATCGCTGAAGTCAACCAACGTCCCGCGGTGACGTCATATCGCTGAGTCTACCTTTAACTGAATCTTATATCGGTGTCTGGGATTTCTGAAGGGATGCTTTTCTGTGTCTGTGTTCTTTGTGTTGATCAATCAGGGTGGGAAATATGTATATGAACATGCAACGCAACAGTGGCCTTCATGTTTGCAGTGAAAGTTTGAGAGTATCGATTGGAAGATGAAGAAATGGATTGACTTTCAAAGAGTAGGAAGTAAAATGCAGAAGGAGACTTTGATTGGATGCTAACTGGTATTGAATGAAGGTTGCTGTTATGATGTGAAGTTTATGATGATGGTGTGAGGGTTGACAAGACATTATTATAATAATAGTAGCTGGTTTAATGTAAGCACTAATCTATCAATCATGGGGGCAGGCAAGTTAAATCCAAACTTGAATTTGCACATTGAATGTCTGAGAATACATACTAAAATATGAAGGAATGTTTGGCATTGAAAGAATATGAACTAAGTAAGAATATTTGGTGTTTAAGAACATTTTAAATTAAGTTTGAGATGTCAAAAGAATGAGGTCACCCGGTAAAAAGGCATCATCAGGAAGAGAATACTATTCCATTGTTTGCTTCGGACAATGAAGATTTAGATTTAAGTAAAAAGGCAAGTGATTGAATGTTTTAATGATAATGCTTAAAAACCTACTGCTAAGAGTAATAGTCTGATATATATATATATATATATATATATATGATAACTGTGTGTTAATCAGTAATTCAGAACAGTAAAAGACCGTTCTGACTATATGTGTAACTTTAACAAACATGTGGAAGCCTGTTTGTGTTAAGGTTAGGGTTAGGTTAGGTTAAGGTTAGGTTAAGGTTAGGTTAGGTTAGGGTGGTGTTGTGGTGTTGTGTATCTGAGTCCCCTGAAGCACCCGGCCGGCCAGCAGGCCAAGTGGACCAGCTCAAACTCAAGTCATTTTCTCTTCTCTCTGTTGTCTGTAATAAAGGCTTTATAAAGGGAACTCCTGCTGTCATCTCCATTAATCAAAATGTACTACAGGTTTATTTTACAACAATATGACTTGTTGAACGGACTTTGCAGCAAGGATAGACGTTTGTAATTCCACCTGAGAAAAAAAAAGCTATTCTATTCTACGAGTTCAGGCATATGGGCAAACTACACATGAACGTTACTAACTAGCACAGGCTAACTACACATTAATGTTTCTACTAGCACAGGCTAACTACACATTCATGTTTCTACTAGCACAGGCTAACTACATGTTTCTACTAGCACAGGCTAACTACACATTAATGTTTCTACTAACACATGCTAACTACATGTTTCTACTAGCACATGCTAACTACATGTTTCTACTAGCACAGACTAACTACATGTTTCTACTAGCACAGACTAACTACATGTTTCAACTAGCACAGGCTAACTACATGTTTCTACTAGCACAGGCTAACTACATGTTTCTACTAGCACAGGCTAACTACACATTAATGTTTCTACTAGCACAGGCTAACTACACATTAATGTTTCTACTAGCACAGGCTAACTACACATTAATGTTTCTACTAGCACAGGCTAACTACACATTCATGTTTCTACTAGCACAGGCTAACTACACATTAATGTTCCTACTAGCACAGGCTAACTACACATTAATGTTTCTACTAGCACAGGCTAACTACACATTCATGTTTCTACTAGCACAGGCTAACTACACATTCATGTTTCTACTAGCACAGACTAACTACATGTTTCTACTAGCACAGGCTAACTACACATTCATGTTTCTACTAACACAGGCTAACTACATGTTTCTACTAGCACAGGCTAACTACACATTCATGTTTCTACTAACACAGGCTAACTACATGTTTCTACTAGCACAGGCTAACTACACATTCATGTTTCTACTAACACAGGCTAACTACATGTTTCTACTAGCACAGGCTAACTACATGTTTCTACTAGCACAGGCTAACTACATTTTTCTCCTGGCACAGGCTAACTACATATTACTACTAGCACAGGCTAACTACATGTTTCTACTGGCACAGGCTAACTACATGTTTCTACTAGCACAGGCTAACTACACATTAATGTTTCTACTAACACAGGCTAACTACATGTTTCTACTAGCACAGGCTAACTACACATTCATGTTCTTACTAGCACAGGCTAACGACATGTTTCTACTACCACAGACTAACTACATGTTTCTACTAGCACATGCTAACTACATGTTTCTACTAGCACAGGCTAACTACATGTTTCTACTAGCACAGACTAACTACATGTTTCTACTAGCACAGACTAACTACATGTTTCAACTGGCACAGGCTAACTACATGTTTCAACAAGCACAGGCTAACTACACATTAATGTTTCTACTAGCACAGGCTAACTACACATTAATGTTTCTACTAGCACAGGCTAACTACACATTAATGTTCCTACTAGCACAGGCTAACTACACATTAATGTTTCTCCTGGCACAGGCTAACTACATATTACTACTAGCACAGGCTAACTACATGTTTCTACTGGCACAGGCTAACTACATGTTTCTACTAGCACAGGCTAACTACACATTAATGTTTCTACTAACACAGGCTAACTACATGTTTCTACTAGCACAGGCTAACTACACATTCATGTTCTTACTAGCACAGGCTAACGACATGTTTCTACTACCACAGACTAACTACATGTTTCTACTAGCACAGGCTAACTACATGTTTCTACTAGCACAGACTAACTACATGTTTCTACTAGCACAGACTAACTACATGTTTCAACTGGCACAGGCTAACTACATGTTTCAACAAGCACAGGCTAACTACACATTAATGTTTCTACTAGCACAGGCTAACTACACATTCATGTTTCTACTAGCACAGGCTAACTACATGTTTCTACTAGCACATGCTAACTACATGTTTCTACCAGCACAGGCTAACTACATGTTTCTACTAGCACAGACTAACTACATGTTTCTACTAGCACAGGCTAACTACATGTTTCTACTAGCACATGCTAACTACATGTTTCTACTAGCACAGACTAACTACATGTTTCTACTAGCACAGACTAACTACATGTTTCTACTAGCACATGCTAACTACATGTTTCTACTAGCACATGCTAACTACACATTAATGTTTCTACTAGCACAGGCTAACTACATGTTTCTGTTAGCAACAGTCAGTCACACTGCTACTGTATGAACTAGCTACTGTCGCTATTTCATATAGTGTATCATCGGGACTGTAGCTAGTTCATACAGTAGCAGTGTGATTGACTGTAGCTAGTTCATACAGTAGCATTGGGACTGTAGCTAGTTCATATAGTAGCAGTGTGATTGACTGTAGCTAGTTTATACAGTAGCAGTGTGATTGACTTTAGCTAGTTCATATAGTAGCAGTGTGATTGACTGTAGCTAGTTTATACAGTAGCAGTGTGATTGACTGTAGCTAGTTCATACAGTAGCAGTGTGATTGACTGTAGCTAGTTCATACAGTAGCAATGTGATTGACTGTTACTAGTTCATACAGTAGCAGTGTGATTGACTGTAGCTAGTTCATACAGTAGCAGTGTGATTGACTGTAGCTAGTTCATACAGTAGCAGTGTGTTGACTGTAGCTATTTTATACAGTAGCAGTGTGTTGACTGTAGCTAGTTCTTACAGTAGCAGTGTGATTGACTGTAGCTAGTTCATACAGTAGCCGTGTGATTGACTGTAGCTACCTCTAAGATGCTCTGCACATCGTGGACATCCTCAAGGATGAGTGGCACATCCTCCACGACCACACCCTGCTCAACGTCCACCAACAGCACAGCCAAGGCCTCCACCTGGACCCCGTCAGTCCTCTCTACATAAGGACAATAATGACATAGAACCACTCAACATGTGTTGCTAGAATACAAAACAGCATCGCACAAATCCAAACGTACATCACCTCCATGCCAAAATGCATGGAGGTGACTAGCAAGCTAGCTAGTTCAAGCTAAAGGTAATCTTAGCAACGCCCTTAGACACTGTCAACGGGTTACTTAGCCACCTAGCAGCTAACAATGCTATCATTGCTTCTAACTGGCAAAATAATCATTGTACACACAATTTGTGAGATATGTGTCTACTGTAAAATGCAATTAAATGTCACATACCCTCTTCGAAGTCGCTGTCGCTTTCCTCTTCATGATCGCGAACCTTGCTTCGCGAGTGCGTGGACTGGGGGCAGACGTTGCTACCACAGGTTGTTGGTCTTGTTTTCTTTTTTGCAGGGCTCCCGTTGGGAGGACAGCGACTTCGAAAGCGGGTATGTGATGTTTAATTACATTTTACAGCAGTAGACACATAGTCAACAAATGTGTCTTTATAATGGCATGACACTTTGTCAGTTGGTAGCAATGGTAGCATTGTTAGCTTTAGCTTGAACTAGCTAGCTTGCAAGTCACCTCCATGCATTTTGGACTTGTGCTGTGTTGTTTCACAACAAATATTGAGTGGTTCAGAGAGAGTCTAACTATTATTGCTCATACTTATTCTTCTTTTTGTTATCATTATTATTGACCGGTATACTCCTGCCAGAATCAATAGACCTATGTAGGCTTGGAGGTCTGCCCGGTCCAATTCTCTCCACTTGTCCCCAAACACACGCCTCCCCTCCAAGTTTGTCATGTCCAGTAAAGTTATCTCAATTGATTCTGGTAAAAAAGAGTTGGAAACGACCTCCTCTATCTCTGGTTCAATTTCCATCTCCTCTCCATCATCGAAGATATGGTCCAGAGCCTCTCTGACAGACAGTCGCCTTCTCAGTCGCTTGTACATTGTGTTCACAGAGTAAAATGAGAGCAAGGCACAAAGAAGGCTTTATATATGGGGTCTGTGAGAAGATATGAGACATTGTTTAGTCTGGAAGGTGTGGTTCCCGTGGGGGGATGGGATCATACAGTAAGCACAGAAAGAAAGGTTCCCATAACAAACACTAAATTGTTTAGTCTGGGAGGTGCAAAGAGAGAGGTTCTCATAACTAACACCAAATTGTTTGCTTTGAAGGTGTGAGAACCAACCGCCCTCTGTGTGTGTGTGTGTGTGTGAGAGTGAGAGTGAGAGTGAGAGTGAGAGTGAGTGTGAGTGTGAGTGTGAGAGTGAGAGTGAGAGTGAGAGTGTGTGCGTGTGTGTGTGTGTAACTGGGCAGATTCACCATATCTCCCTGCCTGGTCCTTGGCTGTAGGTGAACGGAACGAAGGTGAACGTGTCCACGACCGTTGAGGTGGCCTCTGGCGTGTCTGTCAATAGTAGTGACAGGATGGTGGTCGTCCGTCTCAGCATGTACAACACCACCCTCGAGTACAACGGCGACACCCTGGCCATTTGGAAGGTCGGAGTTCGTCCGCTGGATGGCGTCTGTTCGCACGGTGCTTCCAGCGGGGACCCGGCGAAGTGGAAGAACAGCAACTACGGTTCAACAAGGTAAATGTTGTCAGGTTATGATAGAGTAGCAATCCAGGACACACACACACACACACACACACACACACACACACACAGTCCTGAGTGATGTACTCACCCCCACTTCCAAGTGATATATCCTCGAACCCCGGGCCATGTTGCTCCTGTGTGTGTGTGTGTGTGTGTGTGTGTTGCTCCTCCACAGCTGTGCTGCCAACATAACAACTGACATGAGAGCCAACTGCACTGAGAAGGTCAACCAGCTGTGTGGCGTCATGGCCGATAGCAGCGGCCCCTTCGCCGCCTGCCATAACTCCACCCCCCCAGGGCCGTACGTGGAGGCCTGCGTGTTTGACCTGTGCCGCCACGGCCCGGTGGACCGCACCCTCTGCTCCTCCATAGAGGCCTACGCCATGGCCTGCCTGCTCTCTGACGGACAGCTGGACAAGTGGAGGACGCAGGCCAACTGTCGTAAGTCACATTCTCAATGTTTCCTCTCGATGCATCCATTCTGTTTGGGTCGCCTGTGTGTGTGTGTGTGTGTGTGTGTGTGTGCGGTAGGGTATGTGTGTGTATGTGTGGTATGGGGTGTGTGTGTGTGTGTGTGTGTGTGTGTGCGGTAGGGGGTGTGTGATTTCTAATGTTACTCTGTCTGTTTATCAAACCCTTCTCTCTCTCTCTCCTCCTCCTCCTCCTCCCCCTCCTCCCCTCCACCTCCTCCTTCCCCCTCCCCTCCACCTCCTCCTCCCCCTCCTTACCTCCACCTCCCCCCCTCCCCTCCACCTCCTCCTCCTCCCCTCCTCCTCCTCCACCTCCCCCTCCTCCTCCTCCCCTCCTCCTCCTCCCCCTCCCTCAGCATCCAGAGACCCCTGCCTGGACATGGACTGTGCTGACCATGAGTTCTGTGGGGAGAGGAACGGTGAATCTGTCTGCCTCTGTCGCCGTAGTTACCTGGACTCTGTCAAGGAGAGGGGTCCTTTTGGTATGTGCATGATCCCCAACCCTGTGTGACCACTCTACTAAATGTGTTTGAACAGTGTGTGTGTGTGTGTGTGTTTTCTTGATTACCTGTATGTGTATATGTGTGTGTGTGTTTTCTTGATTAACCTCTCTCTGTGTATGTGTGTGTGTGTGTGTGTGTGTGTGTGTGTGTGTGTGTGTGTGTGTGTGTGTGTGTGTGTGTGTGCACGCCTCTCTTTAAAGATCCTTTAACAAGCTGCAGTGGGAGTTCTGCCAGCTTGTCTCTGGAACGCTGTCGTCTGGTTGAGGCAGACTTTGATTACAAGACTCTGCACCTCAACGACCCAAGCTGCATCGGGGTGTTAGAGAAGGGCGTTGTGGTGTACCGCTTCGACAACCACAACCACAGCTGCGGCACTCTGCTCACGGTACCAAAACACACATCAAACATCTATAGATGACCCAGCAAGGCTGGGGTTCTAACCAGGCTGGGGTTCTAACCAGGGGTTCTGGCCAGGCTGGGTTTCTAACCAGGCTGGGGTTCTAACCAGGGCTTCTAGCCAGGCTGGGGTTCTAACCAGGCTGGGGTTCTAACCAGGCTGGGGTTCTAACCAGGGGTTCTAGCCAGGTCGGGGTTCTAGCCAGGTTGGGGTTCTAGCCAGGTTGGGGTTCTAGCCAGGCTGGGGTTCGAGCCAGGCTGGGGTTCTAACCAGGCTGGGGGTCAGTGAGTGAAGCCCCTCTCTCCCCTCTCCACAGTCCAACAACACTCACATCATCTACAAGAACTCCGTCCAGAGGAACTACAACTCCTCCATGGCCATCCACCGCATGGACGAGACCAACCTGGACTTCTCTTGCGCCTACACCAAGGACACCTCCCAATCTATGGCCCTGGGCATCAAGGTCAAAGACAGGTGTGTGTATGTGTGTGTGTGTGTGTGTGTGTGTGTGTGTGTGTGTGTGTGTGTGAGGTCACCCAGGCCTTTCACTGTGGTAATACATGTGTAATGTGATGCACATTACCGGGAGAGAATACCTTCCAGCCAGAGGAGTTCACAGCGTTAAAACAAGGTCAAGGTTGGTATCGTCAGTGTTGGGGAAGCGACTCTGAACATCCATTTAACTCAGTTACCAACAACTTTACGAGGCAGGAAGTTGAACGTCACTAAAGCTACCGTTGATGGAAATACAGCTTGTTACTTTGAAAAAACAAACAAACCAGGAAACTACTTTGTCCGACACACTAGGAGGGTTAGCGATAGCGTCTGGTCAGAGGGTTATGGGTGAGGCTAGGCTAAGTGTTATCACTAGGAGAGTTAGCGATAGAGTCTGGTCAGAGGGTTATGGGTGAGGCTAGGCTAAGTGTTATCACTAGGAGAGTTAGCGATAGCGTCTGGTCAGAGGGTTATGGGTGAGGCTAGGCTAAGTGTTATCACTAGGAGGGTTAGCGATAGCGTCTGGTCAGAGGGTTATGGGTGAGGCTAGGCTACGTGTTATCACTAGGAGGGTTAGCGATAGCGTCTGGTCAGAGGGTTATGGGTGAGGCTAGGCTAAGTGTTATCACTAGGAGGGTTAGCGATAGCGTCTGGCCAGAGGGTTATGGGTGAGGCTAGGCTACGTGTTATCACTAGGAGGGTTAGCGATAGCGTCTGGTCAGAGGGTTATGGGTGAGGCTAGGCTACGTGTTATCACTAGGAGGGTTAGCGATAGCGTCTGGTCAGAGGGTTATGGGTGAGGCTAGGCTAAGTGTTATCACTAGGAGGGTTAGCGATAGCGTCTGGTCAGAGGGTTATGGGTGAGGCTAGGCTACGTGTTATCACTAGGAGGGTTAGCGATAGCGTCTGGTCAGAGGGTTATGGGTGAGGCTAGGCTAAGTGTTATCACTAGGAGGGTTAGCGATAGCGTCTGGTCAGAGGGTTATGGGTGAGGCTAGGCTAAGTGTTACCACTAGGAGAGTTAGCGATAGCGTCTGGTCAGAGGGTTATGGGTGAGGCTAGGCTAAGTGTTATCACTAGGAGGGTTAGCGATAGCGTCTGGTCAGAGGGTTATGGGTGAGGCTAGGCTACGTGTTATCACTAGGAGGGTTAGCGATAGCGTCTGGTCAGAGGGTTATGGGTGAGGCTAGGCTAAGTGTTATCACTAGGAGGGTTAGCGATAGCGTCTGGTCAGAGGGTTATGGGTGAGGCTAGGCTACGTGTTATCACTAGGAGGGTTAGCGATAGCGTCTGGTCAGAGGGTTATGGGTGAGGCTAGGCTACGTGTTATCACTAGGAGGGTTAGCGATAGCGTCTGGTCAGAGGGTTATGGGTGAGGCTAGGCTACGTGTTATCACTAGGAGGGTTAGCGATAGCGTCTGGTCAGAGGGTTATGGGTGAGGCTAGGCTAAGTGTTATCACTAGGAGAGTTAGCGATAGCGTCTGGTCAGAGGGTTATGGGTGAGGCTAGGCTAAGTGTTATCACTAGGAGGGTTAGCGATAGCGTCTGGTCAGAGGGTTATGGGTGAGGCTAGGCTAAGTGTTATCACTAGGAGGGTTAGCGATAGCGTCTGGTCAGAGGGTTATGGGTGAGGCTAGGCTAAGTGTTATCACTAGGAGGGTTAGCGATAGCGTCTGGTCAGAGGGTTATGGGTGAGGCTAGGCTAAGTGTTATCACTAGGAGGGTTAGCGATAGTGTTGCAGTCAAACTGGACACGCTGCCCATGAGAACCAGATCCTCATCCACACTCCGAGCCATGGACTGATAGTTTCACTGTTGGTATTTGGAGAGTTTGAGGTTTGTTGACTGTGTGTGTTGGTTCATTTGTTGAAACTCACCAGCTCTGTGAGCAAGAACCTGTCCTCTGGAGAATGGAACTACAAACTCACCATGGCAGCCTTCTACGACGCCGAGTTCAGCCAGCCCCTCAACGACTCAGCAGCCGTCCGATTGGACCAGAAGCTCTACCTGTCCCTAAACACCACCGGATTGGACAGCAATATCGTCATGGTGACTGACGCCTGCTGGGCCACGCCTGAAAGCTCCTCAAATGCTACTGTGCGCTGGGACATCATCAAGGAAGGGTGAGACACACACACACACACACACACACACACACACTGTCAGACACATAGATGGGTACACATTGGCTGCTCTGACACATGTGTCCTGTGTGTCCATGTCCCAGGTGTGCCAACCCTGCCGACAGCACGGTGAACATTCTGACCAACGGCGACTCCTCCGCCACCCGCTTCTCCTTCAGAATGTTCCAGTTCTCTGGCAAATCCTCGGACGTGTTCCTGCACTGCAACATCCACCTGTGTGTGCTGAAGAACGGGAACTGTGCCCCGGTAGGCCAGGAGCCATCACTCCTCACACACACACACACACACACACACACAGACACAGTGTCCTCTCACTGACTGTCTCTCTCCCACAGACATGTTCCGGGGTGAAGAATAGAAGGAGACGGCGATCTCTGCAGCAGCACAGCCACAGCTTCATCACCATGGCGATGAGCGCCATCAATTAGGTAAGAGTGTGTTAGATAGCTGTTAAACACATCAGCTCACCGCATCATATGATACAGCAGTCTGCAGCTCTGTTACACATGCCCGTCTGAATCCTGGTTGTGTGTGTCGGTCCTCAGGTTGCCTTTGTGTTGAATGAAGTGACACGTTGTCATTCTGGAAGGTGTCCTGTCCAGGACTGTAGCCGCTTGACCTCTGACCCGGAGGCAGTTCTGGAGCCAGGATGTCCCTGACCTTCGCCTGACCCTGACCAAGAGCCGCGTCCTAATAGGGTAGAAGATGTGTGGTCCAATCCGCTCTCTGCTCCATCTAGTGGACAAACCTGTCTGTAAACTGCCTCATCTTTAATACACTGTTTAACAGACTGTGTTTACCATACTGTGTTTAGAAGACCGTGTTTACCCGACCACACTCTCTATCCGTTGTTAAAGGTAGACTCAGCGATATGACGTAACCTGTGAATATTGGCAGAGATCGTTGAAGCCTAAGGCAAGACAATTCCCTCGCCAGCCCGTTTGTCACATGGCCATCTGCCACTGCCGTGCTCGTGCACCAATGGAATCCATCATTAGTGAAACGTCCGTTGCTCGGATGAATCTGAAACATCGCTGAAGTCAACCAACGTCCCGCGGTGACGTCATATCGCTGAGTCTACCTTTAACTGAATCTTATATCGGTGTCTAGGATTTCTGAAGGGATGATTTTCTGTGTCTGTGTTCTTTGTGTCAATCAATCAGGGTGGGAAATATGTATATGAACATGCAACGCAACAGTGGCCTTCATGTTTGCAGTGAAAGTTTGAGAGTATCGATTGGAAGATGAGGAAATGGATTGACTTTCAAAGAGTAGGAAGTAAAATGCAGAAGGAGACTTTGATTGGATGCTAACTGGTATTGAATGAAGGTTGCTGTTATGATGTGAAGTTTATGATGATGGTGTGAGGGTTGACAAGACATTATTATAATAATAGTAGCTGGTTTAATGTAAGCACTAATCTATCAATCATGGGGGCAGGCAAGTTAAATCCAAACTTGAATTTGCACATTGAATGTCTGAGAATACAAACTAAAATATGAAGGAATGTTTGGCATTGAAAGAATATGAACTAAGTAAGAATATTTGGTGTTTAAGAACATTTTAAATTAAGTTTGAGATGTCAAAAGAATGAATATATATATATATGATAACTGTGTGTTAATCAGTAATTCAGAACAGTAAAAGACCGTTCTGACTATATGTGTAACTTTAACCAACATGTGGAAGCCTGTTTGTGTTAAGGTTAGGGTTAGGTTAGGTTAAGGTTAGGTTAAGGTTAGGTTAGGTTAGGTTAGGTTAGGTTAGGTTAGGTTAGGGTGGTGTTGTGGTGTTCCCTGAAGCACCCGGCCGGCCAGCAGGCCAAGTGGACCAGCTCAAACTCAAGTCATTTTCTCTTCTCTCTGTTGTCTGTAATAAAGGCTTTATAAAGGGAACTCCTGCTGTCATCTCCATTAATCAAAATGTACTACAGGTTTATTTTACAACAATATGACTTGTTGAACGGACTTTGCAGTTTGTAATTTCACCTGAGAAATAAAAGCTATTCTATTCTACGAGTTCAGGCATATGGGCAAACTACACATGAACGTTACTAACTAGCACAGGCTAACTACACATTAATGTTTCTACTAGCACAGGCTAACTACACATTCATGTTTCTACTAGCACAGGCTAACTACATGTTTCTACTAGCACAGGCTAACTACACATTCATGTTTCTATTAGCACAGGCTAACTACACATTAATGTTCCTACTAGCACAGGCTAACTACACATTCATGTTTCTACTAGCACAGGCTAACTACACATTCATGTTTCTACTAGCACAGGCTAACTACACATTCATGTTTCTACTAACACAGGCTAACTACATGTTTCTACTAGCACAGGCTAACTACACATTCATGTTTCTACTAACACAGGCTAACTACATGTTTCTACTAGCACAGGCTAACTACATGTTTCTACTAGCACAGGCTAACTACATGTTTCTACTAGCACAGGCTAACTACATTTTTCTCCTGGCACAGGCTAACTACATATTACTACTAGCACAGGCTAACTACATGTTTCTACTAGCACAGGCTAACTACACATTCATGTTTCTATTAGCACAGGCTAACTACACATTAATGTTCCTACTAGCACAGGCTAACTACACATTAATGTTTCTACTAGCACAGGCTAACTACACATTCATGTTTCTACTAGCACAGGCTAACTACACATTCATGTTTCTACTAGCACAGGCTAACTACACATTCATGTTTCTACTAACACAGGCTAACTACATGTTTCTACTAGCACAGGCTAACTACACATTCATGTTTCTACTAACACAGGCTAACTACATGTTTCTACTAGCACAGGCTAACTACATGTTTCTACTAGCACAGGCTAACTACATGTTTCTACTAGCACAGGCTAACTACATGTTTCTACTAGCACAGGCTAACTACATGTTTCTACTAGCACAGGCTAACTACATGTTTCTACTAGCACAGGCTAACTACATGTTTCTACTAGCACAGGCTAACTACATGTTTCTACTAGCACAGGCTAACTACACATTAATGTTTCTACTAGCACAGGCTAACTACATGTTTCTACTAGCACATGCTAACTACACATTAATGTTTCTACTAGCACAGGCTAACTACACATTAATGTTTCTACTAGCACAGGCTAACTACATGTTTCTACTAGCACAGGCTAAGTACACATGAACTAGCCTAGTCCTGGACTAAATCACACATACATAGGGTTAGGTTAGATATATATATAAACATACGGTTAGGGGTTAGGTTTAATGAAAATCATTTGTTGTACTGTTGCTTCTACTCAATCCATGCATCAGAAGCTGATAATCCATGTCTTCTACCAACCATAACCCCATCAGTCACGACATAGATCAGGAGAGACCAGGATGGAGGTCATGGTTAGACTGCAGGAGAGAAAGAAGGAGGCCTGGGCTGTCCTGAATGAGAGGATGGAGCTACAGTCTAACCCAGGGGTGGGCAAACTTTTTGGCTCAGGGGCCACATTGACTTTTAAAATTTGACAGACGGGCCGGGCCAGCACCAGATGCATACATATCAAACATAAAACATATATAAAAAATGATAAACATATCAAACATAAACATAAAAAATACAGGGTTAATACTTACATTTACTTTTAGCGGGAACAGTGTTGTTGATCACCCTTTTTGACCAGTGCATCGAAGTCTGGTGTTAGTTTTGTTGTGGCAATTCTCAGAACAGATCTGAGGTGTTCATCACTCAACTGGGATCTGTGGGGTGCTTTGTTGGTGTTCATCACGCTAAAAGTCTGTTCACGCAAATACGTAGAGCCAAACAACATCCTCTGTGCCATCTTTTGGATGTTTGGAAATTTGGCTGCGCTTAATGAAGCATAAAACTCATCCAGTTTAAGAGAGTTGAACTTCTCCTTTAAGACGGTGTCACATTGGAGATCAATCAGTTCCAACTGCAACTCCTGTGGCGCCGTTTCACTCATACTTTCCCCAAACTTAACCAGCGGACATTAGAGTGGTAAAGCAAGTCCTGGTGATCAGCGTCAGTTTCTTCAAGAAACATAATAAACTGACGATGCTGAAGTCCCCTCGCTCGAATAAAGTTAACAAGTTTTACAACTGGCTACACTACGTGGTCAAGCTGCAATACGGATTTACACAGTGCTTCCTGGTGGATTATGCAGTGTAGGAAAATTACCTCCTGCTCAGGGTTGTCCTCTTTCACCCTCTCCTGGATTCTTTTGAGCAGCCCGACGTTTTTTCCAGTCAGATTTGGCGATCCATCTGTGGTAACGTTGGCGAGTGTACTCCAAGGTAGCTTGTGCCTCTTGATGACCCCCAACACGCTGTCATACAAGTCCTCTTTCCGCGTTTTCCCCCTCAGGGATTCCATGGCCAAAAACTCCTCCGTTATCTCAAAATTGTCATTAATCCCTCTGATAAAAATGACAAGCTGAGCGGTGTCCTTTATGTCATTACTTTCGTCCAATGCCAAGGAATATAATGTAAATGACTCCGCTTTTTTGTTTAGCTTGCTAGCTAAGTCTTCGTCAATTAGCTCAACACGGCGAGTCACTGTCCTGCGTGATAAGCTCATTTTTTCAAATTTGTTCTTGCTCTCAGGACACAAGATACCTGCTGTCTCTACCATGCACTCTTTGAGAAACTCCCCTTCTGAGAAAGGCTTGCTGGTCTTTGCTAATTTGAATGCCAGCAAATAACTTGCCTTCGTGCTTGATTCTTGAATGGCAGTTTGTCGGATAAAGGTGTTTTGCTGAGCCTGCAAACTAGCTGCCAACCTCAAAGCGGTAGCTGTCCGTTCTTGCGTTGACTGGTTGTTAGCGTAATTAGCATGTTTGGTGGAAAAGTGACGGCTGATGTTGTATTCCTTTAAAACCGCAACGGTTTCTTGGCAAATAAGACATACAGCCTTTGACCGGACTTAAATGAAAAAGTATTTAGTTTCCCATTCCCTATTAAACACTCGGCACTCACTGTCGACTTTTCTTTTCTTTGGCCCACTCATTGTTGCAGATGGGTTCAGAACAGTAGCAGAGTAATAACAGAGAGTAGCCCGGGCTCCGCAAAATCAACTCAATGTATGACTGCCCCTTAGTGCGCTACCTGGTGGAATGCCAGGCATTACAGGACAAGGTCAAATGAATGCAGTTTAGTAATTTAATTAATATTCAACCCTCAAATCTGTACCAATCTTCGGCGGGCCGTATTAAAAAGACAAACGGGCCGGATGTGGCCCGCAGGCCGTAGTTTGCCCACCCCTGGTCTAACCCTAAACCATGGATGAGACGTCTCTCTGTCAGATATATGGTGAAGTCCTTGTTAACAGCCTTAGATGGGATCATCTCAACTGTTCAAAGAAAAAGGAAATAATGATCATGAAAAACTCTCTGCCACTATTGACATTTAACAGCAGCGCCCTCTGCTGGCAATTAATTCCTCTAGAGCAGGGGTGCCCAACCTTTTTTGACCCAAGATCTACTTTTCAAGTCGCCAACCTCCCGAGATCTACCAGTCCAGTGTCAACATCGCAAACCCACACACATCGTTTCCAGCCTGCAGTAACTAACCTCACAACACTTTTTCTTGTTGTCACACAACCACTAGACATCACATCACAAACCCTCCCTCTCTCAAACACACACACAGACAAATTCCTCTCACACAGTTGCCAGTTTGCATAGTGTGCTGTAGCACAAACCCGCTCTCTCTCTCACACACACACACACACACGCCAATCTGCATGATGTGCAATAGCCATAACTGACCTTAATATGAACCAAACAGAAAAATAAACCAGATACAAAACAGGTAGATCTCTGTGTTACGACTCCAGATGAAAACTCGTCTACGTCTAGGGGCGGTAGAGGAGTCGCAACAAAAAGGTAGTACATCAGACTTATTGTAGGAATTAAACAACCACAAACCACAATTCAACTATGTACAGTTATTTGTTTCCTCAGGGAAAACACAACACAAGACACACGCCAAGGAGAAAAGGGAACTTTTTTTGAGCGGTGCCAAAGCAAAGAAATCATAAACAAAAGTGATGTCCTAAACTAGTGCAATAGTAAGCTATACTATCAGGGCTATGCTAAAGTGCTATGCTACACTAGACTAGAACATACATGGGGCGGCACCCACTCCTAACCTGGTGAATTGTAACAGAGGTGAGCCTACGTGTTGGAAATGTAAACCCATGGGTCTCTTACCTATTCACCTTACCCCTATGGCGTACAATTAACAGACAGACAAATTATGAGAAAAACAATAAGTAAACAATGACGTAAATATAACAAAAGAAAACTAGATGTAAACAAGTACGTTGGAGGTTTCGATCAACCAGGCAACAGTGAGTCGACAGCAAACACAAGACTACGGTGAAAATGGGTTGACTCCCGAGGGGAAGTCCAGCGGAGCTTTTAAAGGACACGGACAGCCCTCTGATTGGTCAGGAACAGTGATGACTGATGGGGACGAATGGCCAATTGCTGACGGACACCTGAGTGACAGGGTAAGGGAAAAACAGAAGGAAACACAAAACACAACAAGGAAACGCACATGTAGGAGTGGGAACGTAACACTCTGAGTTTGAAAAAAGGAAATCACTTCCTACCTTAGTGGGAGACCTGACACTGGGAGGAGGAGGCTAGCTTCTCGTAGTCAGGAGTGTAGGAGCTGGTTGCAAGGCGTGTGTGCTCAGCATCATTCTCCTCCAAGTGAGCACGGAAAAGCCTTCTCTGCAGACTCCTGGCCCGAACTGAACACACAATCTTCATTGCAATATCCATCACTTCTTTCATATTTGAAATCTTTCCACACAACGCTTGCTGGTGAATTATACAATGATAATTCAGGATATCTGGGAAAGATTCACTTTCTTTGCAATGAACCCACTGGTGCGGCCCATCATAGCAGGCGCCCCATCAGTTGGGATGGAGATCAGCTTGAAGAGCGGCAGTTTTGTCTCGCTAACAAATCCCATGAAAGCATTAAACAGATCCTCACCTCTGGTGTGTCCTTTTAATGGCAAAATGGTGAGTAGCTCTTCCTTGGCGCTCATGTCTTCAAAAACCATCCTGATGAAAACACACAATTGTGCCACATCCACCATATCAGTCGACTCGTCAAATTGGAGGGAAAAGCACTCACGCGTCAATATCCTTCCTCAGTTGCTCCTCCACATCCACAGCCATTCCCTCACATCGCCTTGTAGTCGTATTGCGGGAGAGTTGCACTTCTTTAATGGCCTTCACGATCTCGGTTTTATTTTTAAAGTCGTCAAAAAGGCTATCCGCTGCCTCGAGAAAGGCTTCCTTCACAATATCGCTGTCTTTGAATGGCTTCTTGTGTTTAGCAAGGACGTGACTGACGCGATAGGAAGCAATAGTTGCGGCCTTACCCTGGGTCTTCGGTTTGGTGAAGATTGACTGCCGTGCTGCAAGCTGTGCTTTCAAATCCCGCACTTTTGTGGCGCGTAAAGGCGTTTTTGCAGGGAAATCCCTCTCGTAGCTCCCGGGTACCGTTTTAAAATGCCGCTCCAGATTCCCTTTCTTTGCCAACGCCACCGTTGCATTGCAGATCAAACAAACAGGCTTTGAATGAGAATAAACACAAAAATAATCTTCCTCCCATTCAGGGTGAAAATGGTAGGTCTTGGCTCGTTTCCCCTCAGACATGTTAAAGTTTAGGAGTGCGTAACCGCTCTGATCGCTAGCTGCTAGCTACTGTTGACAGCTGTCAACTTACTATCATGCATGTCTCGCGCTACAGTAGGTTAAACGTGACCTACTTTTTTTTTTTTTGTGGACGTGTTTAAGAGACTGATAGGGTGCGCAGGCAAGGACTCATGATAGGCTGTAGTGTACATTTAATACAAAATATAACACACACACACACACACACAAAACAAAACATATCCAACGACGCATAACTACAACAAAACAAAACAGTTTACAGTTACACATAAAAAAGACTTTATTTTTTTCATTTTTTCATACACCCCTCGTGATCGACTTGGGATCAGGCCGGGGTCTACCAGTAGACCGCGATCGACTGGTTGGGCACTCCTGCTCTAGAGCAGCGGTCCTCAACCTTTTTTGCACCACGGACCAGTTTCATGCAAGACTATTTTTCCACGGACCGGGGGGGAAAGAATCACGCGCATAACAAAACACAATAAAGTGCATATTATATAATTTAATTATTCATTTAATTATTACATTTATAATGTAAAAGTGACTCAACTCACCATAATACAGAATCAGTGGGAGCACTGAGCTTGTTTCCCTGCAACGAGACGGTCCCATCTAGGGGTGATGGGAGACAGTGACACCCGAAGTGTCCTTACCGGCAGGCATGATCAACTCTTCACCAATAGTGAAGGGCTTCTTAGCCTTGGCAATGCGGTTAGCCACTAAGAATGATGCTCTCAGTGCAGACACATTTGATGATGTGGTGGCCTTCAATAATTGCTTCTGTCCTTCGTGTTCATGTTTTTTTCTATAAAAAAAACACCAAAGACTTGTCTTTTAATGCAGGGTGCTTGGTCTCTACGTGGCGAAGCAGTTTTGAAGGCTTCATGGCCTCGTTGGATAGCCGGTCGCCACATATTATACAGAGCGGGCTTGGGGCATGTCAATCACCTGTTGCGATGAACCCGTAATTTAAGTAGGACTCTTAGGTATTTTCTTTTAAATGCAGCTTTCTTTTTTTTTGGCAGTCTAGGAGTCTTCTGCTGTCTCATCATAGAGTCTTTCCCCCTTTTCAAAGAATCTCTCCAGCAATGTTTGTTTTTTACTCATTTTTGCTGGGTTAGCTTGTGGGCTTCATTTATCGGTGCATGGAAAAAAAACTGCGACTGAGAAGTGTGGAAAAGTGGCACAGATGGAAGTGGTCATTTTTCAAACACCCTGCAGACTGCGATAGTCAATAAAATGGAAATAAAATACAAATTAAAATGTTTTTATTCTTTCTGTGGGGCCCAGTACCAAATGATCCACGGCCGAAACTGGTCCGCGGCCCGGTAATTGGGGACTCCTGCTCTAGATTACTGCAAGGAGACAGAGAACGTCCCAGGGTTCGGGTTAGGGTTGGGGTTATGATTAGGGTTTGGGTCAGGTTCATGGTCAGGGTTAGAGTTAGAGTTAGGGTTAGAGTTTGGGTCAGGGTCAGGGTTAGGGTCAGGGTTAGAGTTAGAGTTAGGGTTAGAGTCAGGGTCAGGGTCAGAGTTAGAGTTAGAGTTAGAGTTAGGGTTAGGGTTAGAGTCAGGGTCAGGGTTAAGATTCAAGATTCAAAGTGTTTATTATCATATGCACAAAAATGTTTCCCTGTACAATGAAATTCTTGCTTTGCTGTCCGCAGAATGCCAACCAATGTAAAATATACAATACTAAAGAATATACAATATATACTAAACAAATGTACAAGACAGCAAAATTTAAGGCATAAAATAAAATAGCAGCAATAATAATAATAAAACAGTGCAAATGTAGCAGTGCAATTATGCAAACTGGAAAATTCAGTTATTTGAGGTAGTAAGGTTATATTAATCTCCTATGGGTTGTTTAGGAGCCTGATGGCAGTGGGAAAGAAGGAGTTCTTCAGTCTGGTGGTCCTGCATTTAACACTTCTGTACCTCCGGCCTGAGGGTAGAAGTGTGAACAGTCCGTGCTGGGGGTGGGTGGGGTCCTTGAGGATGGAGGTGGCTCTCCTGTGGACTCTGCGGTGGTAGATGCTCTGCAGAGAGGGCAGTGGAGTCCTGGTGATTTTCTCAGCGTCTCCTAGGCCTGTCTGCACATTTGGGTTGTCATGACGTTGCTAAGGGAAGTGTTAACACTGGAAAGAAAACGTCCCCTTTGGTTCACACTAATGTTCTATTACACTAATGTTCTATTATACTAACGTTCTATTACACTAATGTTCTATTATACTAATGTTCTATTACACTAATGTTCTATTAAACTAACGTTCTATTACACTGTTCTATTACACTAATGTTCTATTACACTAATGTTCTATTAAACTAATGTTCTTTTATACTAATGTTCTATTACACTAATGTTCTATTATACTAATGTTCTATTACACTAATGTTCTATTAAACTAACGTTCTATTACACTAATGTTCTATTACACTAATGTTCTATTATACTAATGTTCTATTACACTAATGTTCTATTATACTAATGTTCTATTACACTAATGTTCTATTACACTAATGTTCTATTACACTGTTCTATTAAACTAATGTTCTTTTACACTAATGTTCTATTACACTAATGTTCTATTACACTAATGTTCTATTACACTGATGTTCTATTACCCCTGGATACGATCTAGTGTGCCTAGAAACGAAACTCACTAACTTACCATGTTGTCAAACATGTTGGCACCGAACAGTCCCATAGAAATACATTCCTAACCCTAACAGTCCCATAGAAATACATTCCTAACCCTAACAGTCCCATAGAAATACATTCCTATCCCTAACAGTCCCATAGAAATACATTCCTAACCCTAACAGTCCCATAGAAATACATTCCTAACCCTAACAGTCCCATAGAAATACATTCCTATCCCTAACAGTCCCATAGAAATACATTGGAACATTTAAAAATGCATTTTGTTTTTACGCTGCTGAAACAATCCGGAGTGCCAGATGTGTGAAAGGTTCAACCACTGAAGAGGAAATCTTCTCACATGGTTCTGCTTTCCTCCATTGGCCTCATGTGTTGTGCTGTCGACAGTCGACCAACAGATGGCGCCATGCAGCGTGTTTCTGCTCTCTGTCAGTCGCTGGAAAACTGATGGAACAGATTTAATCCACCATCAACTCCATAAGCATTACATACATGACATCACATTACATACATGTGACTTAGCTACTAACCGTAGCTAAGTCTTTCAACTTAACCAAGGTGTCGTCCGCGCTACGCTAACCAGGCTAACCAAGGCTACACGATGCTATGCTAAGGCTACACTACACTATGCTAGCCTCGACTACACCAGACTATGCTATGCTACGCTACGCTACCCGGGTGGCGTGGACCGGGTAGCCCTTGGCCTTGATGATGCCGCAGCTCTTGACGATGATGGCGTAGCGCAGGACCCAGCGGAGGCGCCACGCCACGCCGACGCCGCGTCACAGCGGTCGCGGTCGGGGTCGCCGTGGGACGCCGTTGCTAACGCCGCGCTCTCACGGAGCGCCTCCTGGAAGCCCGCCGACGTGATGAGCTCTGGAAGACGACAGAGAGACAGACAGGTTAGAGAAAGACAGGTTAGGGGGAGAGAGACAGGTCAAAGACAGACAGACAGCTCAGAGGGAGAGGAGGGAGGGAGAGAGAGAGAGACAGGTTAGAGGGGAGACAGACATGTCAAAGACAGACAGATAGACAGACGGGTCAGAGAGAGAGAGACAGCGCCTCCTGGAAGCCCGCCGCCGAGATAAGCTCTGGAAGGAGAGAGAGAGAGAGAGAGAGACATGTAACACTTACCTCGAGTTGTAGATAAGTATGCTATGTTAGGACCAGTGACTAGGCTCGTAGGGAGCAGTAGTAGTTAAAACTGTAATAATAGCAAAATAATAATCAGACACACCACAGACCATCAAGTAAGTTTTAAATGCCGGCTTGTTTATACACATTTGTAGAAAAAGTTAGAAGTAGAAAATTGGTACCATAAGACAGTTTACATTACACATACATACATTGAATACTGAAAACAATTGCATCTAAATGCAAATGGGTCAATAATAAACCTCTTCTTTAAGGAATATCAAGAAAAACAAAGTCTCTCAGTTCAAGAAAATATTTCTAAAGTGAAGTCTCGGTTAAAGTTTCTTTTAAAGTTCTATTTGATTTCTAATTTCAATAGTTAACTATTTTAAGTTCAATGGCTCTTACTTTTCCATAAGATTATTCTATCTAAGTATCATTAAGATCTTTTAAATCTTCATTAAATCAATATTTTCACTAGGCCTATTTAGAATCAAGTATTAATCTCCTATTTTAGCAATATAAACCAGTGAGCTACTATGTTTAGCGAGTTCAGAAACAAAATCAAAATCAGTTTGGCATTAGCATGAAACCAGTAGGATAACAATAATACCATCAAACATCAATTAAAACATTCACCATTCAACATTAACATCAAGGCTATGAACGTATAGTGAATAACTATCAAGTATCAAGTTAAATGCTAATCAATCTTTTCAGGCAACAATGCAATTCAATCATAGACCGTATGCAACGGTCAACGAATTCAACCTTGCTAGCAACCAGGCGAAACAGTCCAGCGAATGCCACGTGCGAACTTAGTTTTCATTGAGTCCACGCTTACCGCAAATTAAAGTCCAAACGAATCCTCTTGCAACGAAATAACGAAGGCTTTACACAGTCCTACCGCAAATCCGATGAAAGAGTCCTTGTTCTTCTCCAGAATGTAGATGAATCTTGTGGATGCAACGTGATGATGATCCGATGGTTCTTCTCAAGAATGTAGGAGGCTCGCCAGCGGGAGCGTGGCTCCGGATAAGACACGGTTTTACTCTCTTATATAATGTCTAAATAAACCACAGTCTACCTTTGCAGACAGAATACAACATAAAACACTTTCAAATCAAAGAAAATAAACGTTTTCACTCGGTTTTGCTGTTATTTTGCTCACTGGTTAGTTCCACTAGCTTTCGCTCAACTTGCTTCGTCTCTGACTAGCATTCTCAATGAAAAAGGAAGTTGCAACCAGCCATTCTGATTGGCTGACTAGTTTAAGTGACAAAACTTCCTGTAAAAATCTATATTGAAACGAATTATTTTTAATCCTATTTATTAGACTAAATCATGGACTTTTATTTCTAATGTCAGAATATTTATTCAGAAATATTTTTACTGTTATTTATTCAAGTATCTGTTTATGGCTATTTTAACCTAGGTTACAATACTCTCTATGGTGCACCTGTAGAAGTTGCAGAGTATCCTGGAGTCCATGTTGAACCTCCGCAGCCTGCGGAGGAAGAAGAGCCGCTGTCTTGCCGTCTTTGTGATGGCGTCGGTGTGGTGAGTCCAGGTCAGGTCCTCGCAGATGTGGACCCCGAGGAACTTGAAGCTGCTGACTCTCTCTACTGCCGTCCCGTTGATGGTGATAGGGGCGTGCCCGGCTCCCTGCCGCTTCCTGTAGTCCACAATCAGCTCCTTAGTTTTGCTGAGGTTGAGCTGGAGGTTGTTGTCCTGGCACCAAGATGTCAGGACTCTCACCTCCTCTCTGTACGCCGTCTCGTCGCCGTCGGTGATCAGGCCGATGACGGTCGTGTCGTCAGCAAACTTGATGATGGTGTTGGAGCTGTGTGTGGCCACGCAGTCATGTGTGAACAGGGAGTAGAGGAGAGGACTGAGCACGCAGCCCTGGGGTGCGCCGGTGTTGAGAGTCAGGGTGGATGATGTGGCGCCTCCTATCCGCACTGCCTGGGGTCTGCCCGTCAGGAAGCTCAGGATCCAGTCACAAAGCGTGGTGTTGAGCCCGAGGTCCCTGAGCTTCACAGCGAGCTTGGAGGGCACAATGGTATTGAATGCTGAACTGTAGTCAATGAACAGCATTCTCACATATGTGTTCTTCTGGTCCAGGTGGGAGAGGGCAGTGTGGAGGGCGAGGGCGATGGCGTCGTCTGTGGACCTGTTTGCCCTGTATGCAAACTGCATGGGGTCCAGTGAGTCAGGGAGGGAGGAGGTGATGAATGATTTGACTAACCGCTCAAAGCACTTCATGACGATGGAAGTGAGTGCTACTGGTCGGTAGTCGTTGAGGCAGGATGTTTTTGACTTCTTTGGGATGGGGATGATGGTGGACTTTTTGAGACATGTGGGGACCACCGACTGGAGCAGTGACAGGTTGAAAATGTCTGTAAACACACCTGCCAGCTGATCTGCACACACCCTGAGAGCCCGGCCAGGTATGCCATCCGGACCAGGGGCCTTGTGTGGATTAATCCTTTTGAAGGATTTGCACACATCTGCCCTTGTTATTGCTAGTGTGCAGGGGTCCTGGTCCATCTGTACTTCCTCAGCCGGAGAGTAGCTCTCAAAACGTGCGAAGTAGGTGTTAAGGTCATCTGGAAGAGATGGAGACACTTCCTCAGTCACACTCGTAGTCCCTTTAAAGTCTGTAATTGTTCTGAGTCCGGTCCACATGTGCCTTGAGTTGGAGCCCTCAAAGTTGGACTCCATTCTGTCCTTGTATTGTCTCTTAGCAATGTTAATAGCTTTCCTGAGTGCATACCTGGAATTGCTGTACTCCTCCAAATCACCTGAGTTGTAGGCGGCAGTCCGTGCCTTAAGTTTGGCTCGGACTTCTCCATTAACCCAGGGCTTCTGATTGGGAAATGTCCGTACAGTAATCCGCGGCACGACGTCATCAATGCATTTGCCAATGTAGCAAATCACCGAGTCCGTGTGTGTGTTTAAATTGTCGTCCTTAAACACATCCCACTCCGTAGTGCTGAAACAGTCCCGTAATGCAGAGTCTGATTGGTCAGACCAACGTTGAATGGTCCGCGTCACCGGCCTGTCACGTTTGAGTATCTGCCTGTAGGAAGGCAGAAGCAGTACTGAGCTGTGGTCTGATTTGCCGAATGGGGGTCGTAGGAGGGCCTTATATCCGTCGCGGAAGGGAGAGTAAACATGGTCGAGCGTGTTTGCGCCTCGCGTAGGAAAGCTGATGTGCTGGCGGTATCTCGGCAGGACTTTCCTCAAGTTGGCTTTATTAAAATCCCCAGCCACAATGAAAGCAGCCTCGGGCCGTGAGGTCTCCGTCCTGTCGATAACTCCATACAGCTTGTGCAGCGCTTGGTTGGTATCAGCGTCTGGTGGTATATAGACAGCTGTAAGCACAACCGATGTAAACTCCCTGGGCGAATAATAAGGTCGACATCCGATCATGAGGTGCTCTAAATTGGGAGAACAGTCCGATGAAAGTATCTCCACGTCTGAGCACCACTTGTTATTCACCATGAACCAGACACCTCCCCCCTTGCTCTTCCCCGATGTCATTGTCCTGTCCTGGCGGTGAATGGAGAATCCGTGTGGAACAATGGCGCAATCTGGGGCCGAAGGGTCGAGCCAAGTCTCCGTGAAAACCATAACGTTACAGTTCTTAATGTCCCGTTGAAACGCCATCCTGCTCCGGAGTTCATCCAGCTTGTTGTCCAGTGACTGGACGTTCGCCAGAAGAATACTGGGGAGAGGAGGCCGGTTCTCACGTTTCCTCAGCCTGACCAGCACTCCAGCCCGCGAGCCTCGCTTCCTCCGTCTCCTCCATTGTCCAGGTGAGGCAGCAGGTAGCCAGGGTAGATTGCCATTGTTTGCGGGTGGTGGTGAAAAAGTGTTTTCCACCGACGATCTAATGCGCAGAAGTTTTTCTCTATCATATCGTATGATAGGGCTCGCTTTGGCCGTTCGCCTGTTACCGAGAGTTAGGCGTAAATATAAAAATAAACTAGCAAGATAAGTTAAAACAATAAAAAGGTGAGGAGGAGCGTGAGACACGGCAGCCTTCCTCGGCGCCATCTTGCCTACCTATGATTCTATGATTCCCCTTACCTGACCGGCCAGCGCCGCAAACCCTGTCTGTTTTTATTGAATACTTTTAACATTGGCCCTCCATTTTAATATAAATAATATTTTTTCTGGGAGCTCTATCCCAGAGAAGCCTACTCAGTTGGGGGAATCGTTTATAGGGTAGGTTAAATTTTATAATGGAGGTGACCGTTTTGTGGAATGTTTTTTCATGGAGTTGATTTCCAGTGGGATATTTTTATATTTACTTTCTTAATTGTGATGTGGTTGGCCTGGGAATTGTGGAGATTTATTGGAATTGTTTGGTGTTCCACAACCAGGTCGCCAATTAATTATAGCAGCCTATATGAGAAATAAAAACCTGAAAGATCAATTGGTGCGGACATCTTTAAGGACCGAACGACGTGATCCGTTACAGTCACATTTTAAAGTGAATCAATTTATCACAAATAAATATTTTTGTGAACCACAGGTCTGGATCACTGTATTCGCTCCATGAAAATCGCTGAACCGTGAAATCGCCAATTCACAAATCTTGAAAAGTAAACAGAAGAAAAAAGAGATTAGTTTGTGTGCCAGTGCATTCCTGCCTAGGCAGATGTTTTATGATTCCCCTTACCTGACCGGCCAGCGCCACAACACCTGTCTGTTTTTATTGAATACTTTTAACATTGGCCCTCCATTTTAATATAAATAATATTTTCTCTGGGAGCTCTATCCCAGAGAAGCCTACCCAGTTGGGGGAATTGCTTATAGGGTAGGTTAAATTTTATAATGGAGGGACCGTTTTGCAGAATGTGTTTTTTCATGGAGTCGATTTCTAGTCGGATATTTTTATATTTACTTTTTGTGATATGGTTGGCCTGGGAATTGTGGAATTGATTGGAATTGTTTGGTGTTCCACAACCAGGTGGCCAATTAGTCGTTTGGTCGATTTTTAGTAGCTCCGCCCTACCCCATGGCACTTACCCAATAGGGATCCTTCTTTTTGCCTCCACCCCCTTTGTTCCCTATATATGTGTGTCTTTCCCTTCATTCTGGTTCTATCCTCTGAAGAAGACACATGGTGTCGAAACGTTAGGAGCTCATTTCAACCTTTTAATCTTTTAACCTTTTAAATCTTTCTACTGACTATTTTTAATCCTGGATCTTTTATGATCCCTACTTACGTTTTAAATTTACTGGTTTCCCCCGTATTTCCTGAATTTATTTGCACAATTGCAGCACTTTATTAAAGCATAATTTGCACATTGGGGAGTCTGGGCATTGGGAGCTCACTCCTTTAGGGGTAAATTTTTAATTACCCCCTTTTGGTTTGTTTTACAAAGTGTGGTTTTTATTTTGCTGTGTTTTTGCACATTTGAATTTATTTTGCACTTGTTTATTTTGAGTGGCCCCCCTGCAGGGGTTACCATTGGCTTGGTGCCTAGGGGGGAGGGAATACATTTATTTTACCCTCCTCCTTTGGACAGAGTGCTGTTTTTAATCGTATTTTTTAATTGTGCAAATTGGGGAAACTATAAGAAAATCCAGTCAGTTTTTTGTGTGTCCCCCCCTATTTATTTCCTTGTTTTTAAATGTTAACAGAAGCACTTTATTTGTTTTACTCTGGCACTTAATTCCAGCTGTCCCTGTTTTGCACTTTATTGTTGATTCAATCTCTGTTCATGGAACAGAGATTGAGACCGTCTAATTGGGTGAGAAGAGGGGGGAGAGGGAGTGAGAGAAGGGTTTCTCCCAATATTCCACCTGGGGTAAAGAAAAACAATAATGGTGGGCCTGACACCACTCGACATGGTGTGCCCAGCCTGCAGAAGAGGTATTTTACACTCCTGCAGGCCATCCACTATGCTGAGGTGGTGGAACGATCAGAGCGATCTGGGACCTTTCCGGTGGGGATGATGCGCCAGGTGAACAAATTAACATCGTTCATCAAGCCGTCATCTCCTAATGCGGATACCGCGGGGAGGGTAAAGGCCAACACTGATCGGTGGATGGAACAGAATCTTTCCATCCTTAAACATCATTACGATGCAGTGTTGGCTGGGGGGCTCGAGTCCCTTCCCCCATTTGAGCAGGTGGCATTGGAGAAGGCCATCGCCTATGGCCGAGCCAGATACAAGAACAGGCTGACTGGCACCTCCATTGTCGCCTTGACATCGCTCGTGGGGGGGGGGGCTGGGCCCCCTATACGGGAGCCGGGGTCAGTTATGGATTTTAGGGAGTGGCCTCCACTTCCGACCCCTTCGGGCCCTGGCCCTGGCCCTCCCTTTTGGACTGGGGGTCCGGGATTGCTCACCGGGCCATTCTGCCCTACTCCTGGGCCTGACCCCAACCCTAACCTTAACCCTAACCCTAACCCCAACCCTAACCCTAACCCTAACCATGTTTACCCTAATCCTAACCCTAACCTCAACCCTAACCTCAACCCTAACCTCAACCCTAACCCTTACCCTGGCCTTGGCCCCAACCCTAACCCTGATCCGAACCCCGGACCTAGCCCTGACCTACGCCCTAACCCTGGCCTTCGCCTTCTGCCGAGCTCCCACCCCCTCCTTACCCCCAACACTGCCACTTGCCCTGTTTCCATTATGGGAGTGGAAACATTTGAGGGGCCTAACACCCGGGGGAGAGTCCAGACTCTCACAGCAGAGATCCATCATGCTCAAAGCCCCTTACCATCGGAGGAGGGTCTGGACTTTCATCCTAATTTCCATCTGGATCTGCCTGATTCGAGCCTTGAGGAGGAATCTTCCCCTCGGGGAGCAAATGGACAGCCCCTTGTGGTGGGGGCCAAATTTAGATCCAATGTGGCAGTGGCCATCTCTGAGTCCATTGACTCCAGCTCCCAACCTGAGTCAGGAATGGGTCACCGTCCTGTAGATACAGGAGTGACCCAGAGAGGAGATGGACCGGGTGGGCTCGGTGCATCTGAGGACACTATGCAGCCCTCCCCACGGGGGCCCACCAGACACCCGAACCACTCCAATGATGAGGGGAAGAGGGAGTGGTCATTGACGGTGGAGAGGCCTGTGCTGGTGATAGGGGACTCCAATTTAGCCAACCTTCCCCGGTGTAACAGCCCACTGGTGCAGGTTGACAGTTTCCCGGGGGCCCGCATTTTCCACCTGACGGGAATCCTCGGGAGGCTGTCCCCCTGTGTAGAGACGCAGAAGGTGATCCTTTCGGTGGGCCTGAACAACTGTTTGAAGCTAAACAGTATAGATACCATTGCCAAACAATTTGGTATTCTAGTAACAAAGGCCAAGAAAATATTTCCCTATGCAGAAATATTTATTCCACTGATTCAGATCTCAGAGCGACAAGACCATGACGTTCAGGTGTTGGCACGTGGGGTCAATTTGTTCATCGGGGAGAGGTATAGGGTGTTGAAGGGCGTGAAGGACAGTGATTTTAAAGTGCAAAGGGACAGAGTACACTGGACAAAAACAACAGCTTCTTTGATTTTTGATGGTTGGATGGAGCAATTAAACTACCCAGGGGGGTACCGAGAATTCTCACCCCCACGGGATCCAATATTTTAAACGTGTCCCTATATATGTGTGTCTTTCCCTTCATTCTGGTTCTATCCTCTGAAGAAGACACATGGTGTCGAAACGTTAGGAGCTCATTTCTCAGAGCGACAAGACCATGACGTTCAGGTGTTGGCACGTGGGGTCAATTTGTTCATCGGGGATAGGTATAGGGTGTTGAAGGGCGTGAAGGACAGTGATTTTAAAGTGCAAAGGGACAGAGTACACTGGACAAAAACAAAAGCTTCTTTGATTTTTGATGGTTGGATGGAGCAATTAAACTGCCCAGGGGGGTACCGAGAATTCTCACCCCCACGGGATCCAATATTTTAAACTTGTCAATTTTATATAATTTATCGAAGGCAGAGGAGACCCTCTTGGAAAGAGGCCTCCTGTTCATACCTACTCCATTGGAGACTAATAGGCAGGGTCTTAGGAGAGACCTACACCAGTATCACAGGAGGTTGAAGTTGCTGGACCACTTTGGCTTCGAGTCTGACGGCCCCCGAGAGCCCTTCACTTTACCCTCCGGCTGGGAACCTGGGGAGGATTTAACATCAGACCCCATTAGGGACCTAGTCGGGGGGGATGTGGGGGGCTTCGGGAGACTGTCTTTCCGCGTGCGTCCGGTCAGCAACCTTTCTAAGGAGGAGAGAAAAGCCCTAGAAAAATTAAAAACTAATAGAGATATAATAATTAAACCGGCAGACAAGGGGTCAAAGATTGTTATTTTAGATAAAACATCATATCTAATAGAGGCAAACAGACAACTTGAAAATAAAAAACATTACTTACCTTTGAAGGAGTCCATTCAGATGGAAACGCAGGTCCAAATCCGGGGAATCCTGGACGATCTGTGTAAAAAAGAAAAAATAACAAAAAAACAGAAGGTTTACCTATATGGGGAGGATCCTCCACGTCCAAGAAAATTTTATTTATTACCAAAAATTCATAAAGATCCAGTGACGTGGACAATCCCTAATAAAGTGCCCCCAGGAAGACCTATTGTGTCTGACTGTGGGAGTTAATCATGTAGGATTGCTGAATATATTGACTCTTTTCTTAATCCCTTGTCTCAAATTCATGATAGTTATATCAAAGATACATATGCCTTTGTTGACAAGCTTAAGACTGTAGAATTTTCACATGGCGCCATGTTATTTTCTATAGATGTAGATGCTCTGTACACTAATATTGATACTCACCTAGGACTCCAGGCTGTTCAGAATATTTTGGTAAGGCACCCAGATCCAAATAGACCGGATGCAGCTATCTTGAGGTTGTTGGAGTTGTGTTTAACCAAAAATGACTTTGTATTTAATGATAAATATTATTTACAGATTCATGGTACGGCGATGGGGAAGAAGTTTGCTCCCGCCTATGCAAACATCTATATGGCTGAATTTGAGCGAACTGTCTTCCCCAAATGCCACAAACTGCCAACACTGTATCTGCGGTATCTGGATGATATTTTTGGAGTCTGGCCCCATGGGGAACCAGACTTTCGGAATTTTATGTCAACGCTCAATGAACACCATCCTTCCATAACATTTAAATATGAATTACATCCAGAGAAAATAAATTTTCTGGACACTGATGTGTTTGTGGAGGATGATGAGGATGGGAGGGTGGGTCTCGGGACGAGGGTCTATTTTAAGCCGACGGACACCCATGCTCTGCTGCACAGATCTTCTTACCATCCCAGGCATACCTACATGGGGATTGTCAAATCCCAACTGATTAGGTTTCGCCGGATCTGTGTGGCGGAGGTGGATGTGCGTTCGGCGACTCGGACCCTCTTCCAGGCCCTGAGACCGAGGGGCTATAGCAAGACGTTCCTCCGCGGCATCCAAGTGGAGGTCCAGCAGATGTTTAGTGGGGGGGGGTAAACCTGCAGAAGGGAGGGACGATAAACATCTGGTCCCTTTTGTTTCAACTTATGCACCGGCCGCCCTCGAATTAAATAAAATCGTTAAAGCCAATTTTAAAATAGCACAAACCAAAATAGACCCTCTCCGGGATTTTAGAATTATAGCAGCCTATGGGAGGGGTAGAAACCTGAAGGATCAGTTGGTGCAGGCATCTTTGGGGACCGAGCGACGGGATCCGTTGCAGTCGCATTTTAAAGTACATCAATTTATCACAAATAAATATACTCATCTGAGTGCAGCAGTGCGGGAGGTCTTCCAGCTTGATTCGTCCAATTTGGTGTACGGCATTGAATGCAAAACCTGCAACAAATGGTATATTGGACAGACAAAAAATAGTTTACGTATGCGGCTGAAACAACATTTGTACAGTATAAGACAAACTACAAAGTCTACCGCAATCTACCTACATTTTAGAGATCATGGCTGGGAGAACCTCCTTATCACAGGCCTGGAAGCAGGGACGGCTTGGTCCGGAAAACGGAGACTGTGGAGAGAAAGAATTTGGATTAATAAATTAAATACAGTCTATCCTAATGGGTTAAATGAAATATAAAAATATAAAAAAATATAAAATACTTACCTGGGAGTATGGTGAACGACATTGAGAGGGAATGACTAGCCATATTTTATTTTTATATGATATGTATGAAGTGAAATGTATGTAATTTATTGTATTGATTTTATGGTGTGTTTATGAACGAGCACTTATTTTTTAAAGTACTTTATACATCTACTTTTATATATATATATATATATATGGTGTACATTCCCTTCTTTTATGTCCCATTTCTCCTTAGGAATAATACATGAAACTATATAGTAACCTACAATTTTCCGGACCTAAAACGTACCTGTTTTTATTTTTGTGAACCACAGGTCTGGATCAATGTATTCGCTCCATGAAAATCGCTGAACCGCGAAATCGCCAATTCACAAATTTTGAAAAGTAAACAGAAGAAAAAAGAGATTAGTTTGTGTGCCAGTGCATTCCTGCCTAGGCAGATGTTTTATGATTCCCCTTACCTGACCGGCCAGCGCCACAAACCCTGTCTGTTTTTATTGAATACTTTTAACATTGGCCATCCATTTTAATATAAATAATATTTTTTCTGGGAGCTCTATCCCAGAGAAGCCTACTCAGTTGGGGGAATCGTTTATAGGGTAGGTTAAATTTTATAATGGAGGTGACCGTTTTGTGGAATGTTTTTTCATGGAGTTGATTTCCAGTGGGATATTTTTATATTTACTTTCTTAATTGTGATGTGGTTGGCCTGGGAATTGTGGAGATTTATTGGAATTGTTTGGTGTTCCACAACCAGGTCGCCAATTCGTCGTTTGGTCGATTTTTAGTAGCTCCGCCCTACCCCATGGCACTTACCCAATAGGGATCCTTCTTTTTGCCTCCACCCCCTTTGTTCCCTATATATGTGTGTCTTTCCCTTCATTCTGGTTCTATCCTCTGAAGAAGACACATGGTGACGAAACGTTAGGAGCTCATTTCAACCTTTTAATCTTTTAAATCTCTCTACTGACTGTTTTTTAATCCTGGATCTTTTATGATCCCTACTTATGTTTTAAATTTACTGGTTTCCCCCGTATTTCCTGAATTTATTTGCACAATTGCAGCACTTTATTAAAGCATAATTTGCACATTGGGGAGTCTGGGCATTGGGAGCTCACTCCTTTAGGGGTACATTTTTAATTACCCCCTTTTGGTTTGTTTTACACAGTGTGGTTTTTATTTTGCTGTGGGAGAGGGAAATGATAGACAGAGGGTGGGGGTGAGAAGGCGTCGTGTCGTTCAAGGGCCTCGCAGGAGATCCGTCGTCGGGAAGATAGCAGGGGGTTCGGTACACGGTGGGTGGTCCTCTTACGTTCCAGGTCGGGGCAGGCAGCGGGGTAGTCAGACAGGCGAAGGTTGGCGACGTTCTCGGGGTCGGGCTTCAAAGGGGGCTCTCCTACGGTCAGGGATCATACACAGGACAACGGTGACTTTGCTTACTCTCTCTCTCATCAACTCCTCCGTGTTTCGCCGTAGCTACTCTCCAAAACCGGGTGCTCTGTTGGCTCCTTTTGTAGGGTCTCTGCTGCTCCTGCTGATGCCCTTCAGCTGTGCCTTGATGAGCAGGAACTCCATGTATGGGCATACGGTGATTATCTCCACTGGTTGCAGCTGTGGCCACTTGGGGCGCAGGAACTCCATACATGGTCCTGCCAAAGACAACACGGGGCAAGAGAGGGACAGCAGAAACAGCAGAGACAAAGCGAGGCGAGATATACACTCCATTTACCACCGTTCCACACTCGCGCATGGGCTTAGGCACGGGGCGGGCGCCACAATATATATATATATATATTATTAAAAAATGCATCTGATAGTGAAATAGACTACAGGTACTTCTCCTGTGTGTGTGGTCAGAGAGGATGAGGGGAGACACATTTAACTGTGTAATTGTATTGATCATTTCCTGTACTTGTAACATTCAAGCCTCTGTTGTTTTATATTGATTGTTACATTCCTTTACAGTTCAGTCTTCTTCTAGTTGGTACTGTCGGCCATCATGCTTTATGTTAACATGTATAGTTTATTTCCCTCTTCTATTCTCCCATGGACCAACCACAACTACCACCTCATTTCCCCCCTAGTGCCTCTGTGTTTTGGTAGTAATGACATTAACTCACCTTCTGCCTCCTCCTTCTCATTCTGATAAAGGCAGCACTAGTCTACTAGCCTGAACTAACCCTGGAGTCAAGTTCCTTCATTTACTACAATGATGATGATGACGATGATGATGATGATGATGTCCATATAAACAAAGTGTTTGTGAAACAAAGAGCCGTGTGACCTCATGTTGACTCTCCACATGTCAGAGAGGCATGTCTTGTTTGCATGTACACCAGAAATAATACACAATATACCATAATGGACTGGAAATGACCATGTGAAAAGATAGAATCATGTGTAAATAAATAAAATAACCTGGTAGATAAAATTGATTACGTTTATTTATTTTTGCCATCAATCCTCACACAATACCCCATAATGACAAAGCAGAAACACTTTTTTTAAACATTTTGAAATACAGAAATATCTCATGTAGAGAAGTGTTCAGACCCTTTGATATGACACTCTTAAAATTTGCTAAAATGCAAAAATTGGATTTAAAATGTCTGAAACAAGTTGAATTGAGTCTGAGTACAAGGATAGTTGTAACTATTATCCTTGATTTAAGATGGACTCAATTCAACTTGTTGAGTGACTTGTTGACAACATTTGTGCATTTGAGCTCAGTGTGATAAAAGGAAGAAAACAAGTTGTTTGGGTTTGTTTTTTCTCTGCTGAAGAAATGTGTGTTGGTTGTGAGTAGCTTGGTGGTGTAATGGTAGGAGACATACCCCATGAGCAGAAGGTAGCTGCTTCAACTCTTGTTGTGCTTTCCAAATGTGTCTGCACAGTGAGAGAAATGACAATGATTGAACATAGGGGATCCAGGAAATTGATATGCAGTACAGTTTTGAAGTGAGATAGGTAATTCTTTGCAAAAACTCCTAAATCCTATGAAGTTATTTAGTGATCTTATCTATAACCACTGCTGTACACTGTTCTGGAAGGGCGGCGGGGGGGGCAATCCCTGAAATCCCCTCCCCCACTTTTTTTTTTTAAACATCTTTTTATTGGTGAAAAGCACAATGGACACAGCGCCAGGTTAATATCACAATTTTTCTTTCCTTTTACATTTTCTTTTCCCCCGCCTACCCCACCACCCCTCCCAACCCCACGACAACAACAACAAAGATGACAACAACAACAAAACACATCACATTTAAAAGAAAAATAAGTTAATAAAAAAAATTATAATAATAATTAAAGCAAAACAAAAACTAGAAAACCTCTGGTTCAGCCTGTCAAAATATGGTCATGTGGCCAAGGAGCACATTGCCATCAGCCACAGGCCAACACCATCATACAGAGACATAGGTACTCAGTCCGAAGGAAGAACAGGTAAGCCATTACAGTACGAGACAAAGGGTTGCCACTTTTTTAAGAATCGCTTGTCAGACCCTCCATGTGTGAATTTGATATTTTCTAAATGCAAAAAAGACATCAAATCTGTCAGCGAAGCAGAGAATGAGGGGGAAGTAGGCGACTTCCAAGTCAGGAGTATTGGCTTGGCTAGCACCGATGTGAAAGCAATCATGTCAGCATCGTTGGAGTTTCAAGGGAAAGGTTCAGCAGACACACCGAAAATAGCCAGTAACGGGCAAGGTTGTCCACAATTTTTCAGCAATGTCGAGAATACACCAAAGATCGAAGACCAATATGTTTCAAGCTTTGGGCAAGACCAGAACATATGTGAGAGGTCTGCCTGTAGACTTCCACAATGATCACATTTGGGATCAGAGTCAGGGTAAATAGTAGTCAGGTAAAAAATGTAGTTTGGATTTACTGAAATGAGCTCTATGCACCACCTTTAGCTGGATCAGACTAAGTCGAGCACAGGATGATGAAGAATTCACCATGTCCAATGCCACCTCCCACCAGTCCTCCGTCAGCTCCACACCCAGTTCCTCCTCCCATCGGGACTTTGACTTGGAGACTGTGTCAGCATTCAAAGACATGGTGTTTTGAAATACCAGATATAAACCGCCTCTGAGTAGGAGAGAGCTTAAAAAGGCTCTCCCATAAAGATTCTTGGGGGGGCTGGTATAAAGGCAGAGTGGGAGATAGCACCTGGGCCAACCCCTAGTACATAGTACAGCGTAGAGCTCTACGGACACCATGAATTCACAGATACAGTAGCCAGAGGCAACAAGAGGAGAGAGAGGGAAAAGAAGAAGAAAACAAAAACCCTGAACAACCAACTAACACACAATGAAGACAACAGAACACAGATAACCATCCTAGGTTCTCTTTCCCAAACAATGAGAGCTGCAGGTATACAGTGAAAGACCACCGGTGCATCCATTCTCTACAGCCTAATCTAAACTAGAACTGATAGGCTGTTCTATCCACTGAGAGCACGGCTCCCTAAGTTAGTGGGTGTAGCAAAACAAACCACATTAAACATGAGCACATGACCAGTAGTATTGTGTGACACAGCAGGGGCAGAAACATCATTCCAACACAGCGTGAGGGATTGATAAGGGGACCAGAGTACTGCAATTCAAGTCAAAAAGAGATTAGTGTTAAATAACTACATTCAAACCAACGGTATATAAAACAATTAAATTAAATAAAAACTCAGTGTGTCTTGGCCGTGCCGAGCAACGCAACTGAGAATTACCAGTCCAAATGTGACATTGCCATAAAGAGGCTGTCTGCATTTAAACACAATCGGCATGAGCCGTTGTGAGCAGTTGAAAATGAGTGTGCTGGCAGTAGCCACACTTATGGAAAAGTCCCAACAGTATAAACATATAATTATATGGTATGACTCAGTCCTTGTTTACCGTACCAATCCCTCGTTGATGGTTTATACATATCAGTCTTGCCAGTGGGAATCGTAGAAAGCTTGAGCAGCAGCAGGGCAGTCAAAGTAAGATGTCTGTCCATCGAAGTCAATGCGGAGGCGAGCGGGGTACAGGAGCCCGAAGCCAATATTCCTCTTGTAGAGTTTGGCTTTGACGTCGTTGAAGGATGTGCGTCTCCGGGACAGACTTACGCTGAAGTCGGGGTAGAGAGAGATCTTGTGCCCGCGATTGAGTAGATCCTCCCTTCTCTTCCCGAAAATGTGTTCCTTATCCTGGTCATTGTGGAAAAGCACGATGAAGGCCCGGGGTCTGATGTTGCTTCCCCCCATCAGCGATCGCTCTCCCCAGCCTGTGTCAGCCAGTGTCAGTGTCATCGCTGAGAGGCTAGCTGGTATGTTATCTCTTCAAGCTACATCTTAACAGTCCCTCCTAAAGACCGCTTCACCCTCACTACCCCCCCTATACTAACCGTAACCCCAACCCTAACCCTTACCCCAATACCCTGAACCCTACCCCTATAGACTGCTTCACCCTCACTACCCCCCCTATACTAACCCTAAACCCAACCCTAAAGACCGCTTCACCCTCACTACCCCCCCTATACTAACCCTAACCACAACCCCAACCCTAACCCTTACCGCATAACCCCGAACTCTACCCCTAGAGAAGAAAATTAGCCTAGTGGCATTACGACTGCCAATAGCCCCTGGTGTGAGCATTGATTAATTTATCTTATGATGACTGATAGATAGATTCACTTACTTAAACAAATGTATTTGTTGTACGTCACTTTGGATAAAGGCGTCTGCTAAATGCCATAAATGTAAATGTCAATGTAAAATGTAAATGTAAGTGTAAATGTTAGCCTTGACGTTAGCTGGGACGCTAGCTGGGACTGACACAAGCGATCTTTCATTCCTCCTTGATGTTAAGGAACTGCAAGGTGGTCATGTTAACTAACTACACAGCAAATTCAGCAGAGTTAAATTTCTGGTGTTAATGAGAATTGAGTCAATCTCACTCTACTTGGAGTTGATCTAACTCTGTATGTTGTCTAATCTGTTCGATTTCACACTGTAGCGTGAAAGAGTTGGTGTCAAAATGGAGTGTTATAACCGTTTTCTTGAAATCAACTATCAGAGTGTCACATTGAAGATCTCCGACACTTAATTTGAACACCTCCAGTGTAAAGCTTTCCTTGCGGTTAGCCCCACCCACAGACATTGGAATTTCAACGCCTAGAGCAGGGGTGTCAAACTCATTTTCACCCTGGGCCACATCAGCATCATGGTTGCCCTCAAAGGGCCGGTTGGAACTGTAAGACTGTATACATGTTACTTCTCCTTAACATATTGTAACAAATAACTGTCTGCATTTGATTATCATTTATTCAAGTGTACAAATATTGTACATGCATTTACATAAATGTAAAAATATATGTAAGCACATTGCACTGTTATTATAACATAAATCCCTTTAATTTATCAGGTTAAGAAACCCACATTACTCCATCAATCAAAGATCAAACTTTTCAAGTGAATAACAAAGACAAATATGATTAAACAAGTTATTCAAATCAACTTTTTGAAAAACTTTTTTTGTTACAGTTGAGAAGAACAGAACTATGGTAGAACAAATAATTGTCAACTGCTAAAACATGTGGGACATGTGTGGCATTTAACAAAAACAAATAGCTGCAGACAGCCTTACAGAGGGCATACATCCAACTAATGAGTGTACTCCTTCATCACCGACACTGCCTCGTAACACAGAAGACATATCGTTTTTTCTTCTTGAAGCATAAACATGTATTCACCTTCCCACCTTTCATTAAATTACCTTCCCTCTGCATCGACTTTTCTGTTCTTGGACATTTTGGGATTATTTGTAGATCTTTTTCATATCCATCACCGGTTTAGTCAAACGCCGATGTGCGATCTAGCGGCAGGATCCCGTCATTTCGCGGGTCACAAATTTGACATGCATTGTGGGAGATGTAGTTTATGGTCACTGTACGCTGTAAAGCAGCGTAGACTTTTATTTTAAGACAATTATGTACTTTTTAAGCTCTCGCGGGCCACATAAAATGACGTGGCGGGCCGGATTCCCCCCCGGGTCTTGAGTTTGACACGTGTGGCCTAGAGTGTGAGGAGTGAATGACCCCACCCCTCCCTCCTCCCCTCTCTGGAATCCACGGCAGGTGAAAGAAATCGGCCATTTGACTTTTTGCATGGTGGCGGTAAGTAACCGTTAATTACATTTACATTTTTGGTTTTTAGCAGACGCCTTTGTCCAAATCGACTTAAAACATACATTTAAATAGATGACCATGAGTGATATTGTTATGCAAATACGTATTTAGACCTTGGTATGATGTTTAGACTGCAGTTTTTACTCAAGCTTAGCCAGGACTATGTTAGCCAGCTACCTAGCGTTTGTTTCTTCTACTTATATACCTTTTCTGATTATTAGGTGTTACTGTAAGCTTACGGTAATTCTCGTTGAGTTTGTAACGTTTGGCAGTGTAGGTTAAGTTACATCATGTTCGCTATCTTTTGTGTTAGCTAACTGCTCACATTAGCAAATTGGCTAGGTGAGAACATTCCTCCACGTGTTAGCTGCGTGTGAGTTGGTATTGCAAAATCCTGATATGAGGACTGTGCATATCTGTAACTTCAATTGTGGGTATCAGACCCACAGAAAACGTTTCAACTTTTTACTTGGAATAGTTAGTGGAGCAGCTAGGAGGTGTTTTCTCCTCAAAATGAATGAAATGCAACAGGCACATGCATGGTGAAAATCCTCATTGTTTCATGATTCTCCTGTAAATCGATAGCTTGTTGGTCACAAATCAATTGTAGTTTTCAATAATAGGCTACTGTGCAAATTCAAAAGGATTTTAAGGTTTGTAGAAAGGATGACTTTACATAAATTATATAAGTTCTTCATATAAAAACTACCTCAGTATCACTGCACTGTGATAGTGATGCATATTCTTAATCTTGACACTTATGTTTTTATTTTTTTATTCACAGCAGGCGGTAAACCTCACCTTGTTTCACTCTCTTCACATTGATAAGCACTGTCATGTTTTACAGAGGCATTATGATTCTGGCTCTGGTTCTATTTGGACTGTGTGGGCCTGGCTTGATTAACAAATAGTTATTTAATTATATCCTTTTACAGGAAATGCTGGTTAAAGTGGAGATCCGAGGAGTGCAGGAATACATTAGAGTTCCACTGATCAAGTCTTTCAATATTCAAGAAGTTCCTTCAAGAAAGTTTGTAGTTTATTTATGGAAATAGTTTTGCATTTAATGTTATCACTGTAGTTGAACATGCAATCTTAAATATTCTGCAAATACAGTGATTAGTTTGCAGGTGCTAGTGTCCCATAGGTATTACACAAACTGTTCTATCAGCAAATAGATTAATATTGTATTAATGCAATGTACTGTACTTTTGATTCTCCTAGTAACAGAGAAGTTTAGTCTGGAAGAGAGTTTCAGTGGGGGCGAGCTAAGCTTGACTGATGTGACAGGGACAGAGGTGGGTGGAGATGTCTTCGATGAGCTTGTAAAGTCAGGTGTCTTGACCTTCATGGTCCCTTTCCCAGTAGGTAAGGAAAGTACTTGAAAAGGCAGGGGTTTTGATGAGGTATCACAGGCAGTGTGAACCCTGAGAGGCACATAGTGTTTTGTCAAATATTGTCATTATCATTTTGGAGGCCTCAAACTGTTATCATTTGATATTCTATTGATCATTATCTTTGGCACACATATTATCCATAGATGGACAGTACCTAAAATGTGTAAAAGATAATATACCGTACTATACCGTAAAAAAAATAAAATAATAATAATTTTTCCATTTATTTGTTTTAATGCTTTTGTTACTGATGAATACATGTACATTTAAATTAATTTTGTCTGCCATTTTGTAGATCTGGATGTTCAGCTGGTCGAAAATGAGGCATTCTCATCTGTCGTGACTGCACTGTCCCCAGCTTCATCCCATTCATCCTTGGTCGCTTCATCCCATTCATCCTTGGTAGTGGCGGAGACTCCACTATCCCCAGCTTCATCCCATTCATCTGATTCTACAATTGTCCTTGAGTCCACAAGAAAGAGGAGGAACCCATCAGGGTTAATGGATCAATATGAAGCAAAACAGGTAAGCTTTGAAAAAATACATTTAAAATCCTCAATTAAGTCATTTTTATTATTGATAATATCTTTAAATATATATCTGCAGAAGAATATTGGGTATTCTGTATAAAGGAATGCCATAGAAAAGTGAATTGTTTTTTTGGGGGAAAGAAATCACAAAAATCCTCTTTTAAATTTCCATAAGCAAGCTTCCTTACAAGCCTCCATTGTAACATGTTTTGTCAGAAAGTTGAAAATGTTCTGAGGGCCAATCCGAAGGGTGAGAAATCTTTAAGGAGTATGACAAGACGAAAACACTATCGGATGCAACACGTAAACAGATGGTGAACATCCTGGTTGCAGATATGATGGAGTTACATAGGTAAGAATGTATCTCCATCTTCTCTCCCTTGCAAAACATACACACTTACAAGGTGGGCTCAAGCATAAACTATGATTTGTTTTGAAAGGAGGATTCCACCGCCAAGTGTGAGAACCAATTATGCACTGGGAATTGTGACACTTTTTCCTTACCTCCAAGATCCATTCTCCAAACAAGGATATGCAAGTTCTTGTTTTCTATGTGAAAACCCAAACCATTGTATTTTCTATACTTTCTTCCCTTTTTAGTTTCCTTGTTTGTATTTAAATCCTGTTTCAGATGAGTATATAGGTTTCTCAGCCTTGTATTTCCCACTAGTTTTTGTAAAGTTGTATATTGTCAGTGTCTAAACTTATTGTGTTGAGTAATTTATATGAATATGTGTGCCTTAGTTTTGTTGTCTTAAACAGGAACACTACTATGATCCTGAGGGTAACACTGGCTACATTGCATGGAGGATCAAGACGGTTCAACGCAACACCTCTGCTGGCTCCCGGGGTCATTCCAAGACAGTTATTCAGGATGGTCCAAAAACCAGACGAGAATCTTTGTTAGCCTGTGAACAGCTATTTGGTGAGGAGGGCAGGGAGGCGATATCTACAATCAGACATTCAACTGATGAATCTGTGGTCAGAGACAAAATGAGAGTGACTTTCGAGTATCGACAGAAGATGGTCCATGATGAGGATGCATCATCATCAGTCCTGGATGTGTTCCTTCGTTTCCTTGATGTGCCTGGATTGGTAAGAAAATCTTTAGCTTTTGTAGTAGTTTCAGTATCTGACCCCACCATGTCCCTTTGTCATCTATACTTAAATCTGTATATCAAAATATTGTCTCCTTGTTTTTAGATCGACCAGGATTTCTCCATGATGTTTGGTGACGAAGTGTCTCAGAAATTCCTGGTAAAGTGGTCAACATTCTTCAAGCCAAAAGTCATCGCAGACTGCAAGACTCTTCCACCAAATCAGTACATTGTTGAGCTGCTGTCAGGAACTGAACCTCAACCTGAGGACAACCACAGTCAGTATAGACGGTTTTGTATTTCCAAAATATTTCATTAGTGTCTAATTTCATTCTTTTGTGATGTCTTTAGGATGGGACAGTGATATGTCGTCAATCCTTTT
This sequence comes from Argentina silus, assembly GCF_951799395.1. Classification (NCBI taxonomy): domain Eukaryota; kingdom Metazoa; phylum Chordata; class Actinopteri; order Argentiniformes; family Argentinidae; genus Argentina; species Argentina silus. The sequence goes on along the minus strand of NC_139654.1, from coordinate 5,013,272 downwards.
GCTGCTGCATCTGCTCCCTCCGACCTCAAGGCCAAAAAAACCCAGCCAAGATCAGTTCAGCTCAAGCAGCCAGCCATCTTGTGAGATATCTTAAGGTATGCAAAAGTTAATTTTTAAACCTCAGATGTGCACTTTGAGGTGCAGATATAAAATGGCGCCGCCGATGTTGGTCGCCATTTTGAGAGCTCCGCAGAGGATGTGCGTTTTTTTAGCTTTTATGTGTTTTCTAAATTCTCTTATTGTGAGAAACTCACTGGCACTGATATCCTATGACAAGGACACACTTCTCCATGTAAATTACAACTTAAGACCAAGTATTTTGGACAATTATTTTATCGACACAGCGTGGCCGGCGGAGATCAGAAGGACCCCGGCGGAGATCAGAAGGACCCCTCACGATAACAACAATGGGAGCGCGCCAAAAAAGAGGAGGAAACACCGGGGAAAGCGGGGAGGCATAGCTTACCTCGTTGGTACCGGACCGAGTCATCTGCCCTTCCGAGTCCTTCTCTGTTTTCCGGGCGGATAGAACGGAGGAGTCCGGCAAATCCAAGGATGGTGGAGTTTGTTTCATGACCAACAACAACTGGTGTAACCCTAACAACGTAACGACGCTTTCTCAGTCCTGCTCGGCTGACCTGGAGCATCTGAACATCTCATGCCGCCCATTCTACCTTCCCCGGGAGTTCAGCTCAATCATCATCACAGCCATCTACATTCCACCACAGGTCAACACCGAGGCAGCACTATAGACCCTGCATGATACGCTGTGCCGGCATCAGAGCAACCACCCTGAGGCGGCGATGATATTAACAGGTGATTTCAATCAGGCTAACATTAAAAAAGTTATGCCTAACTTCCGTCAACACATTAAGTGTGCCACCAGGGGAGATAGAACTTTGGACCATTGTTATACTCAGTTTAAGAATGGGTACAAAGCTGTTTCCCACCATCCCTTTGGGAAATCAGACCACTGTGCCATTCTGTTGATGCCTGGTTACAAACAGAGGATCCAACAGGTAGCGGTTGTGAAGAGGGAGGGAAAGCGGTGGTCCGACCAATCAGAGGCCGCGTTACAAGATGCGCTGAGTGACGTCGACTGGGATATGTTTCAATCAAGTTCCAGCGATGTCAGCGAGTTTACAGAGACAGTCTTGGACTTCATCTCTACATTAGCCGATAAAATCGTACCAACTACAACGGTAAAGATCTACCCCAACCAGAAACCCTGGGTCGACAGTTCCATCCGTGCCGCTCTGAGGGCTCGCACCGCCGCTTACAACTCCGGGCTGGCATCCGGCAGCATGGAGGAGCATAAAGCGGAGTCCTACAAACTGCGGAGGGCAGTGAAAGCCGCCAAGAGTAGATATGTAGACAGAATGCAGGCGCAGATGGAGAACAACAACACTAGGGGCCTATGGCGAGGACTACGATTTATTACGGATTACCGGCACACACCCCCCTCAACCGGAAGTGTGAATGCCTCCCTAGCCGAAGACCTGAACTCTTTTTATGCACGGTTTGAGGCTGGCAACACCACCGCTAGCGCGCCGGCTAACAATAACAACATCAGAGGGCTGGCTAGCGTGGCTGATGGGAGTTCACACGCTAGGGCAGAGCAAGCACTCTCCGTGACGGAACACAACGTGAGGAGGGCTCTGCTGAAGGTGAACACTAGGAAAGCCTGATGGCATTCCGGGGAGAGTACTTAAGACCTGTGCTAACCAGCTAGCTCCTGTGTTCATTACCATATTCAACTTATCATTGGCAAATTCAGTAGTTCCCACCTGTTTTAAAAGATCCTCCATCGTCCTTGTGCCCAAGATCACCTCCCCAGCCTGCTTAAATGACTACAGACCGGTGGCTCTAACCTCAGTGGTCATGAAGTGCTTTGAGAGGCTGATTAAGGAATACATCTGATCCTCCCTCCCTCCGACCCTGGACCCACTGCAGTTCGCATATAGACCAAACAGATCTACGGACGATGCAGTTTCCCAGGTCCTCCACACCACTCTCTCTCACCTTGACAGTCAGAAGGGGGGCTATGTGAGAATGCTGTTTATAGATTACAGCTCAGCGTTCAATACCATAGTCCCCACCAGACTGGCTGATAAAATGATTGGATTAGGACTGAACATTCCCCTGTGTGCCTGGATCCTGGACTTTCTGACGGCCAGGCCACAGGTGGTCAGGGTGGGTAGACACACCTCCAGCTCACTCACACTGAGCACAGGGTCCCCCCAGGGCTGTGTACTTAGTCCTCTCCTCTACTCCCTGTACACCCACAACTGTGTGGCTAAGTCCAGCGAAAACTCCATCATTAAGTTTGCGGACGACACAGTCGTGGTGGGGCTGATCTCAGACAACAATGAGTAAGCCTACCTGGACGAGGTGGCGGACCTGTCACTTTGGTGTCAGGAGAATAGCCTCATCCTGAATGTCTCCAAGACAAAAGAGCTGATTGTGGACTTTGGGAGAGCACAACAACTAAGGGCCTACACACCGCTGGACATCGGTGGGACTGCTGTGGACAGGGTGAGCAGTTTTAAATACCTGGGAGTCCACATTTCAGAAAACCTGACCTGGACTACCCACATCAGTTCTCTGGTGGGAAAGGCAAGGCAGCGCCTGTTCCATCTCAGGCAGCTGAGGAAATTCAAAGTCTCCCGGAGGATCCTTCAGTCCTTCTACTCTGGAGCTGTGGAGAGCATCCTGGCTGGCAACATCACCGTCTGGTACGGTAACAGCACGGCCCAGGACAGGCGAACTCTGCAAAGGGTGGTACGCCTGGCAGAAAAGACCATGGGAGCTCCAACCCCCCCTCTCCATGTCCTGTACACCAGGAGGTGTAGGACCAGAGCATACAGGATTATGAAGGACCCTCACCACCCGAAACATGGACTGTTCCAGCCGCTGCCGTCAGGAAAACGCCTCCGCTGTCATGCAGCAAAAACAGAGAGGCTAAGACTGAGTTTCTTCCCCCATGCCATCAGAATTGTCAACGATGACCCCACCAGTGCCCCCCTCAAGTCACTCACACATGCACTGTCATTCTAACACATATGCACACACATAATCATCCATCTGCTATTTATATTGCTTACTGGCTATACTGTTCATATTGTTTATACTGTTTATACTGTCCATACTGTATATTTTTTAGTACTTCTATTTTTATTTTATTGTATTTTAAAACTTATTGTGTTGTTGCACTACTCTGTGGCACTGTCACTTTTGCATTTCACTGTATACTTGTATGCACGTGACAAATAAAGAAATCTTGAATCTTGAAAGTATCAATGACAACAAGAATAGTCTCAGACCTCACCTCAGTGTCTGTAGTTGACAGTGTGACTCCCCAGTCCAGCAGAGAGCAGCTTCATCCCACCGTCACCTAGATCATTATTACTGAGGTCCAGCTCTCTCAGGTGGCAGGAGTCTGAGCTGAGAGCTGAGGCCAACGCTTCACAGCATCTCTCTGTGAGGTGACATCCATTCAGCCTGAATGAGGAATAAATACATGTTGCCAAACGATCACTGAGGTGCATTATGATAAGAATTCATTATTCAAGCCAATCACAGGCATGTTTGTAGTCAATGTATTTCTCAGTCTGGTATATTTGATTGCTATTGGGTTGTGTAGCCCCATCAGCTGATCTCAGGCCAGATTGATGAGGAATTGAGGAAAGAAAGGTTATTGAGAGAGTGCCCACCCCACCACACCACACACACACACACACACACACACAGACACAGACACAGACACAGACACAGACACAGACACAGACACAGACACACACACACACGATATAGGAATTGATTGGAAAATAATGGACATTGTCTGTCTCAATCATTGAGCCTTGCAGAGCAACAAGAGTATCATTGATAATGTAACAGACACTTAGTAATGACGTGTCTGACAACAAGAATAGTCTGAGATCTCACCTCAGTGTCTGTAGTTGACAGGGTGGACTCCCCAGTCCAGCAGAGAGCAGCTACACCCCCCGTCACCTAGATCATTATTACTGAGGTCCAGCTCTCTCAGGTGGCAGGAGTCTGAGCTGAGAGCTGAGGCCAACGCTTCACAGCATCTTTCTGTGAGGTGACATCCATTCAACCTGAATGAGGAATACAAGTAAATACATGCAGCCAAACGATCACTGTGGTGCATTATGATAAGAATTCATGAGTGAGAGTTATAGTTGCTCTGAACAGGGGAGCAAGCAACCATGGATATATTTGTCATGACTGGATTTCTACTTCTGGTATAATGTATTTGCTAGCTATTGGGTTAGTGCAGTATGATGTAGTCCCATGAGCTGATCTAAGGCCAGGTGGGTCAGGATTTGAGGAGGGCAAACATATTCAGAGTGTAAAGACAGAGCAGCCCCCCCCCCCCCCCAACACCCACACACACACACACACACACACACACACACACACACACACACACACACACACACACACACACATACACACTATACAGTAATTGATTGGAAGATAATGTACATTGTCTAACTCAATTATTGAACCTTTCTGTGCAAGTATCATTGATTCCATAGAATGATAATGTAACACACTTAGAAATGATGTGTCTGGCAACAAGAATAGTCTGAGATCTCACCTCAGTGTCTGTAGTTGACAGTGTGGACTCCCCAGTCCAGCAGAGAGCAGCTTCACCCCCCCGTCACCTAGATCATTATTACTGAGGTCCAGCTCTCTCAGGTGGCAGGAGTCTGAGCTGAGAGCTGAGGCCAACGCTTCACAGCATCTCTCTGTGAGGTGACATCCATTCAGCCTGAATGAGGAATACAAATAAATACATGAAGCCAAACGATCATTGTGGTGCAAGAATTCATGAGTGAGAGTTATAGTTGCTCTCAACAGGGGAGCAAGCAACCATGGATACATTTGTAGTCACTGGATTTCTACGTCTGGTATAATGTATTTGCTAGCTATTGGGTTAGTGCAGTATTATGTGAGCTGATCTAAGGCCAGGTGGGTCAGGAATTGAGGATGGAAACATATTCACTGGGTGCAGACAGAGCAGCCCCCCCTGCCACCACACGCACGCACGCACGCACACACACGCACACACGCGCACACGCGCACACACACACACACACACACACACACACACACACACACACACATTATATCAGAATTGATTGGAAGATAATGTACTTTGTCTGTCTCAATTATTGACCATTTCTGTGCAAGTATCATTGATTCCATAGAATGATAATGTAACAGACACTCAGGAATGATGTGTCTGACAACAAGAACAGTCTCAGACCTCACCTCAGTGTCTGTAGTTGACAGTGTGGACTCCCCAGTCCAGCAGATCTCACGGTATTGCGTCGATAAAGATGTCTGGAATGCCGGAGCCGATGTCCAGAAGTTGTCGTCGGCTGTACGATATGGACGCTAAACTGTTTTTAGCGAGAATACTTGAAATAAACACGCAAATAACCACTAATTCAGCGAGACAGCGGGCTTCGCGATGTATGCGCGCCGCCATCTTGGTACACGCCCTCCCTGCCTGATTGGTGGATTTGGTAGCAGGCTAGGTTGAGTCGCTCAGACGCTGCCTTTTGATTGGTCGATTCGCACGTGTCTTCTTCGCCACACGTGTTGTCGGTATTGACAAACATTTCAGTGACATGCGCGCGATGCAGCGCTAATATTAGCATGTAGCCTACTTCACTGGATAAGAATACAACAATAGCATTTAGCATACTCCACCGGCTATGAATGCAACGTTAGCATGCAGCCTACTCCATTGGATAACCCTACTACGTTAACATGGAACATACTCCACTGGATATCAAAACCAAGATGGCGGCGCGCATGCGTCGCGCGCATGTCACTGTCACTGAAATGATTGCAACCTGATGTGGTGTGTGTGGGAGGGAGCTGAGAGGGATGTAGGGTGGAGCATTACTCTCTCACACACACACACACACACACACACACACACACACACACACACACACACACACACACACCACTCCCCCGACAGTTGCAGAGACACAGAACAAGGAAGTGTTCCGCCCACAAGCACTTCTAGGAAAACAAAACTTACAGTGTCTCTGACACTCGA